>NW_022170249.1:13389230-13409508 GCF_008802855.1 Photinus pyralis | reverse complement strand
GAATGGGTAGCCAACTATAGAAAATTTTAGCTTGAGAACTCTCTCTGGGTCGTAATTTGGGCTCGATCAGACACAAAACCAACCATTTACAGATTAAACAAATTTAATCGCCATACAGCAATCAACTTGAAAATAAAATGGGCACTCAGAGCCAGAATACCACATACCACGCAACAAGCAACCGATAGAACATTAAACATATCGTAATTTCCTATAATCAATAATCAAAAATGTTTATAACTGCGATCTTCAAACAAACAGATGACGTTGACTTCATTGTAATTACAATTATAGTATTGCCCCTTTGATGGTGGACAAAACACTCTGTAACTGATAACTTTAAGGGCATTGTCCCACCAAAGCGGCACAACAGAGACGCGACAGCGACACGATTTCGGCATGGCACAAGCGGGCAACATGGAGATGTCCTATCAAAGCAACGCGTTTTCTACATTAGTTCAATGAAAAATGTCATCAAGCGAAAACGACGATGTAACTGCGATGCACTGGTGCTTACGAAACAGAAAACATTCTATAAAGTCTAAGAAAAGGAAAAGGAGAGTGCTTTTATTGCAAGAAACCAATGAAATAAAATGTTTGTTGCCGCTAAGGAACTTGTCAGTGCACATCTACTAGTTTTTCATGAAATTGCTGTTCATTTTTCTGTTGTGACACGATATTAATTTTCCTTTTCCTCATTAAAAACGCAAAATACCACCGCCAACGACCTGTCGAGTCTCTCGGCAACAAGGAACCGACAGGCAGCTTAGATGTTTCTTTGCTGTAGCGTTGGTGAGTATACGGTGTACGAGTATATAAAGCATAGGTAAAACACAAAAGATACATCGTCGCTATATTGTGTCGCCTTCGCGGCGCGGGTAAAGGCCTAAGACCTCTTTAACGATAAGCGCTGGATAACCGCAACACTCCGACTAAACTTTTTCGCAAGTGGGAAAAGACGTGTCCGCTTAAACCGACTAATGACGTTCACTTAAATAACAACGTGTTAGATAAATCTCGTATTGCACTACACCTGACGTTTTCGTAAACTTCACAATTGAACAAGACTCCTTCGATGAGAAAACTTCTTATCTACGGCCAGAGAAAAACATGAGATAAACTTTTACAAATCTACATGTTTAAATCTAGTCTTTAACACGTAATTTAAATTTACAATTACCAAAACAATATAAACACAACGATTATTTAAACAAAGTTAAACATTAAATAATTCTGATACATTGAATTCAACCGATATGATTTTCTTTCGTAATATTGTACACGTTTGTACACTCTTCGAGCCTCAGCAGCTGACGCCTAAGGAGGGGTTTTAGTGGGTATACCCAATATTTGGGGGAGCCCCACACTTTGTGCGTAAATGCATTTCCCCTCCTAAGAAAAAAAATAAAAATAAAAAATAAAAAAAAATAATTGATTGCTTTGTCCTTTTTCCTAATTTTATTCGTTGTCCGTTTACTTAACCGTTTGATCTTTTATGTTAGCTTTTTATTAAGGAGATGTTGGTTCATTGATCTGTTCATCTAAAGCCGTTGCCAAGTAATTAATTCGGCGTGGGTTTGAAAAGAGCAATTTTATAATTCAAAGTACAGTACATTTTGGTAATTATTTCCAGTGTTTTTCTAAATTGGGAAAGAGAGGGATTAATACCGCACACTCTCCCCCTTAGGTGCTGAGTTTCTTATTTTTCTATCTACATTGTTGCTTTTGTGAATCTTATCGATTGGTGCTTTTTTTTGTACACCACATTTACTCTCTGTTTAAAATAAAATTTATTGTTTCAAATGCTAACGCTTCGAATTCTCAAATTATAAAACCTGCAAGGACGACCCTTCATATTTATGAATTTCGATGGTTTCAGCAATTCCTTTTTTGGCGTATAGTTGTTCCCGAGGTTGTTCCTCAATGAACGTTTATATTTTACCTGTTCACCAGTTTTGTTATCTTTTTTCCATATGTTTTTCCCAATCCATAATTTCGCTTTTGAGTTGTCTCTTTTTGACATTCTTTCTCCTTCCTCTTCAGCTCTAGTCCTATTTGTGACATGCCGTTTCTCTTCCACTTATTTAGTACCTAGTGAGGTCCTTGTTCGCTAACTTAAGGTCATACATCTAACGAACATGGTGGCTTTACGGAGCGGAGTTATTTCTGCGATCAACAGTCAGAGTAGTAAGATCTAGCTATTTCATACCTGATAATAATCAGAACTATACATACGTACAACAGAAACCAAGCCATTATGTATAAAGACACACAAAAACACAGCAATTATTTGGAACGGCGAGTACTTGGAGGTAAATCTAGTAGAAGTTAATTAAAATTAATTCGTGGAAATAATTGCAGTTTGACTATTCAACAGCATTAAAAATTAAGGTCAGACGAATCCCTGTAATTTGTGGATACGCCTGGGAATTGTCTAAACTTGGATGTAAAACGAATCCACTTCGTTTCTCATTAGATTAGCGCGGATATAAATGTAATTTGTATTTATAGAGATCTGTATATATTGAAACGCTCTGACAAATGAACATAAAGTTAATGCCTATATGGTGTCGTAAAGCGGGATTACATTACGAATATGTGGGATGTGTCGTATTAAGTTTAATGATATTATTTCATTAACAGAGGATAAGGTAGGTAGAGAAGCATTTAAATAACTAATTAAAATTTTATATTACGTGAGTACCATGCGAATTTACTTCATCGCTATATTTGACTTGTTCTTATATTAAAGCTGCAGACGGAAAGAGTTACTGTTTGATTAAAAGCATTTTCTAAATTAAATCCAAAGGAGCAATAAAGCTAATGTTGGTAGCATATTACAGCCTCATTGCTGGCACGCCGTGGTGATATTCTTAATGAAAAGTTATGGTACGTTTGTGTTGCGTACACGTAATTTAGCAATACGAAGATTTTATTTAGTTACACATAATCACAGCGTGGCGTGCGAATTTTACCCTATAAACAGTTTTGTACTTCCCGAGGGTGATAAATGACTGTAACGATACGCGTCGTCGAAGTAAATTAAAATTTCCAAGAAGATTCATGGGAAGCAAAGTGAGGTAGCGAGCTCCCTTTTGAAGAGGTACGTAAAAACTTTGCTCTTAACTTAATAATTAAATCTGTAATTACCAATAATCTATAACAACCTCGAAACCGACGTTGTGCTTAGGTAGACGAGGTTTTTACAAATTGGATACCTACTTTTAAGAGTTACTTTCGCAATTATGATAAATTAGTCTATCGTAAACAATCTTCAATTTGTGGAAAAAGAACAGTTTCTTAGTAATTAAGACAATCTCTTCAATTGCAAGGAGAATTAATTCTATGTTAATATTATAGCGTTCTGGGACTGGGATATTAGTTTAACTTAAGTGCTCTACACAAGGGATGGGCTTATTGTTCGTACAGTTTGTTTAGCACTTCGTTTTATAAATAGTATAGAATTTCATCATACACGGTAAATCGCAGCGATGCCATCCACACCAGATACTATTAGTAACTGAAAGCATCTTTTAAGCAACAATAACTGAAACGGACTCTATTTCATGGTATAATGGCTTCGAAAGTATATCCATATCAATTCATCTGTAAAAATCGTAAGAAATTCACACAAATGTGTCATGCTTTAATTTCTAATGAATTTAAAATTTCAATTAAAAAGATGCCAATTTAACTATATGTTATATAAATGGTAAGGGTATGTTAACATGGGATTTGAATATCTTAGATAATAGCATCATGACCTCTGTAAATATTCATCGGCTTATAATTAGTAATAAAATTGGAATATTATGTCAGATTTGAACTTCTCGACCTTTGAAATTGAAAATTTATTATTAGCAAAATCAAGGTGAGTGTATAGTCAGGTTTGCTATTTAGCTAAGTCTTCAAGGGGTTTACTACTTGAAATAATTGCCAAGCTTCTAGAAACGGCCAGCAAGCTCAGGGATGTGAAAGAAAAAAAAAGCATGTGAATACTTCACAGTTGTTCCTAGGGCATAAAAATCTTCGCAACTTCTTCGTAACTTACTGTAACGGAAATGCTCCAGACATGACGTCGCCTTTGGCGCTCTGGAATTTTCTACGCGCGCGATAGTAGGAACATTCGAGAATGTACTGGACTTACATTGCTTGCGTGTATAAATGGTTGCGGACCGAACATCGCGGCAGTCTACTACCGATCGAGTACGGACGAAACATAGAGCGCGAAAAGCTGATATAAATTTCGAAGTGTGTGATATAAATAATCGATATAAATTGTACGGATTTTATAGTGTTTTAGTTTTGTTTAATAAATATTGATATAAATCGAACCCGAATTAATAAATCACGTTACATTGGTGTCAGGAGTGGAATTAATTAAATTAATTAAAAGTAAGATTAAATTAAGTGCTTATGCTTGTGTATGCCTGTAACAAGATCTGCTGCCGCTAAAATGGAAGAAACGATGCTCCATTTGCTCCAGCAAATCCAAAATGGCCAACAGGTGTTGCAACAAGAAATGAAAAGCAACCAAGAGAAGTTGGAAGAAAATTCTAGAAATTTTGAAGAAAATTCTAGAAATATTCAAGAGAAGTTCGAGAAGTTGAAAGAAAATTCTAGAAAGATTAATGAAGAAAATTATAGAAATATTCAAGAGAAGTTCGAGAAGTTGGAAGAAAATTCTAGAAATTTTGAAGAGAAGTTCGAGAAAATGGAAGAAAATTCTAGAAAGATTAATGAAGAAAATTCTAGAAATATTCAAGAGAAGTTCGAGAATTTGGAAGAAAATTCTAGAAGGATTAATGAAGAAAATTCTAGAAATATTCAAGAGAAGTTCGAGAAGTTGGAAGAAAATTCTAGAAAGATTATCGAAGAAGTCTCTAAATCAATTGAAGAAAAAGTTGAAGATAGAATTACGGAAGTTTCCAAAACATTTAAAGCAACATTCGTCGAGATTGAGCACAAGTATGAAGAGCTGCGCGAGCAATTCTTGCGACTGAGTACGGAAGAGCGTACTAGTAGTGCCCCAGATGAATTACTGATGGACCGTCTTCTTGAGGTGCCACAGTCTACTCATTACAAGAAGGTCGACCCAGAAACAAATACAAGAGTAGGAGGCGACGTTCAGCAAGCCCGAGTAAAGCCACCTACTTTTGATGGTAAGATTCCTTGGACCACGTACGTTCGACAGTTTGAAGCAGCGGCTGCGGCAAATAAATGGACTCTTCAAGACAAAACTACAGCCCTGATTCTTGCTCTGAGAGGGGATGCTCTGGATGTGTTGCGGACCGTCCCCGAGGGTCAACAGAACTTCCAACAAATAGTAGCGCGACTCGAAATGCGATATGGCGATAAACACCTTCAGCAAGTTTACTATGCCCAAGTCAAGAACCGAATGCAGAAACCTGGAGAAAGTTTGCAGGAACTTGAAGCGGACATCGCTAGACTGATTCGATTGGCATACCCTACGGCACCGGAGAGCTTTCTTGATCAACTGGCTGTACAAACATTTATCGATGCCGTTCGTGATGGAGATGCCCAGCAGGCTTTGAGACTGGCTAGGCACGACAAAATTGAGAAAGCTTTGGCCCATGCGTTAGAATTCGAAGCCGCCAAGAAAGCTAGTCATGGAAGTGCGCGAGTACGTATGGTGGAACCTCGCATTGAGAGCCGGGTAAGAACCATCGAAGAGGAAGGTGGCTCTGAAAGTTTTGAAGAAAAGGTCAGTAAAGTAGTGGAAGAAAAGGTCAGTAAAGTAGTGGAAGAGAAGGTCAATAAAGCAATACAGTCACTGGCAAAGAAACGTGAACCACGATGTTGGAATTGCGGCGAGATTGGACACGTTCGCCGCAACTGCCAAAAACCATTACAGCAGCCGGAAAACTAAGAAAGGTCGACAGGAAGGGGCTATCGTCGACCTGCAGAAACAAAGCCCCGATCTTCACTGTAAACATTACGTCGTCTGGGAAAGTTCTGAGCCTGTACATCGATGGCCGAGTTAATGGAGAAGACAGATCCTTGCTAGTAGACACAGGTGCAACAAGAACTATTGCAAGACCAGAGTTATTGAAGAATCATTCTCGGATCTCATCTTCGACCGTGCAGTTAAAAACAGCAACTGGTGAAAGAATAAAAACGCACGGAGAAATACAAATGTCTGTCACCATCGGAAAGACCACCATCAATCACCAGGTGCTAATTGCTGATATTTCTGATCAATTCATCTTGGGGATGGATCTTCTTAAGAAACTCGGAGCTGTGTTAGACGTGAAAAAGGGCGTGTTAAAGGTCGGCGATGAAGAACTCCCTTTCCATGAAGACAAAGAAGATGTCATCCGCCTGTTAACCACTCATGACGTCATTATACCCGGACTTAGTGAAAAAATTATAATGACCACTTTAGATGGATATTGTCGCCAGGGAAGCCTACGGATAGTCGAAGCACTAAACCAAAAGGAATTTCTAGTGGCTAGGGCTCTGGTAAAAGTTCAAAATGGCGTTCCGATTCGAATTATGAATTTGAAAGATAGTCCTGTTAAGCTAAGCAAACGAACTGCAGTTGGACAGTGTGTGCCCATCTCGGCTATTCGCTCTGTGAAATCGGAAAATCTATCTAAAGGAAAGTATCCAAGAGAGCTGATAGATATGGTCATTAAAAACACTCCAGATTTGGACAATAGACAACGACAAAAGGTGAAAAATATGCTTGTGGAATTCCGAGATGTGTTCGCGGTAAACGACCAGGACAAGGGCAAGACAAGCATAGTCACCCATAAAATAAATACTGGCAATTCCCAACCGATTAGACAACAGCCAAGGCGACTCCCCTTGGCTAAACGAGACGAAGCTGAGGAGATTATTAGAGACATGAGAAAACAAGGTGTCATCGAGCCATCGAATAGTCCTTGGTCATCACCGATAGTGCTTGTAAAGAAGAAGGATGGCTCCACAAGATTTTGCGTTGACTACCGTCTATTAAATTCGGTCACCAAGAAAGATAGCTATCCACTGCCAAGAATAGACGACACCTTGGACACTTTATCTGGAGCCCAATGGTTTTCCACACTCGATCTAAAGAGTGGTTATTGGCAAGTGGGGATGGAATCGACAGACCGAGAGAAGACCGCGTTTTCTATAGGCTCTGGACTTTGGCAATTCACAGTAATGCCTTTCGGATTGTGTAATGCCCCCGCGACGTTTGAGAGACTTATGGAAGCAGTTCTAAGGGGACTAACGTGGCAGACATGTCTGGTATATTTGGATGATGTAATTGTCGTAGGAAAAACTTTTGAAGAACACCTAAAGAACCTGAGAGAGGTGTTTGGACGATTACGAGAGGCCAATTTAAAACTAAGTCCCAAGAAATGCTTTATGTTCCAAAAAGAAGTTAAATATTTGGGGCACATCGTATCTCGTGATGGTGTTACAGCTGACCCAGAGAAGATTATAGCGATTCAAGAGTGGCCGATTCCTGAGAACAAGCACGAGATTCGAAGTTTCCTCGGTTTGTGCACCTATTATAGACGATTCGTGAAAGGATTTGCCAACATTGCCAAACCATTAATAAAGTTGACAGAAGAAGGCAATGAGTACGAATGGAGTGAAGACTGTCAAAGAGCTTTCGAACATCTCCGGCAAGCTCTTACTAGCGCACCTATCCTTGGCTACCCCAGAAATGAAGGAAAGTTTGTGCTAGATACCGATGCCAGTAACACCGCCATTGGAGCTGTTCTCTCTCAATTGCAAGACGGACAGGAAAGAGTCATTGCCTATTTCAGCAAAGTACTGTCGAAACCCGAGAGGAATTATTGTGTGACTAGGCGAGAGCTCCTGGGTGTGGTAAAGGCATGCGAACATTTCCATAAGTACCTTTACGGCCGCAAGTTCCTGATAAGGACAGATCATGCAGCGCTAAAGTGGCTCTTGCAGTTCCGAAACCCAGAAGGACAGGTGGCAAGATGGTTAGAACGTCTTCAGGAATATGACTACGACATTGAACACAGGGCTGGAAAAGTTCACAATAATGCAGACGCTTTGTCAAGAAGACCGTGCAAAGACAACTGCACACATTGTTCTAAAATAGAAGACAAGATTGGCCATCTGCGGCGAACAACTGTAGAGAGTGAGGAATGGAAGCCAAGCGAAATCAAAACGGCCCAAGAAAACGACCCAAGTATAAAAACTGTTCTGAATTGGATGCGCCACGGACAAAGACCAGACTGGCAAGACATTAGTGCCACAAGTCCTGAAGTAAAGAGTTATTGGGGCCAATGGAATAGCCTGACTCTGAAAGACAACCTGTTGTATAGGACCCTTGAAAGTGAAGATGGCACCGAATCGACGCTGCAATTAGTAGTACCTAGGAGTAAAGTGTCGGAAGTATTGCGAAAATTGCATGACGGCACTTCCGGAGGACACTTTGGTATTACGAAAACGTTGCAAAGGGTACGTGAGCGATTCTATTGGGTCAACCGTAAAGAAGATGTCCGGCGATGGTGTCAAAAATGTGAGTTATGTGCTACTGGAAACGGACCAGTTTCCAAGAAGAAGGCACCCATGAGGCAGTATAACGTTGGTAGTCCGATGGAACGAGTTGCTATCGATATCGCAGGACCGTTTCCCGAGACAGATGGCGGAAATAAATATATCCTAGTCGCTATGGATTATTTCACAAAGTGGACTGAAGCTTACGCTATTCCAAACCAAGAGGCAGCAACAGTTGCAGAAGTGTTGGTAAAAGAGTTCTTTACACGTTTTGGTGTTCCTATAGAAATCCATTCAGACCAAGGAAGGAACTTTGAATCGGCTTTGTTCCAAGATGTTTGTCGATTGGTAGGAGCCAATAAAACCAGAACAACACCTTTGCATCCTCAGTCAGATGGAATGGTGGAGAGAATGAATCGAACGATGGGTAAATATCTTTCAAAAGTCGTGGCAGAACATCAGAAAAATTGGGACCAGTACCTCCACCTGTTCCTTATGGCATATCGATCAGCCGTCAACGAGACCACGGGTCAGACTCCTGCCTGCCTTATGTTGGGTCGTGAACTACGCCTTCCATGTGATCTCGAGTTTGGGCGTAAACCCCATGAAGAATATGTCGCAGGTGAAAATTATGTTGACCAACTAAAGGCGAAGATGAACGATATTCACGACTTGGCTAGAAGTCATATTCAGATTGCCAGCGATCGCATGAAAAATCAATACAACCTCCGCTCGGCCAATGAAACTTTTGAAGCTGGAGATCTGGTATGGCTGCACAATCCACAGAGACGAAGAGGTCTTTCTCCCAAGCTACAAAGACAATGGGAAGGTCCGTATGAGGTGATCAAGAAAATAAATGACGTGATATATCGTATCAGAATGAACCACCGGAAACCGAAAGTTGTCCACATTAATCGACTCGCACGATATGCCGGATCCAACAACAACGAAGAAGTTAGAGGTATTCGAGAAGAGGAACGCAGCTTTGGGATCGAGCCAAACTTTAACGATTTTATGTCAAATTACGCCCAGCGGAAGAAAGCTCGATTTGGCGTTACTCAGGAAATTTGTCAAAATATTTTTGAGCTTCCGGTTAACGTTTCCATCGCCCATTGTGTCGCCGAAGACCTTCGCATGAGTAGAGGTATAGCTTCCGTATTCCGGAAAAGATTTGGAAGAATCGACGAGTTGTTAAAGCAAAGACCACGAGTGGGTAAAGTACTGCGCTTGGAAGATAGTCAACGCTCTTGGTTTCAAAGAAAACGTCAGAAGGCAAACCCACCTATGAAAACCTCTGGTCTGCTTTAAAAAACTTAAGAAACTCATGGCATACTATGACATAAATAGCTTGGCGATTCCGAAGATTGGATGTGGTTTAGATGGGTTGGACTGGAAAATAGTGCGAACCATGATCGAAGTGATTTTTAGAAACACTAGCGTTCGAATTACAGTATGCTGCTTCAACCCACAGGGGACGACCCTCCGCAAAACTGTGGACTGTTACTTTTTCAAGAAAGGTGTTTGTCGAGCAGGCTCTGACTGCAGATTCCGACACGAGGCATTAAAAAATAATACTAACGCAGTTTCTGAACGAGACGTCCAGAATTAAGAAGGGGGCAGTGTAACGGAAATGCTCCAGAATTCTCTGGAATTTTCTACGCGCGCGATAGTGGAAGTTGTAGGAACATTCGAGAATGTACTGGACTTACATTGCTTGCGTGTATAAATGGTTGCGGACCGAACATCGAGTTAGTCTACTATCGAACGAGTACGGACGAAACATCGAGCACGGAAATATAAATTGCGAAGTGTGTGTGATATAATAATCGATATAAATTGTACGGTTTTTATAGTGTTGTAGTTTTGATTAATAAATATTGATATAAATCGAACCCGAATTTATATAAATAACGTTACAATACTTTTGCAGTCTTGATTAGTGTACATGCAACATACGAATTCTTCTAGGCCTATCAGTAACGTGTCTTTTAATAATTGTGATGATCTCAATGACGTAAGAATAGGTAAGGAGCTTGCTCATTTCTGCAAGTATTCAATAAGTGATGTCATAAAAGTCAAAATTTTTCTAGATGTCCTTATATACAATTTTGGAGGGAGTTATAACGCCTAAACCCCCCTCCCATGAATGCGCCCTTTATATTTTAAACATCTGATGTAATTATTTTCATTGTTTTATTGCCTCGAATAGATTTTGTTTTGTGTTTTTAGTAATTCATCGCAGACGTTGATATAACTAGTATCTTGTTTTTAATCTGGTGCTATGATACCTCGTTGAAAAGAGAATTAAAACATCTATCAAGTAATCTAAATATCCAATATGGCGCCTATTTAACTTTAGGGAGTTGTTAACGTTCCTCAAAAGTAGCCATCTTGAATTTTTTACGGCAATTCTAAATTAAGCGTATCAAAGACAGTAAAGACTAAAACTGCGAAACATTGTCAATTTAACCAATTCTCTATCTTTAAAAATAAGAAAGAATGCAATCCCACGCGATCTGGGACACACTGTATATTCAAAATTTGAGCAAAATCCGTCGAGTCTTGGAAAATTGCCAACGTTGTTTGACTACAAAAGTAAAACAAAAAAAATTGAACATAATGTATTCACTTGAGAATGAAGGTTTAATATATTGTGCAGGACAAAAGTAATGATCGCCGAATGGGTTAATCCTGCAGCATACCCAATCAACATTTGAATATATTGTGCAACTTGGAAAGGCGAACCAACAAATTAAGGTGATCTCCTTCTTGAAGAAACTGACGGAGCTCGATGTCATAGGCATGTTAGTTGTTTATGCTGCAAAGTTTACCTATTAGGCAATCATAACTTTTGTCAATGACCGTACATGTACGTATATATATACAGGCTGTTTCTGGCAAAACGTTACCTAAAGTTATTTAGACTTCCATTAAGAATTTAAACCTGAAAATTTGCATACCAACATGATCTATCGAAAGAAAATATCATGATCGTGTCACTTTCTTATTTTAAATAGAACACCCTATATTTTATTGCATTTTTGAAATCTAAATGAAAATCTATGTCTTTTGATACCATTTCCCTTTACCTAGCATCAAAGGTTTTCAAGTTATTAAAGATTTTTTCAAATTTTTGACATTTTACTACTTCTCTTTAGCGCCCTGTACCTGTGGCTCCGTTGATTTGAATTCCAAACAGTCTTCCCAAATCAACAATACTGACGTGATGCTACATGCGAATGATTTAAATTTGGATCGCCCTTCTACAAGGTGTTTTAAAATTAATGGTCAAGTTTAAGAACTTCGAAATAATTTGAAAACCTTTGACGCTATGTATAGGGAAATGTGGTATCAAACGACATAGATTTTCATGTAGATTTTGAAAATGCAATAAACTATAGGGTGTTCTGTTTAAAATAAGAAAGTTGCTATCCACTTCCGGTTGTACGATCATGATATTTTCTTTCGATAGAGCAGAAAAAACTGTGTTGATTTGCAAATTTGCAGATTTAAATTATTAATAGAAGTACTTTTAGGTAACGGTTTGCGTGAAACAGCCTGTATACAGATGGGCAAAAATTTAAAAGTTGTTTAAAATGATCTAAAACGTCGACATTTGATGACATTTTGACATGTACAAAAATCGGCGATCGCAATAGCCATCTAGTTCAAGCTAGGAAGCTTAAAATCAAAGTTAAATTAATATTATCTCTATTATCTGAACGGATAAATATAAGTACCATAATTGTGTTTTTTTGTCTTCCAGTGATCTATGAGCCCTGCAATGGAAAGTAAATTTCAAATAGTACAGTTAATAACTTACTAAATAGTTTTCACGTTATATTTCATATCGTATTCTAGTTGAAATTTAAAAGTGAAATCATATTGCAGTTGACTCTGGGCGTACGAGGACAAACAACAACCAACACAGCTTGACATCAAATTGGATCAACCTATAATGAACCGCGGGTAAGTTTAATTAAATTCGCAGCGATAATGGACAAAAATGGTTTGCTACACAAATGTCTTAACACATAAGGTACTGCAGGAAAACTTCGTGCAGTGTATGTCTTACATCCTTAACACTGGAAAACAGGAAATGGATCAGCATACGTCTCCAAAATTTCAATTGATTCAGTCGATAAGAGGATTGCGCAAACGACGTACCTACATCGATGGAATTTGGTCCTTTGCACTTCTGATGACTTCTCAAGCCCAAAAAAAGTACTTGGAAAGTAACGAGGCCGATCTTACTTCAAAGAAGTTCGACTTGAAAATGCAAAAAATAGTGGCAGAACCGATTGTCGATAAAAGCTATAGGCAAATAAGTTAAATGGGAACAATGAAACGTTCAGTCTACATCAAACAAAACTACGGGTGATGATTAGTAATCGTGAAGTGCACTTCAACTGTAAGAAATAACGCAGAATCGACTTATACTCGTTTTACTATAACTTTTTTTTGTGACGTGCCGGGTTAAAGGCAGTGGCTGATTCAGCTCCCACGAAGCCATAATCTCCAGGGAAACGGCGTAAACCTTCGCTCCGGACATCCGATTGACAGCCGATCCTGATGGAGAAACAACTTTCAAGTAGAGCCGCCCAACCTAAATCTTTGGTTTCCAACTTAAAATTAGCTGCCAGCAACACTGGCACAGAAATTAATTACTTATCACGTGGAAAAATAAGAAAAAGTGAAAAACAAATGCATCTTTCGGAAGCGGAGCGCTAATGAAGGGATAGTTTAAAGGGTAGCGTTTAGTTGTGAATATATTTCATTGTGCGCGCCCTAAAATTATTAATCCCAAAAATATTTATAGGTGCTGATACTGACAAAAAGGTGATGTAGTTTATACTTTTATTCACGTACCACGCATATTTGGACCGTACGACCCCGGCCAGTGTTTGATCGATAGTGTCCACCCTGGATACCGCAACCCCCGCTCGAACTCGAAACCCCTATATGGCCCGTAGGCTCACACCCTACCCCTTGGATAAACCAAACTGTCAGACCCAACCCTATACAACTACAGTTATAATTCACGGTTAGGCCGGGGGTTGAAAGCTATTCTATTACATATCAATATCTATAATGTGCATTCCGGAAGTTAATAGTACGTAATTTGTTCTGTATGTTGCAATTTACTGGATACAGCCAGTATTTGCTTACGGCATTTTTTTTATTCAGGGACTTTGAAAAGCTGCAATAATGAAATTCTCTAGTAACATCGAAATTTCGTACCTGTTTACAAGTACGCGTTCGATCACAGTAATTAAATGGCCCGTTATTTGCCATCTTTACGAGATTTAATTTCGATTGCCGATAATTTCATATTTTGAATATAAGGTTGGTAGTAGACGTATGTACCGTGAACTGTAATCACTTAAGAAGTGAGCATAAGAAAGGTATTAAAATGAATGCTCGCAATATATTATTTGTAGTGTTGAAAGAATTTAATTGGCGTACTTCGGCGGCAGCCACCTAATTGCCGTTCATCTCTTCGCCTGATGTAGATTTCGTTTTGCTTCCGTTTAATTTGTAGGATGCTGTGGCTGACCTGTTGATTGTACCTATACAAAGTTCCGTAATGCAATCTACGTGTAAGCTACACAACAGAAGAAAAACGTAAAAAAATTCACTTCAATTTTACCCGTATCTTTGTTGAGTTTGTATGTTTCTTACTTTAATAACACTGCGATAATAATTGATGGTAAATGTAAAAGCTATTATCTAGAGTTTCGTTTGTGTTCGTATAACTAATGATTTTAATTAGTGACGATGTTCGGTATCCGCCTCTAATTGTGTAACCTCTGTTGTGATTATCCTAGTTAACACTATTTCCAAGATTTCGTGCTACACTGTTTCTACTGCAGCTATTGGTGCATTTCGCATATAGGTACTAGAATCTTTTAACATAATCGAACAAACTAAAGATTTGTTATCAATCGTAAGTGTTGTTAATTACCTTTGCACGTCATTATGGAACGCCGTTTTACTTTTTATTACGAAAGTTTACAATGTAACATTATAAACAACAGTTAATTTTATTTCCCGATTTATTATGTTTGTTGTTTTTATGTGAAACATTAAATATGTTTGTTTAAAAAACTTCACTTAATTGAAATGATGTATGAATTATATAGCAATGTGTATAACGAAAGTTTAACAATACAAATCAACAAACGAATACATAAACGAACAGTAATATAACAAACTAGAACTAATTCAACAAACATAAAAATTTATTCATATTAAATGTGGGATTAAAATTATGAACAAACATTTTAATTCAACAATCATATTTTTTTTTTTTTTTTAAATTAAGGCTTCAACTGCAGAGGTTATTTCGCCTAATTTTTTTTTTACTCATGGTATGTAACAGAGTATGTACAAGCTACTAACACTCACGTATGACGTTACAATTTGTCATATAGATTTATCGCCTTTAAGAAATTTATAGTGTTTTTAATATCTGTTATGTTTTTTAAGTTTCCCTCTATATTATCGCTTAGATTAAAAAGCCTCCGTTGTACATTATATACAGGACAGTCACAGATAATGTGTTTGACAGTGGTATGAACATTACATGTTACGCACATTGGTGCGTTTTGACCCAAAAATATATGCCCATGGGTTAGAGAGGTGTGCCCGATTCGTAAGCGATGTGCCTTTGTAGTATTTTTTCGATCTGCTATGAAGGGTAGGTATTTCATTTTTACAGAATTCTTAACATAATATAGTTTATGTTTTAAATCCTTCCATTTTCTCTGCCATTTATTGAAAATATGGTCTTTCAGATAGTTTGCATAGTCGATACATTTCACAAAAGACACATCCTGTGTATGTTCAAGAGTGGCGCTCCGTGCAGCTGCATCCGCCTTGTCGTTTCCCGCGACACCAACATGACTTGGTATCCACAAAAAGAGAACCCGGCAACGACGAATGGCTAAAATGTGTATACCAGATATTGAAGTCTTTGAACAAATGGGTCAGGAGAGAACAGGTCTAGCAAACCCTCCAGGGCACTGCGAGAGTCACATGCTATTAGGCAAGTTGTATGTGTGTGCTTGGTGAAAGTAAGATACAAGAGAGCTTGCCACAGAGCATATTGCTCTGCGAAGTAGATTGACGCAATCTTGTTGAGAGACCAGGAATTCACCTCATCATCTACCACAAAAGCAGAGCCTACGCCGTCGTTTGTTTTGGATCCATCAGTGTAAATTATTTTGTCGTAGTTCCTTTCATTTAATGTCTGTAAGACTTTTTGTCGCCATAAGTGGCTGCTTGTTTGGTTTTTTTGATTTTCGGTCAGACTAAAATCTATTTCAATTTGGTTAAGTTTCCAGGGTGGTAATTCTGACAGGCATACATTAATTAACTCTGGTGGTATGAGTTGTTCCGAGATCAAGAGAGTCCTAAACCTCCCGAATGCTGATTTCTGTGGGGAAGTTTCTATGAAGGTAAGTTGGTTATGAGGATGATTTTTGTTGCTCATTATTTTAATCATATATTTTGTTAGTAGTAATGTACGCCTGTTTTCCAATGAACAGATGCCCGATTCACAATATAAACTTTCGGCGGGGCTAGTTGGAAATGCACCCAAACAGTACCTTATACCCATATTGTGTATGGGATTGAGCGACATAAGTGTACTTCTACATGCCGAGCCATATGCTATGCAGCCGTAATCAATGCGGGATAGGACTAGGGATCTATATAAATTGATCATCGTTTTGGGCTCAGCGCCCCAGTTGGTATGTGCCAATACTTTAAGTATGTCCAGAGTTTTCATACATCTCTGCCTGAGGTCCATGATATGGCTCTTCCAAGTTAACTTGGAATCGATAATCAAACCCAAGAACCGTACTGTATCATAACATGGTATTGGTACATCATTTAGATAGAGCAATGGGTCGTAGTGTGGCTTCCGTAGTCTGCAGAAGTGCACACATTTTGTTTTTTCAGGTGAAAAAACAAAACCCACCGACTGCGCCTGCTTGTACACTGAGTCAATCGATGATTGCAATTTGCGCTGGATTTCTCCAACGGTTTTACCACGGCAGAATAGAGTCAGATCATCTACATATAATAGGCTTTCGATATCACTGTGCAGCTGTGTGGTAATTTCATTTATCGCCAGAGCAAACAACGTGCAACTCAGCGTTGTGCCTTGGGGAACTCCATTTTCTAAAATTTTGGACGACGACAGGACATTACCTATACGAACATAGAATAAACGATTGGATAAAAAGGACGCCACAAACTTGGGTAAGTAACCACGCAAGCCATATTTATGCATTCTGTGCATTATTCCGTATCGCCACGTCATATCGTACGCACCCTTCAGGTCAAAGAAAACCGCAATTAGATGTTCTCGTTTTTCGAAAGCTTCTTGAATTTGGAGATCTAGGTAAGCAAGATGATCAGTTGTGGACCTATATCGACGGAAACCTGCCTGCTGTTGTACAAGGAGGTTGTTTTTCTCAAGCCACCACATTAGTCGATTGTTCACCATTCTCTCTAACAGTTTACCCAAACAGGAGGTAAGACTAATTGGTCTATAACTACTGCGGAGAGACGGATCTTTTCCTGGCTTTAGGATGGGAATAATGATAGCCTTTTTCCATTGAGGAGGATACAGACTATTTGTCCAGAGGTCATTGTACATAGACAGCATACAAGGTAGGAAGTTATCAGGGAGGTTTTTTAGCATGTCGTTTTTAATTGCATCTAATCCAGGAGACGTTACCTTCGTCTGTTTAATTGCTGTTTTCATTTCCATCAAGGTGAAAGCTAAGTTATACGCGAGCTGTTGAGAGCATTCAAAATTCAGATTAATCTCCCTGTCATTTTTGTTTTCAGCAAACGTGGGTTCGTAGTTCGTGGTACTGCTAACCCGTTCAAAGTGATCCGCAATCAAATTTGCTATTTCTTGGCGGCTTTCGACAACATTACCAATGTCGTTCACAAGAAAGGTGATGCCCTGAAAAGAGCTCTTGCCAGAGATGGCTTTAACTCGCCTCCAAACTTCACTAGGAACTGTTTCAGATGTAATTGAAGAGGTATACTCGTTCCAGCTTTTCTTTTGAGCTTCCCGTACAGTACGTTTACAAAAAGCACGAGAACGTTTGAAGTTAATCATGTTTTCCATGTTCATTTGCCTCTGATATTTACGTAGAGCCTTCTTCTTCTCTCTAATTGCAGCTTTCACTTCCTGAGTCCACCACGGTACGCATCCCCTGACAGGACGGGCAGTCGAACGAGGGATGCGTGAAACTGCAGCATCGTAGATTGCGCCAGTGATGGAGTCTACATCTAACGAATCTGGAGTACTCAAGTTTTGCCTAAAGAGGTCCCAATTTGCCTTCCTTGATATCCATCCTTCCGATGTCAGCTGGATCTGTTGCGCAGTGTTCGTTCTTATAACAATAGGAAAGTGATCGCTGTTATGGAGGTCGCTTTCCGTTTGCCAGTCTAGAGATACCGCCAGCCTACTAGAACAAATGCTCAAGTCAAGTGCAGTGAAGGTATTTGAACGCATGTTAAAATAAGTGGGGGACCCACTATTGAGTAGCAGTAAATCATCCCGATTCAGCCATCCTTCTAGGTCTCTTCCCTTTGCATTAGTGGATTCACAACCCCACAAAACGCTGTGAGCGTTGAAATCACCCAACAGGAGGAAAGGCGTAGGTAGCTGATTAACCAGCCTAGTAAGTTCATCATTTGTCCATGTCTGATCAGGTAAGTAGATGCTGCATATTGTAACATTTATTGGAGTTCTAATAGTGACAGCTACAGCCTGAATATTAGTATGCAGATGAACTACTGTATATGGAATTCCATTTTTCAGCAAGATCGCAACTCCACCACAAGCCCGCTGTGCATTTGCCACGTCCTTACGTAAGATATCAAATCCTCTCAGAGAATACGCTTGTCCAGTTCTCAGGTGGGTCTCTTGGAGACAGACACAGATCGGGTTATGTTTTTGTACTAGTAAACGAAGGTCACAATACTTTTGTACAATACCACGGCAATTCCACTGAATAAAATTGTTCATTAAGGTTACTTAAAACTAAAATATATAAATATACGAGTACTACACAAAAACATAGATAAAATATTGTATAAACAGATAGAATTGCGGACAAAATAGACATATAATATCACATAGAGAGGTACTAAATATAAATAAGACGGATCTGTTTTATCACAAACGTATATCACAGATTTTATTTTTTTATCTCGAAGTATCACAAGAGGTTCTCGAAGTATCACAAGAAATATCACAGCTTGCTTCCGATTCCGATTTACTGGGAGGCTTTCTCGGCTTACCCTTAGGCCACCCTGGCTTTTTCTTTTTCGGGTTCTTTGCCTCCTCTAACGCCTTTTCATCCACAGATTCAACGCTAGAGGTTGTAGATGTCATTCTCCTTAGCGTTGTTTTGCGTTTTGCGCCTCATATTAATTCAATTATTGAAGTGTTGTACAAATATTCCCAACAATCATATTAATTCGTGCTGTTAAAATCGGAAAGCATTATTTAAAATGATTGTTGAATTAAAATGTTACATGAATTAAAATGTTCGTTGATAATTTTAATTCGTATCTGTGATTGTGCGGAAGTTTCAGGAACTACAGTTTAGTGTATTTGACTACGTGTATACTAGCGCCTAATTAAAATTATCAACAAACATTTTAATTCATGTAACACTTTAATTCAACAATCATATTAATTCAACAATCATTTTAAAAGATTCTTTTACTACGTCTAACAATAAAAATTTATTTGTTTGTTGAATTAAAGTGATTGTTTAAAATATTCGGCTTCAATTTTCAAATCGTCGAATTTATATGACTGATGAATTAAAATGTTTGTTGATAATTTTAATTCCACATTTAAAATGAATGAATTTTTATGTTTGTTGGACAAAATCGTTTTATTAATCGAAGAATTTCTTGCAATTCAATTTAATTGTTTGTTATTAATTGTTTGTTGAAATACAGTTTCATATACACTCATTCAATATAACAATATAATTCATTTCACATTTTTATTAAGTAACACTTTTTAAACAATCATATTTAATACGTAAGACAATAACAATAAACGTAAAAAGTAGAGGCATACGATTGACTGTTATTTAAAATGGCACATTGTAAAATTTTGGAATAAAATTGTACAAATATTTTCAGAGAACATTTTAATTCAACAATCATATCAATTCATGCTGTTAAAATCGGCAAGAATTATTTAAAGTGATTGTTGAATTAAAATGTTACATTAATTAAAATGATTGTTGATAATTTTAATTCGTATCTCTGATTGTGCGGAAGTTTCAGAAACTACAGTTTAGTCTATTTGACTACGTGTATACTAGCGCCTAATTAAAATTATCAACAAACATTTTAATTCATGTATCATCTTTATTAATCAACATTTTTTTAATCATCTCTTAATACGTAAGATAAAAACAACAAACGAAAAATTTAGAGACATAAGATTGACTGTTATTTAAAATGATACATGATAAAATGTTGGTATAAATACTAAAACGGCGTTCCATACGTCATCCAGTTTGTCTCTTCAAAGATTACATTAATTATTCTTTGATAACATGTACGAATATTAAATAAAGAATTATTATGGCAAAAATTCGTTAAGCCGATTGTGAGCAAGAGGCGAAGAATGCACTTTCAAATTTGTTTTTTCGATTTTAATAGCCCTAATGGACATTTCATGCCTTAACGAGATTAAAAACCTGAAATAATTGTTAGTTTCTGATCGAATGAC
>NW_022170249.1:13324719-13389130 GCF_008802855.1 Photinus pyralis | reverse complement strand
TATTTATTTATTTATTTAACCAGAAACCATACAGAATAAAAATTCCAATTACATGGCACTGGGGCTCTGAACAAATATTAGGACTAGGATCTAATTTTATTTATTATTGAATTTCGGGGATCGTGAAAAAAGTCGATATCATTAACTGAGGATAACTTATTTAAAGCGATCAAGATCTTAATAAGTGGGGAAGTTGTGTTGTTAACTACAAAAATAGTATTATTTTGCCTTAGCTTAACAAATGGTACCTTAAGCTTAATTTCTTGAAGTAATTCGGAAGAGTATAACAAGTTGTGTAAAATTTTGAAGACAAACATTGTGGAGGCAATGTACCGTCGGGTTTCTAACCTCGTTATATCTAAGCCGAAAGTACTATTTAAGTAATTAAGCTGGGTACCGTAAGAGATCAAATGTGGATAATTTTGGGTTGACCTAAAAACATTACTCGGATGAACTTTTTCTGCACTTTTTCGATCATGTCTGAGTATTTGAGAGTTTGAGGAGACCAGATACATGCAGCATACTCCAGCTTGGATCTAATAAACGCATTATATAAGGTTAGCATTGTCTGTATATTCATGAAATTGAGTGTATGCCTGATAACGAAACCAAGAAGTTTGTAACACTCATTTGTTAGGTATTCAATGTGTAAGTTAAAGTTAAGGTTGGTATTGAAAAACACGCCCAGGTCCTTAACGGAGGTGACTCGTAGTAATACCTTTCCATTCATCTTATAGTCAAAAAGTAAGGGATTTTTCGATCTAGTAAAAGTAAGGACTTTACACTTATTGATATTTAGTTTTAGTTTATTTTTGATACACCACTTAATTACTGAGTTAATGTCCTCTTGAATATTTAAACAGTCACTTGGGGATTGGACTTTATTAAAAAGTTTTAGGTCGTCCGCAAATAGTAGTGCTTTCGAGTTTTTTATCACTCGCGGTAAATCATTTATGTATAAGAGAAACAGAAAAGGACCAAGAAGTGTTCCCTGGGGAACGCCTGATGAGGGATAAAATTCGGCTGAATTCACACCATTGAATTTCACTCTTGTTTTACGGAAAGATAAATATGATTTTAAGAATTTGACGGTCGGATTACTTACGCAATTTAAAACAAGTTTACGGAGCAAGACTTGATGGGATACTGTATCAAATGCCTTCGCAAAATCTGTATAAACACAGTCCACCTGGGCTCTCTCATCCAAGGCTCCTGCTGAGAAATGCGTAAACTGCATTAAATTTGTAATAGTTGATCTGTTCCGCGTGAAACCGTGCTGTTGATCTGCAATTATACTGCTGAGATGGGAATAAAGTCTAGTATAGATCACTCTTTCGAAAATTTTCGCTATTGCTGGTATAATTGCAATTGAGCGATAATTCTCAACTAATTTTCGGCTTCCACTTTTGTGAATTGGTGTTATTCTGGTGCATTTCCAAGCTTCAGGGAATGTACATGTTTGCAAAGCTAAATTAAATAGATGTTGTAAGGGGGTTACCAATAAAGATGCACATCCTTTCACGATGTAGGGTGGGATTCCATCTTCGCCTATAGCCGACCTCGGTTTCAATTTTTTAATTGCTTCCAGTATCTCGGATTCATGTAACTGAGTCAAGTGCAATTTGGATAGCACCAGGTCCGATTCCACGTCATCTTCCGGGTCATCGTTCCTCTCCATAGTGTAGACTGACTCGAAGAAGGATGCAAAGGCGTCCGCAATGCTTCTGGCGTCCGTTAACGAGGTGTCTTTGTACTCAAAAACTCCAGGTAGTTGACTATTCTTCCTCAACGACTTGATGTAGTTCCAGAATTTATTGGAATTCTTCCGCAGATCCATTTCAATTTGATTAATGTACCTCTTATGAGCAATGTGGATCATTCTTTTGAGTTCTTTTCTGGCTTCAATGAAGTCTTCCGATGGGCCCTGTAACCGAAACTTATTTTTCTGTTTGATTTTCTTAATAATGTCTATATTAAACCAGCTAGGATACTTATTGGCACTCCTAATTGTACTTTGGGGACACATTCATCGAAAATGTTCATTACCGTTTGATTAAAGCTAGTTACTGCATCATCTACCGATTTGAAATTCTTCAGGATAAGAGACTCCTTCCAATTGACATCGCGAAAAAGGACGTACATTTTAAGAAAATCTGCTTTTTTGAAATTGAAGTTGGTTAATTTGGTAATTCGCTTAGCTGGTCTATGGACTTTGTAGACCATTTCTAGTGCAGGATGAAGTGGATTAATTTTATCCAGTGAGTCGACAGCAGATTTAATTTCCGCGTTTAAGTTAGTTAAAATTAGGTCAAGGGTTCTATTATTGCAGTTTTTAAGTTTAACCGTATTAATGAGTTTTAAGTTGTACATCGAAGCTATATTTTTAATTACTTTGCATTTAGCACTCGCGTTTTCGAAATTATACGTGGCGTCAACAATTTGTGGTAGGTTAAAATCGCCTGCTATTAACACTTCCGATGAATGCAACATGTTTTCAATTGTTTCTAAACTTTTGGTAAAACTCACGTACTTATCAATACCAGATTTCGGTTGAAAGTAGACAACACCAATAATGTATGAAGTATTATTAATTTTAAGTTTGACCCATATTTCATTTAGATCACTTTGAAATTCCAATTTTTCAGCATTCAAATCGGTCTTGACTGCGATTAAAACTCCGCCTCCCATGGTGCACTTCATTTCTTCGTAATTACGGTCATTGCGAAAGACCGCATATTGATTGTTTAAATACTCAGCGTCATGAAAATTTTCCGTTAACCAGGTCTCAGTCAGTAGAATAATGTCGTAATTTGTAATTGCCAATTTATTTTTGAAAGATTGCGCTTTCGTTCGCATTCCACTTACGTTCTGGTAATAGATTGAGAGCGTTGATCCGTACCTATTTCCTTGCTTGATTAGTGTTGGGGATGGCCTAAAAAATCAATTCTGCTTCTTTCTTGATCGAGTCGTTTTTTGTAGACTGGGCAATCAACACTCCAGGCCGGGTGCTGTACATCCAGTTTCATTTTTAGTTTCTCAACGGCGTTGGCACAGTTACTGCATTTAATTTCCGCGTCCGAAGCTTTACAGCTCGCTAGGTCATGGTCTCCCGCACATTTGGGGCAGGTAGTAGTTTTGCTACAGTCAGTTGCCTTATGTCCGAACCCATTGCATTTGTAGCATCTTCTAGTTGTCACAGCATCATAAATTCTGCAACGGTCCCATCCTATGTTAAGCTTTTGTTCACTTAGAATTTTCCGGTAACTATTACCGTCAACCTCAGCGTAAGCCAAATACCTGTTAGGATTTCTTTTATCTTCCGTTATGTGTACGACGTTTATGTACGCGGCTTCGTCGAGGAATTGATTCTGCGCGAGAATCATTTCCTTCATTTCGGTACTCCCGATCTTGTCATTGAGGCCTACGATTTTAATCTTCGGCATCTTCTGTTTTGGTAAGGAAAGAATGTAGTCGGATCCCAGTTTCCTTTCGGCTTCCTCCTTAAGTTTGGCTGCAGCTTCTTTATTTTTACATTCAACAACAATGGTTCCTCTACGTAGAGTTTTCATTCCGGTAACTTCTCGGGTAATTGGATCGATATTTTCTTTGAGGGTGGTGAAGGTTTGCTTGGACGGTTGGTTCGCGTCCTTGGGCTTAACGATGATAACTGGGTCGTAGGTTTTCTGTTTCAACTTGTCCGCATACGTAAGCTTCACTTCAGATTGAGTTTGGAGAACTTGCGCTAGATCCTTGCTGATGCTGACATTTTGGGTATTTACTTGGTCTAAAGTATCCTTTAATAGCTTCTCGTGGTTCATCAGTTTTTCGTGCTGACTTTCCATAACTCTATCCCAGTTCATCGTCACTTTGTTAATGTTAGTCAAGATATTCCTGAGGCTGTGTGATTCGTGGATAGCGCAGGGGTCACAGAACCAATTAAAGTTCTTTTTTGAGTTAATAAATTTAACTTCATCGTCACTGACTTTAACGCACTTCGTGTGAAAGTAAGTTTGGCACCAACTAGCACAAAGAATAACTTTATCTGTACGATTAAGATCCACCCGACAAACACCACAGATTGCAGTTGGCATTGCGGCGGCAAGTATGGGTGGTACTCACCCTCACGATTTGGTTTATATTAACAAATTAGTTCTATTCTTAATTGACACTTATAATCGCGATCGACCACTCGTTACGACGGCGCGCACTCGAATTAGTCCTCTTCTGCGTGACATTTTTAGTATGTCAGACTGGATGACTAGATAATTCACATAGGAATATCTAAACTAGTAGAAGGGTACAGAATAAATTTTGTGGAGTCTCAAATACGAGATGAACCCATGCATGAATCAGAGCTTACCATCAGTTATAGCTCTGCATGAATGCATTTCTCGGAACCTAATTTATGATTGAGGTAAATTATCACGGGACATTCTTTCTTTTTTAAAATAAATATTAGGTAAGTACCTAAAATACAATTTGAGACGGATTTACATTACATTTCAGCGTGGATCACATATTAGTATGCGAAAAATGACAATAATTAATGGGTGATCTCATAATTTTGAAAACGCTTACGGGGAAAAATTCGAAAATTCCCCCCATCACTTTTAATTAATTTTGATTATCACATTCAATTATTTAAAAAAACACAAGTAAGAGGCAGTTTATTTTACCCTCCCTTTCCTGTCACGTTGTACATTTGTTTTTGAATTTCTCGTCACCTTTTAACGCTTCTTTTACTTCCCGTTGCAATTCATTGGTGTTTATAAAAAAGCGTTGTTTCTTGAATAATATTTTTATAGCTTACCGTTTATCGATCGTATTGATCATTAACTTAATTTAATCTGTAATTGCGAACATATGCATGTGCAAAAATAAAACGAAAACACAACATATTAAAATATCGGACGTCTTTCAACAGCAAGACCTTCCTTTAGGCGAATCAGAGCTCGTAAAGTTTCACTTTCACTTGTAAGTAGTATAAATAGGGACGTATTCATATAGCCCGCTTGTTCGCTGATGAGGACAGACGAAATGCGTTCGATATTTTAATATATTATTGTAGTTTATTGGTGTTTTTGTTTTACTTTTGCAAGCTCAACAGCCACAAGTAGTTTGCTTGCATTTTGAGCACCTTCGCATTTTTCCCCAGTAAACGTTGTCAAACTTATAAGGGTAAAATTTGATCGAAAGTATTTTAATTGTGTTTATTTAGTTTTAATAAGGTACGTTCATTTATAACTTAGGGTAGTTATGAGTTAACAAGAAATTTATCTTCTTTGGATAAAATATACAGGATGCTCAGTTGATTTTCTGATTTCATCAATGAAATTGCGATAGAAATTTATTAATTTATATACTTAACCATGTAATTCAACGCTGCATAAGAGTTTGCTGTTTTTTTTAATATATACTGTATACATTGCTTTTTTCATAGGTAGGTTAGCAACTAGTGTTCTACAAAAGTTCATAGTCCAGCCATAAACCAACCGTTCGATGTCTTTCAATATCGGCGGCGTTGTCGGAATTGCAATATGTAGGTGGGAGCTGAATTGCTGTTGGCGTTGTTCCAGTGGAGCATAATGAGCCTCCCCGAAATCATTTGATAATCCTCATTTAATGTGTTTCAGGTAAGGTAGCGCCTAAATGTAAGAGAAACCCCGTTCAAAATTCTTTGAATGAGGGAACCTGAGCTTCAACTAGAGATGATCTATTAGTGCAGGGTTTTAGTAAGAGGACTAGGCCGAAATTTTTGTCCAGCTATCAGGTATGATCTTAATGCTATCCCTTACCTGAATATCTTTTCCGTCGCATTCTGTGAATAAAATGGAAGAGCATTCGTTGCGAACTCCTCTCAATGAGATACCTACTCTACTAAAAAAGTTCAGTTTTACAGAAACTTCTACACGACCAGTCACAGTCAGGCTGCAATCCATCATGCCACCCCTTATAATTTTTGGATTCGACAGAGCTCGGGCGCGAGACTAAGATGCAATATAAAAACTCGTGTTGAGCTACTAAATTTGAATTTCCATAAATGTACCTCTAAAGCGTTAATGTTGAATAACCAAAATTTATACTTACAAAATATTCAGTAAATCAGTATTTTCATACAAGGTGTTCCAGCAAAAATGTATACTACGATAATGAATTATTATCATGAATATTAAGGCGATATAGAGGTATATTTATTAAAATGTTTTTCGCTGGTCATTACGAATTTGTCCATTGCGCTTTAATATGGAGCTGAGCTGCGGCGACATGCCCTGGTATCGTGGTATCTCAGAGCTGAAATGTCTTGCAACCAAGATTACCCAGTGCCGAAGCGTTCGTATGCGCCTGATTGCTAGCCCTAAGCGTTGATTTCAGTGGGACGTTTTAGTCAATAGCGAGTTTACAGTGAATTTGTAGCACTTTTGTCCGACGATTTCCTTAGAAAAAACTGCCCCTTATACTATTAAAATAATAATCTCTGGCACCTAGTAGGTATACAATTTAGAGCGTGACATGTTCACCTTAAACTGAGATTTACTCCCTTTTTACACAAGATTTAATTAAAAAAATTCTATTGCGTAAACAATTGCTTCGACAAAAAAACATGAAAAAAGATTCATGTATAGAAGTTGTAACTAGATTGTCGTGAAAGTGGCTTTTGCTGTTGAGCTATAAAATATTGCCATATTTTGTATTTAAACAGTTGCGAAACATTTAACAGAGATTATAATTACCTGGTACTTTAGCATTAGCACTGAAAGAAAACAATTGATTTCAGTTTCACCACATTCGACCTTTAAACACTGCCTCTGACTTTAGTCCTTTTCTAATTCTTTGAGCAATGCGGTCAAAAATAAACAAAATTATCAAAGAACTCGTGTGAGATCGAAGCGACTTTTTTGTGTGGCAGATCAGTATTATATTAACTAGTTCCACAATCAATAAGATCTTGTCGAAGGCTACCACATTCCCTTTGTCGGTATCCGCGTCCGACGTTCCGTTGACCCATTTTGGTGCATTTCGTTGAAAACCCTCCACAAAACAGTACTCAATTTTCAAGCACTTCTCAAAGCTAGAGACACGTGAAAGAGAGAGCGCCATTTGAGTTTTAAGTAACTTTTGGGCGCCCGAAGTTGATTACCCCTCGAAGGCGCGCTTTGTAAGAGGTGGTTAATTGCGCCCCTAGGAAGAATAAAACCAAAATTCCGTCACGTAGGAGTTGTACTCGTTTACAAGATCTTTCCGACGACACCAAAACTGTAGAAGAAAAAACTGAAAAACCACGTTACCGCATAACACGCTCGAGGATGGCGCCCAGATCTCGCCGACCCAACATCATGTAGCCTCGTCACTCAAGTTGTGAATTACACCCTTGTAGGTACATGTAAACTCCTACTCTTTTTACAATCATTCTTCTAAGGGCCCGCATTTCCTGCCAGCCACCCAGCCGGCCAAAATGCGATTAAAAGCTACCTTTTTACAAATAAATTTGCAAAAATGCGCTAAAAAGCGACTGATCATGAATCTGAACCAAGAGCTGTGGCCCAAACGAATCTACGGATCAGAATATCTTGATCCATCCAATTCTCATTCTTCAATGGTAATGTTTGGAATTTGAATTTCAATTCCATCTCAATAAATGCTTTTGTATTTTTCAGGAGTAGGGGTCAGAAAATGTAATGGTAATGCGCTACTCTGGGGTGAAAAATACACGACCTCTTCATGTGCTTATGAACAATTACAACTTCTGTCAAACTGGCTGCCCGTGTTGGAAAGCACTTTTTACTAGAAAGCGTTGCAACCTGAAATTTTTGTAAATGCTCAAAATCGATCCAGATTTACTATTTTAGATCAGCTTGTCGTATTCGGCGAGGTGTGAACCATCCCAATATTGTTAATAAAGGAAAATGTAGTAAACATAACGATACCTACCTTGATATCAGATAACCCATCAAATACACTACCTTCCTACACATTTAAAGGATTTTACGATAGAAAATTTATAGACTATAAACGTATTTTATTGGCTAACTTTTATTATTTAAGTTCTTGTATTTTCATGTCAGCAATTGAAAGGCACCGTTTTTCTTATTATGTAATAAAACATTTTCTTCTTTGCACCAGTTAATACATTACTACCGGTCTAATTCAGTCATAAATGGTAATTTTTCCCATAATGCCTGCGTTTTACGCGCAAACTTCTAATTGCATTGAAAAAGTGTAGTAAAATTTTAGGCGCACGAGTTTAGTGTACTGAAAAAACGGAAACACAATTTATTTTCTGCACTGAGGAAAAAATACTTAAATACAGTTACTTTTTATTACATACTTAAAATTTATTATAGGTACAGCATATGCTCAGTAATTACTCTAGGCATACACAAGGTATCGTAAATGAAACGCATGCAAAACGATGGACATTCACACGTTAATCGTGTGATTAACTATACAGTGATAAAGACTATCATCATAAATTGGCTTTTAAACAAAAACAAATATTATATGGTCATTATAGTAAACTTTTTACATTTAATATCACGGCCCTATTAGTAAAAATGATTACTCAACTAATTATTTATATTATCACATGATCCTTAAAATGGAACATCATTTCAACATGTATTAAATAACGTACCTAAACTACGAAAATATACAATCTTCAATCTTATAAGGAAAATAAATACTTAAGTTTATGTGAAAATAAAACACATTTTGGCCACGCATTTTTCAAAATCTAAATTAATGGCAAAAACCCATAACAATTTATGCACATATTCGTTACAGTTGCCAACCACCAGATCGTGGGACAGGAGAGGAGTAGACAGAGAACACTTTACAGAAAACCTCCCAGGAACTAAAGTAAGAATTCGGTACGTAATGCAAACATAAACGCTATTTAACAAACAAATGGAGGATTTTCTCGATGGTAGTCCCCCGTGTACTCGTAAAATTAAATGCACTATTTCTAACTATCGCACACATTTTTAAATAGTTGTCAGTAAAGATGTTTTGTGCTCCATTATTATTGCTGCTTCAGGCGAACATTATTGTTGCAATAGGACGAATATATTACATAGAGACGGATTAGACTTACATACTTACTTACTGTAACAATAAAAATTTTAATTATGGTAATTCGGTTTAGTTTCCAATTTGTAGTAGTGGAAGTTTTCCTGTAACAAAAAGAAAATAATAATGAACCATGACAAACCAACGGTAATAAGATACAAAACAACACGGTAGAGGCAATTTTATGGGTCGTAAATTATTTTACTATAATTATCTCTTATTAATGAATTAACAATAAAGTTCTTAATGTATCTTATAATGGCCTTTCAATTTTTTACGTGAATTAATTCTCATTTTAATTAATAAACATAGTTTTGTTTAGTTCGTGAATGTCGTTAAAGTGTAATAAATTAATTTCATATCCGCCAAAGACGCATATCATTTAAAGTGGTTATATAAATAAACAGTACGTAATCAAACAAAAAGGTGATTGTTGTGCTGAACAAAACATGCTGGTTTTGAAGAGAAACCAAAGATTTAACGGGTGACTGGAGAACAACTTGTTCTTTAATGATTAGTGAACAAGTTGTTAGCCATTGAAAATCATTAAAATGGTAATTCTATTTCCGTCCAAGTATTGCCAAATACCAAATTTATAAACTTTTTGGAAATAATAACTTCGAAGAAGACCAGATTCCATCGCAGAGGGTAACAATGGAGATCGTTCTTTTTTGAAAATATTAGAGGAACAGCACACTAGAACAGATCATTTCCTCGTGTGGTCAAAATCTATTGAAGTACCTACCTGTTAAAAATTACTGTTTAAATAAATACCATCAGGTATTTCAAAAGTCAAAATTGTGTATGGGATATTTGGGTTTGAAAAAGCTGCCCGATTTTAACATGACGTAGATACAAACAGGGGTTAGGCACAATGGGTCATTGGTGTGTCTAAGTGCTGCCTGATCGGGCTTCCCTGTGAATAGAATATAAACTCAAAAAACAGTACATTTCAAATTCACTTGTTGTTAATTGGTTAACAGATCAACGGAGATGACTTTGAATCAGGGTGTGTAACGAGAGGGCTATTTTACGTTAATTTTTTACGTTGTTATCCCATTAAAATAGGCGGAAGAATATATTCTAAAGGTTAAATGCAGTCAAGGTTTCATTCATATTCAACCAAACAAATATTCATTATGTCATGTTCAATATTTTAATTTGTCGATTGTCGAGATTCAGCACAGCCTGCGCCCCACTGCCGGTGAATGGTATCGTTTTACGTGATAAAAAGAGGTACTATAGGGTTTCATATCTGACGCTGCAGGAGGAGATACGTAAATTTCTGCTATGTCAACATGTTTTGTATACCAGTTTGATTTGGAGAGCCAATGCAGATTAACGAAGTATCTCCGTCCTTGCTCTCCGTCATGAAATAGGCGTTTTAAGTTAGCTTAGTGTAGAGAGACGGGATAAGCTTTGCACAAAATTGGGGGATTCGCGTTTGGACCGTTGTGCTAGGAAGATTCTGGTTTTGATGGTCAAGGCGAGCAAGGTCGCATTTTGTCAGTCAATGCGAGAGGATCTCGTTCTGACATCTGACGAGCCAATACGAGCGATTAGCGGTTGGGTCAATACGGCCCGAAAGAATTGTGGCCAAGAAACTGAAGGGCCCTGTTCAGCTGACTAGCCGCCAGTATGGGTTCCGGAAAGGAAGTATAGTGCAGATCGCGAAGGAAGTAAAGACCGGAACGTGAAGAACAAGGGAGGTGGTGATTATAGAGTCACCATGTTAAAAATGCATTCAACATACTTCCGATGAATATGCTGGGTGGCTACCTACGTGAAAGGAAAAACACCGCAGTATTAGGGAGAAAGGGTTTAGTGCGAGTCCCACACTACCTCCGCCGACACAGGCCGTTACGTACATTTCCCTAATTCCCATGATGATGAAAACAAAGATCTCAACGCCAGTTAGCACGACAACGTTCGTTACCATATTGCACTGTTATTACAAATTTTCAATCGACATCTTTATTATGCATTTAAGGGAACAAATTTTGAAATACCACTAGATAAAAATTCAGAACAAGAGATTGCAAAGTCGTCGAAAACCTATGTAAACTTATTTGTATATGTTTTGTTCTGTATTCCCATAGGAAGAAATTTCTGAGTTTGCAACCAGTCTTATTAGACTTTTTATTTTTCTGGAATCCAAGCGAATTCTAATTATTTCTTAAGAGAGTCGAACTTAGAAGGTTTCCACGAGTAAGTGTGTCCATATAAAGTAAAATAAACTTATTTTGCAGTACAAGCTACTGAATCATTTAAATTTAAGAAAGATATGGCTATACCTCCTTAGGAAGATTTACTTATGTCCATGCTAGGTAGGAATTCCAGGTTTAAGTCATTTCATAAAAAAATACTGTGACTAAGAAGATGTACACTTAAAGTTTCCAATTATTTTTCGTGTTTATTTTCATTCGATATATAAAAAGTTTCTGTCGTTGTTATTGAATTGGACAGTGCAAAGATTCCATTTTTTTGTAATGATTCCTATGCAAACCAACGTAAGGGAGGTAAAATAAAACACGAACCGATCGAGCTAGTTATCGGAGAAATTTATTTCAATGTTATATTTTTTTGTGACAGTCTCCTGATTGCAATTTTCATTTTTTAACCAAAACAAAGTAAATTGTTAACCAACAAAGTGTAGCAGGGCGAGACATAACTGTTGGTGAAGTCGAAGCGAATATCTTGAAAACGAAGTGTCGGAAGAGGACACTTTACAAAGGAAGTGAAACCAGGACGGGATATATCTATTGGTGATGTAAACTTTCAGTGCAAATATCTGCAGAACGGAGTGTCGAAGGAGGGTACTCTCAAAAGGGCGAAAAGATCGTCTAGGTGAGACACTTAAATCCCGAAAATGTTGAGGGAAGGTATCTACAAACGGAAAATGCAATATTTCAGAGAATCACTCTAAGGGCTTAATTCTTCTTGCATTATATAGCGTAGATTTTGAATGTATGCCAGGCGGCCTTTAAATGTTTATGTGTGAAAAGCCCCCTCCCCATTAATGATCTACCAGAAAGTAAACATCGATAAATATAGCATGCTACTGCCTTATAATTTATGGGCATAGGAACCGTATAAAACCAATACAGTTTTCTCAGACAAATGATTTATATTCAAATGCGAAAATTTAAAAATATTTTCAAATACGAATTACTGACTAAAGTGTAATAATACTAATATTAATACTTCTTTTTTCTTCTTATTTAGCTGACCCACGTACTGAACTACTCACAGCTTTTTCCTTTATACGTTTTTCTGAAGTCATTAATAACAGATCTGAGCGCTTAACGAATAGTCCAGGGTAATTAAAAAATAATTATACGTAGGGTATTCTTAAAACAAAATATAAAGCTGATAATTGTTAAACAGGTAGCTTTTAGTATAGCAATTCATAATTTCTGGTCTTGCAGCGTGTGGTGGGTGGTGTAGTCGCGGAACTGAAGAATACGAGTATATTGCTCAATAGGGAGATTACTTCCTCAAACTGTTAATTAACGGGCGCGTTTCTTCAGATGACTTTAATGGAACTAGATTTACCTTTTATAAAAAAGGTTATAGCTAAACAACCAGTTTGTGGAAAGTTTGATCGCTTGGTACTACCACCAACATCTGGAGCAGCAAGCATAGTTATAGAGTTTTTCACCAAGTTTAGTCTTTGCATGGGACAGACTTTCCTGCTACTGACTGGGGATGGTAGAAAAATATGCGGAAAATGCAATGGTGAAACATGCTGCAACAGACCTTCCATACTAGTTGAAGGGGACGAAAAGGCGGATGTACAAGATTACTCATTTTATAATAGTCAACCCAACGAACCTGGGCCCTCCAGACTAGGCAACTAAACTGTTGGAGGTTTCGGTTTTTGAGATATTAGTAAATTTTTTGGCTGAACTACTTTTTTTATAGCTTCCACGATGGCCGTGAATGGTGGCTGTCCACCAACATGCACGTGCTGCAAGACCATAGAATTTTATTTACTTATCCATTAGGTACCTTCACACAAATTTTTAGCTTTATATTTTGTATTTAGTTTGAATAAGCTAATTACCCTGGACTAGAAGTACCTATCTCTACTGAAAATCGAAAAAACTTTGGTTCGGCGTCTTCAACCGTATGGTAGATTTAAAAAAAACGTGCCTATAGAAAAGTTATGGCTTATTAAGTACTTAATACATTACAACTGAATTGTGTAGCGCATTTTTCAAAAAATAGAACGCACTTTTACCCGCTTTCTTCCGTGAATTCGTATACAAGGATTGTTATTTTCCAGTCCACTACAACAAACATGTTGTGTTCCAGAACTATTGGAACTACTCGTAGCAACATTTAAGGGACTGCGATTATTTCAAACAAATAATTGCTTTACACTGAAAAAAAAGAAATGTTGTCGCAACTAACAATTAGTTACTCCAACTAATTTTTTTAGTAGCTATAGCCTCAACAAAAATATTTGCTGTAGGAAATCAACATAACTTGTTGGAAGTAAATTTGTTCCAGTAGCTAAAACAATTACTTGTGACAAATTATACAAGTTAGTTAAGAAAGCATACCATTTTTGTTTGAGGAACTAAATAAGCTTGCAAAAAAATTTGTCCCTGTAACAAGTAATGCTTAGTCGCAGCAGCAGAGCGGTATTGTTATATAAACTAACGAGTATTTGCTGGACCTCCTAATTTGTCCTTTTTTATCTTTGTTGTAGTAGCATACCATTTATGCTGGAAACTCATAAATTGTCTCAAATGATTAGTTGGATTAACTATGAATCCTGGTTGGAACAATAAATTTTCCGCTCTCTCTGCATCGTCAACGCGTTTTGGTGATGTCAATTAAAACAAATCACTTTTTTTTTAAATACACATTTATTAAATCCTACACCTACACTACATGTAAATAGCTTTTACATATACAGCGTGTTTCGAAATTCGCGCACACGGACTATGGGATGGTGTTATACAAAGAAAACTGAATAAAAAGTTCCTCGACCAGTTTCTGATCAGACCGGCACTTTTCGAGTTGTCGTTGTTCGATAAATCTAAAAATGAAAATGCCGGAAAACAAAAGATAGTTCAAAACAATTTATGGATTAAAGTTACACTTACCTTCAAACACCAAAAGTAGTTCTGGGAATCCTCATTGTTCCAATATATCACCTACACTTTGTTCAGCCATTGAAAAAACATTAAAATACTAAAAGTTCGTAATGTAAATAACCGAAATTCAGTAGGTACAAGATTGGCGACTTACCGTGAAAAAATGAGCTAGTAATTATGACACTGGACAGGGTCACAGAGTACTTTGTAATGATGTCCTCTCACATCTGGCTGGCACTCTGGGACATGCAAGGCAAGGTGAGATAAGCACATCCTGTCAACTACTTGGGAATTGCATGATTGCAGTATTATAAATAAAATTTTATATTATTTTCGTCCTTCAAGTTAAGGAATTTAGTATGTTGTCACAAATACAGTGGTATTAGGTTTATCAGCAAACTGCTTTTTGTTATGAAGGCATACTTTTATGTTCATGGAATCAATGCAAAATGCTCGTTGGCGCTCTTAACAAAAAATGTTTGCTATCCTCCAACAAAGTTTCATTATTAACCCCAGGAAATCGCAACTACTTGGGAAAACTAAAGCAGTAAATTATTTAGTTCTAAAAACCATTTCTTTTTGCTGCTGCAACAATATGCATGTAGCAATTCTAAATTTGTTACCACAAGGAAGTCATTTTTTTCAGTGTACAATATTGTAGGACAAATTATTGGTTCAAATAGAGGTAGAAATGAAATTGGAAATGTAATGCAGTTTAATTTTGCGCCATAATGACAATTAATTCTGAAGTTTGTGTAAGTAGAACTATAACTAGTGTGGGAATAGAACTATTTCCAATTTTTCCAATTTTCGTTAATGAGGTTGTGCCAATTCATTTGTTTCCTTGGTCCCATTAGAAAAATATCAAACGAAACTAGTGCACGGTTGTTAACAATAGCGTAGAAAGGAAATGTAATACGAGCCGATAGCCTACGTACACACGTTAAAAGATGTATTAAAATGCTTCGAATGATAGGTAATAAAACCCCAGTGTTGTGTAGTTATAAATCATGTTATGGCCGAAGCATGTTCCACCTCGTATTATGTACCTGAACGACTTGGTATCATAATGTAACTCTGCGCGTTGGGTATTAGCCTCTAATTACGGCTAAAAATTAACTTTTTGGTTCCCAAGTGCGTACGTAACGTTAGGTTCCCATTTTGTTTTGTTTCTAGAAAAAGTTTTTTATGTGCAAAAAATAAGGACGGTATCTTTCATTTCGGTAGTAATTCCTAGATACGTTAGTTAACGGCCCATAAATTCAGGATGATCCAGCTCGCTCAACCGTACCTCTCGCGGTCCACGGATCTTTATTTTATTTTACCGTCTCCAACTTTGAAACCTATAAAACCGAATCGTACGTCTATACAAAATTATTTTAATAAGTCGTAACGTGTACGTCGCCATAAATTTATGGGATATTTTAAATATTTTGCACTAAAATCGTAGACGGGCGTTTATATTGAACTTTCTGGTGAAATGCATCCGCGTAAAAATCTGTTTGCGGCACTTATGGGTGCATGCATAACTTCTATCACGGACTGTGCTTCAATCAAACTGATCGGCGATGTCTTTCACTTGCATGTTGTTTGGCTACTCTACTCTCTTTTTCCAAAAACAAATGAAACCGTGTCAGAACTGCACTTCATACTTTAGCCAGGATGAAATTGAAGCTACCATTTCCAGGTTTAGATATTCTAAAAGGTAGAAATGATCAAAACCTTCCCCATAAACCTTGTTATATTAACTCTAAAGTCAAAAAAGTTCTACTGGGTTCACCACTCCTATAAAACATAAAAGCATTAAAACCTAAAGTGTAGCATTGAAACGATGCAGTAAAATACAGCATAAAAATGTATTAATTTGGGACGAATTTGAAAATAAAGTCTATATTAAATAGAAATGACGATTCATCCAAAAAATGTAACTGTAAAATTATGAGTGAATAGCAAAATGTAAGGGTAACTTACACATTACAAAATTAAATTCAAATTAGCAATAATCCGAAAGGTTATAAGCAAGGGCGAATTGAAGGTCCAGAACTCCGCATCATGTAAATCCCCAAACGAAGTTTACGCTCTAGAAAATTTCAAAATCAGGATGATAAGGAAGTATTGGAATTTGTTTTGATCGACATTTAGTCTATTTACTCTTAAAACATGATATGTTCGAGCTTTTTTCCAAATTTTAATTCAAATACGGTTTAATTAACAAAATGCATTAAGTACTCTTTATTGCCAACTCAAATTTAATTTTGTAATGTATAAGTTACCATTACATTTTTCTTACTCATAATTTTACAAATTAATACTAGATCTATATTCCCGACTTCCTGGTAAAATCTTCAATTCACCATGCAATTTTTCTACCTCGATTAGTTGTTTAATTATTTGTTCGTGCTATACAATTTTACTGTATTAAGTACCGTTTTAATGCTTCGCTTTAGGTTTATAATGCTTTTGTAGACCTGTCGATAATTTTATGTTAAAACCGGTAGCAACCCTAATGTGTTAATATAATCAAGTTTGTGGGAAAAAGGTTGTGTTTTATCACTTCTAACAAAAGCAATCCAAAAGGACTATAACACCCCATTTCGAGATTTTTTACGACTTCCAATAGACTCAACTAACTATTCACATGCTCTTATTATGAGAATCCATACATAAGAGGTTATTGTGGGGGTGTCTTCGGCTGTCTCATCTGTCTTACTCGATTTTTTTAATAGGTTATGATCTAGGAATCAAGTAAATAATATATTGCAAAACGAGCAACGGAAACAATACCCATCGCCCTTCCATAGTGTTTATACACTATCTTTCCTAAGACTCCAACTAAAAAGACCATATTAGGCCAGTTTCGAGAACCATACAGGAAACGAGACGTCTTGTTTAAAATTGTTCAACAGAAGCGTATTATGTTTACCATTAAGAAGTGAAATGTGCGTTTGCTTTTCTAAACAAAGTCGTATGTCACAGCAAAATGCACGTGAGCATTTCGCTTTAATTAATTAAATTTATGGGCTTTATTTTTAAGTGGACGGGGTTTCAGCCAATGCTGCTCTACCAACCCAACTCACTATACATTTACAAGTATATCGATGCCCGGACCCGGATTCGAACCAGGGACCTTTGGTATCCCAGTCGAGCTTCAACTCCGGTGCGGCGTTAAACGTACCATTTTCGAAAAAAAGATGTTTTAGATGTGAGGCTTCCCTATCTCCGTATGGGTGCGGTAAATTTGCTCCAAAGAAACCACACTCGAGGTATATTGCCCGGAATATTCACCCCCAGAAGATATGCCATCGAAACGTACACCTCCAGTACATTTGCAGCGAACATCGAGAAGGAAAAGGCCACGGCTAGACAGGAGAATCGGATCTCCCAGTGAAACAAGCATCGAGGTTTACCAAAGCTCATATAATTTTGAGCGCCAGGGTACAAGTCACGCCAAAAAGTAAATAAAGATAACTAATAGTTATTAATGATACCTACAAGTTCATTTATCAACGTCATAATGAAATGCGTGTAACGTTAATCGTTACGTTAATCACTTGTCAATGAACAATTAATCTACACAAAGATATATAATTGTATAAAACAATAAATAATTTGGCCCTTTTGGGCAAGGTTACAAAAAAAAATGCAAATTTTACAGACAAAAAGATAAATAAGTTAACTAAATGAATTACCTCGCGGTAACATTAACGACAAAGATAAATGAGAAGAAATTACAATTAATTATACTTCTGCAACATTCAGGATATCAATTGCAGACGTCACGACAATGGTAAAAACAAACGGCACTATAAGCTAAAGATGAGAGCAATTTCAGGTCACCTGCACGTTTGCAGTTTCCGGTATTTGACATAAACATTTGCGTAGCAATTCTTCGATCTTAGATGCAATGTATTAGATCCAGATAACAGACAGGTAGCAATCTTCGATTCGAAAGTGAGCGTTGGCATTCAGAACACGGCACTTTTTAAATCAAATCAAATTAATTCAAAACATCCAAAAAACTGAAATCCAATTAATTTCAACTACACAGCCCATTAATAAATGGGTTTCTGATTGCTATATAATAATTATAAATAATTTATAGTCATAGAGCATTATTTTCCTTTAATTTGATGTGCTATTTATTTACCTGCAAGTAATCAAAAGCTATACATTAGAATTTTTAAAATGTACGCCAATTTCGATACTCGTCTACAAATGACACATCAGGAAGCATAAAAGCAGCTGAACAGAGACGACGATACCGGCTCAGGAGGTGTGTGGGTAAAGTATCAATGATACTGTGGAAAGTGAAATGAAATTGAAATAAGAAGACTTTCTTTCCAACTTTCATAATACGAATCAGCTGCTAATGATGCAGCTGCAGAAAAATGTGATAAATACTTTCCAAGCTTCAGGTGACGCTGATGTGATTTGTGAAGATAGCTATCAACAGATCACAAAATTCGTCTATAGGCACTATAGAACTTTTGGGAAATATTGTAACGGTTGCTCTAAATTTGTATTTAAATTTTTTCCCCTGGCGCAAACCCCAGCGCCTGTTTTTACTACGGCCAAACAAGTTTGCAATTTTGGGCAATACCCGCGTATTTTTAAACTACACTTTTTCGTTGTCTGTGGGAACCATAAAAACAAATAAATAGCTCCAGCTAAAGAATAAACCCATTATGTAGTTCGCGTCAAAATCAACAAACTGTGAACCTTCTCCTGCGCTGAAGAACAACACTCAAAACCAAATATTGATGTGGGCAAAGCGAACTTAAGATCTTCGAGAGACAAAAGAGTCTCTCTAACTGTTTCATCGATTACAAAGGTTCTAGACACTACAGACTCGAGTTTCAAAATACACAAGACAAAGTTGGCCTAAGTGAAAGAGACTTTAGAAATTCTCTAAATCTCTTGAACTTCTCAAGCAATCTACTTTAAAAGTATGGTCGCCGGTTCATACCATATTCATACAATCTAAAATTTTTTGAATTGGAGACAGCGCTAGATAATACAGAAATTATACACATTTAAAAATCTTGACTTGTCCGAATGTTATTCGAAAATCCATTTGTAAGTACCTACTCTTTAGAAAATGAGTATGTTTTATTTTTAATGTGCGACCCTCTATGACCAATACCCTTTAAAATCATTAACAAAATTGAACGTATCTTTTAAGTGCCTTAGTGGTTCTCTGAAACCCAAAACCGCTCATTACGACAAAATCGACTGGCGAAAAAGATCAAAATGGTTGTTATTAATTCAAATTACAGTTTAAATAATATCGTGTTAATGTGGGTTCTTGAAGTGGGGACACTCGATGCTGGTTTTCCTTGATAGTCCTTTTCCCAGAAACTCCACGAGTTGAACTGAATCAGTGCATTTTGTTCACTCCTTCCACCAAAACGTTCGTAAATGCCCATAGCAATTCTTTCACGATTAGGTGATAGGATCATACAGAATTTGAACACTATTCCTTTTTTAATCTATATACAAAGATTATAGCAATAAAACTAGAAAAAACAAATAATCTGAAAAAACTGGCAGTGCGATTTTATGTTTAATCTACTGCAATTACAGAGTAATTTACTACTGAAACAGTAAAATTTCGACGTTGACGTTTTTGTGATTGGAAAATCGCGAAGATTATACTAACAAACGAAACTATGCGGAAACATTTTATTGACATAGAAAAGTTTCTCGACCTATCGTCATGAATTGGACAAATAAAATCTAAATATCTTCTCGGAGTAAACTTAAAATCGGTACTTTCTTTTATACAGACATTTGGCCATGCATAATCGGCGACATTGCAAGATATACCTAGTTAATACTTTATGATTTTTCTTTACAGTTAAAATGCCATTTCCGAATTTCCTCCACGTAAACTGAACGCAGTGAAACAATATACTATAAAACTTCTTGATGGCTAACAAGTGAGCAAGCTTAATTGGCAAGTTAAGGAGGAAGAGAGCTGACCAGTACTTCGACTTCCAATTTAAATACACGAAGCAAGTTTATTGTTGTGGAAGTTGTAACGAGAACGGTCGATATTTTATGGGTTACTTTTGGCTCAGACTTTTTATTACATTTAAAATTTTTCACCTTTGTTTTGTTTTGGTTAAACTTTTATTGTCGGCTCATTTATAAGGAGTTAAGTCTGACCGGTATAAACTTTGTAATATATGTGGTAGGTGACATTAACGGCTTGTTTTCACAGATATTTTGAATAACTTTTGCTTTGTTTAACTTTGCATGTATTAAATATAGGTGGCCTCCGGTATATATCTAATAAAAGCGTTCATAATCGTAAAATTTTTAAGGGTATCCCTCGGTGTCACTATAAAAAAAATTAACTACATGTTAAACCAAATTATTAATGCATCTGCAGTTTTGCCAATTTATTACGTTTGAAATTCGTTTTATGTGCAGGATTTGGTTCATCTTAACATTCCTAAACATGTGTGCGCATGTAAGTGCCTAGCGGGAATGAAACACTAAATAGCTTCATTATGAAACGAGCGATTTTATTGCCAAATGTAATTCATGTGGATACTAGAAAAAAAAGTCAATCAAAACGAACTCGTAGAAGATAAAAAGAAAACGCTTACTGGTACTGCATATTAAGTACACGATTACCTATCGGCGATTATTATTGTTATTAGTTTTATACTTTGTCAGTAAATAAAAATAATGCGCATCAATCGTATACATACATAGTCGGCAGTTATAACTGTCCTACAGCCCGACACACTTTCAAAACGTTGTTGTTCGCCAGAACAGAAACGGACCATCTTGGAAACAAACGCGGATATTTTGGCACCCTACTTTAGTAACTTTGCACGTGAATATTTTTTCAATAAATCTACTAACTCTTGAACGGAAGGTCCTAGGGACTTGAAACTTAAGTATGTTTCTCTTGGTCCACAGAAGGAACCTATTAAATTTAGAGTCAGTAGATCAAACTTCGCTAATTTCTCGAATCTTGTACTTGTACAGTATTAATGCTCAGAATTGTTAAAATAGGGATTTTAAATTGAAATTGAAAAGTTGGATAGGATACCCTGCAGCAAGTAGTAGAATTAAATTTAGATTCGATGAAAATCCTTTTAATGAACGTCATAGCCGCCTAGATTTTCCATTATAATAATCAAAAAATTCAACTCAAAAATTATAACTGTACAAAAACTTATTTATGCAAGATTTTTAGAGCGACAAACTTTGCTTCCAAAATATAATGAAGCTTATTAAAGTCTCCATGTAAAATTGCAATTCTGAGGTTCTTAATATGTTTCATTCATTATAAAAACTCACCCTGAAACCTAATAATGAATTTGCACTATCTGTCGACCATAAACATAAATCTATACAGTATAGTAGGTAAAAATTTGTAGAAAAGGAAACAGTTAAGCCCGTCCTGATCCGCAGGAAGTATACCTAATCTTATCTGTAAATAATCTGTATCAAAACAGAGTTAGGGTGCTGATAGGAAAACACTCCATACAAGGTAGCGCAAAAAGAACGCATGGATTTCAGTAGCGTACTATAACCCGGATTGCTTAATAAAGTGAAGGGGAGCAGTGGACTGTACAGTTCCGTTGAGTGGTTTTTTAAAAACAGTTATGGTCAGCACGTTCACCAGATTACCAGATTGGTTTTTAGCGCATTTCCACAAAAATAAAAAAAAATGCGCTATTGTGGCCACTTTGTCCGTCCGTCCGTCCGCCCGCTCGTTTTGCGACGCTACTAGTTCTTTATCTTAAGAGCTATTGTTCTACTTTTTTCGCTATTTGGTTCGTTATGGTGTCGAGTCTTGTACCAAGGAAGGAATTTNTTGAATCGAACCGATTCAAAATTCACAGTGCCCTTTTCGCATCTCGACCATTTATAAACCGAATTGCAAAATTTTTTACTTATAAAAGCATTTGAACGAAATTTGATACATAGGCACTTGGAATAAAGGAAAATCAACTGCCAATTTCAAAATTTGGTTTTGCGCATGCGCAGTGCCAACTTTTTTATTTATGGAAGAATTTAAACGAAATTTTATACATAGGCACTTGGGATAAAGGAAAATCAAACGCCAATTTCAAAATTTGGTTTTGCGCATGCGCAGTGCCAACTTTTTTATCTATGGAACCATTTAAGTGAAATTTGATACTTAGGCGGTTGGAACAAAGGAAAATCTAACATTAGTTTTAAAAATTTAGGTTTGCGCATGCGCAGTTCCAACTTTCTTATTTAGAAAAGCATTGAAATGAAATTCTTCTCATAAACTGAAATTGAAGTAGCACGTCAAAAATGGATTGCCCATGTGCAACGCTATCTTTCATATTTGTGGCCGGATTTTTACGATTTTAACAGAAGTTGCATCTTACAAATGGGAAATGAATGCAAGTGGAAATGCGCTTTATGTAAATCGTTTACGATTACTTTTTAACTTGTTGTCTTATTTTTATTTGAAATCGCAAATCTCATTCACTCATCGAACTAAAGGTTGCAATAAGTGAATCAAGTGATGCAGTTGCACATCATACAAAAGCAACCCAGAATATTGGAGAGATATGAGTAGGTATCGCGACACCTGACCGTGATGGGAAAATTCTGGGGATCGCGTTCTTCACCTAATTTTTGTAATTGGCTCGGGGTCTCATCTAATTTTCAAGACAAATTAAAAGTTTTGAATCAAACTTATTAAATTAGGCATTTAGTTAAAACATCTTTAGAACCTTACTGCAATGAAATCATTAATTATTGTATACCTACGTGAATCGCGTGTTTGTACTGCTCCTTTCAATATTTTTTCGTACTTTAACTATTTAGAATGAGTTAACATGCATATTAACTAGGTAATCGACAGATTGCTACTAACTTAAAGGAAATTTCGCACTTTAAAACGAATCAGAATTGGTTCACAAATCCGCACAAACAAGCACAAAACTATGATGTTTGTGTGCTGTGTCCTTGTTACGTTTCTTTTTTCCCTTTAGTCATTATTTAGTTTTGTCGCCTTCATAGGATTTTATTTTGTTTTTCTTTTGTTGTTATTTTAGGTTAGGGTTAATATTTAGTTTTATAATTAAGGATTTCTTTTGGGTTTTGTTGGTGGTTTTTATACCAGTGGCGTATCATTCACTAGAATTCCTTTATTTCTTTTGTGATTATAAATATTCGAAACTCTCCTTTATTTTCCTTATATTCACTGTTCCGTTTTTACCCCCTTCCTATTTGTTTTGCTTCTTTAATCCTTTCCCTATGGTTTTATGCTCATTTATCTTTCACCCTGCCTGCTTTCTACGTTCTGTGTCGCTTCTTTGGTTTTCTCTGTAGCGTCCTCTATCGTTTGTTTGTTGTATTAATTTTCCCGCCTTTTTGTTATTTCCGCTTAGTGTTCGTTACTTTTTGATTTTTCCCCAAATTTTTTTGAGATCACCAGAAGCTCCAAGATGTTTTATTATTGCAAGCCGCCCATATTTTGGGGATTTATCGATTTCTCAAATCACGCAGTTTAATTGTTCCACGATTATTATTACAATCCTTCGGTGTGTGCTTCCGTTTCATCGTGTGTAAGTACTCCCTTGTGATTATTTTGTTCGTACATCCTGTATATTTTTTGTAGAACTGTCATTCAATTCCTGTAGTTCGTCGCACACCGCAATCGTTGATTGTTACCCGTTATGCAATAGTTCCTACCTAGCCCCCATCCCTTTTTCCTCCCCTAGATTATTTTTTTCCTCAAAAAAAACCCAACGCAAACAGTTTGCCGAAATTAAATTATTAAATTATGTTATGATCCTCTTAATTGTGTTTCTTATTTCTCCCCTTCATTTTAGCCTTAGTTTCTTCGACCACCAGAGCGCTATTTTCTTATTTTTGAGCACGGCTCCCTAACAGGGAAACAAAAGTTAGTGGCACCTTAAATTTTACCAGCTCTTATCAGCTTGGTTAAGGCTATTCGTTCTTTGTTTCCCGATTTATTTTGTGCCCCCTTTACTCAGCATCCTTGACCATGTTACAGTACCAACTAAACATTTTCATTTTCTCAGAAACAGAAGGCGCACAAAACGTGGGCATTGATGCATAAATCAGCACAAAACAGTAACAAAACTATGGCATAGAGTTCAATTCGATCCGATTGTGCTACGTTAAGTTGGCCATCCCTGCAGAAATTTTGAACTACTCCAAAAGTATTGGGCGCACAAATCGGCACAAAACTATGACCTTCATTAGTGTCATGTGGATATGAGAATGATGGTGTTCCAGTAGTAAGTTGGACCCCCTAACGAAAAATTTCGATTTTCTCGTAAACGAGAAGCGCACAACATTTGGGGATTATTACACACGTTAGCACAATATTTTGGCGATATAACAAATTAGGTTCTAACTTAACCCAGCTGCCATAATGTATTGAGGTGTGTTGGGGGGGGGGGGGGGTTGTAACATAAACCTACGAAAAGGGTATTTTTCGGTTTTACAGTTATATTTGCAAAGACTCACAATATCGTAAACATAACCCTATTAAAAGTTACAATTCTACCAGCTCTTAGAAACGTAACCGTGAGCAGCCGTGGTTAGGGCTGTTTTTAGGTTTATTTTGTCCCCTTTTATTTCCTGTCCACGTCCACGTTACATACTAGTAACACAAGGTAAACCTGGACGAGACAGTTTTAGGTAAGAATTTTGAGTAAGTGTTATGCAATACCAAACGACGTAAATAAATATACCGAGTGTCAATATATTACGTTCAGTGGTTCACGAATGAAATCAATATGATCAACCGTTGTTATTTTATGTATTGTTATCTACCATCAATTTTTACATCCCTTGTTACGCAAATCGGTATAACTGTAGTAATTACTTTGCCCGCGCAAGTGTCAGGATTTCTATAAATGGTAAAATTTTTAAACGTGTCTCCTAAAAATATGTAATTACAAACTCGGAAATGCGAATTATTAATACCATTTTCATAGTACCTAGATGTGCTATCATACCAAATAAAAATAAACCTTCGTCTAAACCATAAAATCCGCAAACGGATGAAATTAAATGGAAGTTTAGGATTGCAAGTTATAATTAGTGGCCGTCATCCATTTTACGATTCTTAGAAATTTCAGAAGGGCTTGTAAAATGCGTATTGCATTTACGACCTATTTCGTTTTATAATATCTTAGCAAATGCCCCCCAACCTGCAATTATTTTTGTAGCAAGATGTTTTTCTTCCGAGCTCACAATTTAATTCCCTCGTATTCATATAATGTTAGGTTTGCTTTCGTTTACACCTCGCTGTTATTATGACTGCTACTTCTTCACTATACGCCTATACGTCAGCAAAGTAAAGTTACCTTGGCATTGGAAAAACGTAAGTCATTCTGGAATATACCGCTAAATAAGTATACTAAACACGACGGAGAGTGAGAGTGGAAAATTGAGAATTTTTGTAAATGGGAAGTACATGGTCAAACGTGCTCTTAAATTATAAAGTGCATAATAAGAACCTACTGCAGCTCTACAAGATATTGAAATAAATGGGTCTAGTCAAATACGAGCCATTTGCCATTAATGCAATCATATTCTTACAGGGTGTCAAGCAAAATATCAAATTAACAGACCGAAAAATAGATACGTACCATATAGATCAAATCCAATTTGCATTTGATGAATATTATAGTTTACGAAATGGTCAACATTTAATTAACTTCAAAGTATAGACGTCTTCGAACATTTAAATTTTAGATGCAAACGATCCTTAAGTTTTAGAGCTAAATAAACCCACCGATATACCTCACGTTTATGAATACATAACGTTCTTAATAACTTCACTTATGAGAAAGTAGACCATAAAAACGAAACTAAACGTATTTGGACACGGTTCGGTTTTTCAGTTAACCCAATTTGTTACGAGGTTGTTAATAAACTGAATAGGTTACAAGAACAGGATAAAGGATACAATGAAAACGGCGCAAGTATAAAGCCAAAACGAGACACGTGGTCGTTTTTATTACTTTCTTACAAAAGGAAGTCAAATTTGTACGCTTTTGTAGTTCATACTTGAAAAACTGTCGTAAAATTTAAGTAGCGGCTATTAAATTAGTTCTCATTTGAAAAAAAAAATATTATGGGAACGGGAGGGAAACGAAATTTGACTAATTATAAACATACCGATAGAAAACTCAATCAGAAGGAAATCGTAAAATTCGCCCGGGATGATTGAATTACTGCAAGTATTTGAAACGCGAAACGTGTTATTGCAATGTCAGCTAGTATTAATTTTAAATCTTTGTCATATAAAATAATGTCGTTATAAAATTTGATTCAACAAGCAAAAACTGGGGTAGTTTTATAACTCCATACCTTATTCATACGCGCAAAGTAATAGCTCAGTTGGCAAAATTGTAAAATATATTTATGGTCTCTTTTATGTGTTATACCTGGCATGCTCACGTATAACACGTTAAAAAGGATATGTCTGAATCCTAGTTTCATTATGCCATAGACGATATCCTCTCCACCGAGAATATAGCTTTTCATTATACAATTTAATAAATAAAGGGACGAGCTCTATATACTTAAGAAGCCGTATACGAAATTTTTTCTACCAATTGTTGCATACTGACTATGGGTTGCATCTTATGAATCCCTTAACACGTGGTCATATTGTTTATAAGATTTTTCCATTCTCTTTTCCTGTTCAATAATCACTCGTTTATTTTTTCTACCTTGCATGTTGTTCTAACCTCGTCTCATTTCTGCTGTGTTCATTATTGTTGCTTATGGAAGTTTTGTATATCCTCGTCTTGGTTTCTATCCTGATGTATTTGTTCATCGCTATTGTGTCGTTTAGGTATCATGCTGCTCTATTGCCTTTTTTGTATTTGGTTTTCTGTTTCTATATCTCCATGGCTGGATAGCGTGATGCCTAAATGCTTGGCTTCCCTTCAATGCTAATTTCGTCTATCTCTATCGTATATCTCTTTGCTTATCATTTTTAACTACTTGATCGTACTCGATAGAGAAGCACATTACGAGTAGAGCGAGACCCTTCAGGCATTAGGAAATTAAATACATGCCAGTGGAATATTGTCTGATTGTTCCAGGTGGTTCCAGGACTGGATGCGAGAATTGAGCTCACTTCTTGACTTCAACGTCCAACTTCATTCAAGGCAAGCGTTGTCTTTGTTTAAGATTATAAGTTATGGAAGATTTTCAATTTTCATACAAATCAGCCTACTTTGATTTTTTCATCAGCATCCAATCCTCATGAATTTATGTTTGTAAGAAAAATCAAAGCAGGCTGATTGGGATGAAAATTGAAAGTCTTCCATAACTTTTATTCTAAACAATCTTTTTTAATACATTTTTGTTATATCTGCTAAAATAAAGACACTGATTTTTCGATTTCGACAAAAAACACCACGTACATTAATTGATTTGACTCATTTTTTCAATGACTTAGTTTGAGGGGAGCGATCCTCAGAACATGACGATCTAACTCCAAAAAAAATTGTCATATACACTTTCAATCCGTGGACACACTGTAAGCTGTGTAAGCTCTAAAGATAAAATAATCATGGAAGAGAATCACTGCACATCATTTATATACTTAGCATTAGAAACCCTTATTAATTCTACAACGTAACGTAGTAGAGATAAGGATAATCATTGCAAGCGACAAATCTATCACTACAGAATAGAGAAATTTAATATGTACATACATACACATACATAATACGCTCATTTAACATACGAATAAATATAGGCAACAAAAACGTAATAAAACAAATAGGTAATCAATATATCGGAACGTGTTTCCTTCGTTTAGTTGAAAAATAACACACCAACAAATGAAAACTATAATTGCAACATATTTGCGTATGTCTTTGCTACTTCACCCACTTACTTATCCGGGGTAAATATACACAAGAGCTGCAATTTTAATCGGATAATTTTATTTTCACACGTAAGTTTTGCTACAAAGAAAAAAACGAAATCAGTAGCGTGATCAAATCGCGACAGCTTTAGCGTCTAGTTTTGATCGAGTTTTTTCCAGAATACAACAAAACTTGAGTCAATTAAAAATAAATTTTGACAAAATAAAGTCTACAGGTAAAGAAACCACAACTCTTTAATTTACCAAAAAACCGGCCTGCTGCATTTTCCAACGAAGTTGGGTACCACTTTGTCTGTCCGTCCGATGCCTTAATTACTCCTACAGTTATCGATATATATATATTTAGTTCGTTCTGTTTGAATCGAGTAGCTCTGGCACTAGAGCAAAAATCTTGACAATTAATGTGCACATGCGCAGGCTGCGCAATATACTTTCCTATTTATTCATATATTTTGTTGGAAAGGCAAACATGTCGCATATAGTAAAAATTAGATTTTACTACAAAAAAGGCATTATAACGTATCTGGCTGCGTCATTTAAATTTCAAATAATGCTATTCGACCGTTTACCACACTTGGATATAGAATCAATGATTTATGAAAGTTACACCAACTTTCATAAACCGTTGGTTATTAGAATTACAAAAAATGACAAATTGGATCTTAACAAAAATACCCTTTACTCATAAATATGTTTTCACTTATTTCCCATTGTATACATAAATAATCCCATCTGTGATCTTTTGGGAAGTACTAATCAATGCATGGAAAATGCGCTAAAGTTACTCACTATATAAAGGTATTTAAGAAGAGATGTGTTAAATTCGAACTTGAATTCTTTATTATTTCCAAAACTTGCGCCAATAATGTAAATCTCTTATCGAAGACTCTTATGAAGCATGAACCAAAGATTGACGACAATTTAATTGTGCAGTCCAAGAAAGTTTGTAAATGTGCACTCAATTTAGAAGTAGGTACTTTGCTTCTTTGTATAATGATGCAAGATACAGATATACCTAAGTTCCTTTACACAACACACATAAGCTTAGGCGACGTTGCCGTTGCTCTCTAGAAATTTAATCAGCGGAAAGGACCCCGACCGGATTGGATACCACCTATTTACTTTGGCCAATATATCCTCTCTTTAAGAGTCTTCTTTACCTAAGCGCAACTTTTTTACATTATAGTGTATAGATGATTATAGCTGCAAGAGATAAGATGATATTCTTGCTTTGTCAACTCCTGTCTTGGTCCTTAGTTAGTTCCCACCGAGACTGTGCAGCGGCGCGACTTGTTACACTCAAATTGTTGATTTAACGCCCGCCAAGATACAGACTTTATTTACAAAAATTATGATTTCATTTTTTGGGGTCATATTTAGAAGTAACTTATCTAAAAAACTGTCGGTTTACTTTTTCCATAAATCGTCTTGATCGAGAGTAAAAAAATAAAACAGATTAGCGCAATAATCGGTGCGAAACATCTAATTTTTAAACAATCTGTATTCAGTTGCTATAAACTTAAAAAAAAAATAGTCCGAACATTTTGTAGATAAAGGTCTAAATTTATAAAATAGTTCTTTAAAAAAATTGTTTTTGTAAAAACAAATAGAGTTTTTATGGCGGGCGCTCTTATGGAAATTTACATTGGGTGCAGTGGGTACAGAAGACTCTTAATCTAAGTTTTCTAAGAGAATTGGCACATTCCCAGTTTTATGGAAGTACGCACCAATGCATAAATTAGGAGCTATATAAACTGTATTGAAAATTACCGCCCAATTACAACATTGTCAAAACTATTGGTGAATTATTTGAGTCGATTATATTTCAAAGGATTTCTTCCAACTTCTAATATGTAATATTGACGGATCAGCTTCTCTTCATTCATACCTGCTCAAAGGCTACTAATTTATATTCGCACATTGATTTTATTGTACGTGCTATGGGTGACGGCCTATAGACGTACATTCCATATACAGGGTGATTCCTATAGTACCTGCCACCGTTTGGGAGCGTGTAGGTGGTGCGTAGGGGAGTATTTTGATATAGGACACTTGGGGTCGGAAATCTAAAATAAGGGTGCCAGAGCCAAATTTACCTTCTGGAATTTCGCGCCTGTAGGTAGGCAACCCAACCGGCCGGCGGTGCACACGGAGCGATCTCAGGCGGCGATGTGTGGCTGACACTTGATCAGAATTTTGTTTAAACCCACGAAATCCTTAGACCATATAGTACATGGACTGCTAATTGTAACTAAAATATGGTCAAGGACATCGCCTGGGTATGTGAGTTTCAGGGTAAACGAGTGTGTCCGAAGTTGTCCGATGAGACACGATTTGAGACTGTCAACCTATAAATTAACAAACGTCAATTAATTAATCGCCTAGATATCCCAAAAAAAGCAAACTTATTCTTATTTGTGGACGTATAGCAAATAATGAAGAGCATTTAAAGCTTCCCGTACTACGCGCTACTATAAAGCTGCTCTTTAAGCGATCCTATTGGTGTTTACACGACTTTAGTTTACCCTGAGATTCACATACCCACGACTACAGTGCCCTCTATCCGTGACCATCCATTTTGTATTAAAAGCATAGGGCGAATAGCAGTCCATGTACTATATGGTCTAAGACGAAATCCCGTCTGCAACGACGCGTATCAAGTGAATAAACACTATGGCAATAGTATAATAATAGTTGGCTAGATGTAGGAAGTGCATTGAGAACAACGGTGGCCACGTTGAACACTTGTAAACGTTATTGCTTTTGACTGTCGTTTTCCCTCCTTCCCTCCCATGTCGCTTCCTCGCGCTAACTCGCTCTGCATCGCTCCGCGCGAAACGTCGGTCGGTTGGGTTGCCTACATACAGGCGTGAAATTCCAGAAGATAAATTTGGTTCTGGCGCCCTTATTTTAGATTTCCGACCCCAAGTGTCCTATATCAAAATACTCCCCTAGGCACCCCCTATACGCTCCCAAACGGTGGCAGGTACTATAGGAATCACCCTGTATACACACGTTTGAAACGCATTCGACAAAGTGAATCATTCCATTATACAGTGTGAGCAACAATGATTGAAGCGTGCGTCATCACCGCTTGTTCCTATTAATATCAAAACTACCTTCTTTGTATGGAGTTGTATACGAAAATGACGTTCTGCGCTGTCACAGTGACGTGCGTCTATTCGTATTTCGTATCTTGTATCAAATCAGCATATGCTATGAGCGGCACATTGCCAATTTAGCTGAAGCGGCACGCTTCAATCTTTGTTGCTCACTCTGTATAATAGAAAAATTAAGTACGTATGGTATGGTCTTATGTGTTATGAATTACTTGTTAGGTATTTCACTCGAATGATCCAACAATTCAAATCTTATGGCCGTCTATCGCCCTCTACTGTTCGCTTTTTTTTTGCAAACGAAGCTTGCCGGCCCGTGTGGCGTAGTCATTTCGGGATAAATTGAGAGACAACGCAAAGTTGTTCAGGATGTTGGGTAGGTACCTATGAACGTTGAATCGCCGTCACTCATTGTTCTATGATCAGGACGTGGCAAATCAGTTTATTTATTTATTTATTTATAAGTCTTACGGGAGAGGCCCCAAAAAATTAAAGTTTTGTGTACAATTCACATATACAAAAGATAATTATGCTTAAATTACTGGAAAAAAGAAATTAAAAATAAATATAGTGAGCAGTAATAAACTATCTAAACTGACATTGGTAGTATGATTTGTCGACATCATTTAGTAGAAACTTAAGATTATGTTTAAGTTCAGATAAACTAACACCTATTACTTCAATTTGCGGATAGGAGTTTGCGAAACGCATCATTCTTATAATAGGGGAGTGTTGTAAATATAACGTTTTATACAGTTTTACGGATTACATATCATAAGAAGTCTACACGGTCTCAAAATTAGAGGATTCCCGGCAATTTATATGATAAGTGGAACGGTTAAGAAAGATTTGTAAGCTGTAGTGGAAATTAATAATCGCCTTTTTTCTACGTATTTCAATTCATTAAAGTTTTGTTTTTATATATCTTTATGAAGTGGTTAATTAACACCAAATAGGAAGGGAGTAGTCTGGAATGTTTTTTAGAGGGATTCGGTCTAAAAGTTCCAAAGGGAATCTACGTTCGGTTGCCGCAGAGTTTCGTTTCAATTTTGCCAATACGGACGTTACTATTTTTTCGGACATTATAGCGTTAATTTCTTGCGAGTTTAAAAACAAATGTTTTGTGACGCTACCAGATTCTTAAAGATATGAAGCTCTAGAAAATATTGGAAGCAGTTTTTTTATTGCATCTGTTTTTATGATTATGACCTCATGAAAAGTAGATTTGGTACTTAAAATTATTAAAGATAATTTAAAATAGTGCGCACGATTTTTTGGTAAGGTTTTACGTTATGGTTGGTGAAGTTTTGTAAAGAACACCGACATGGCTAAGTCGAGAATCGAAAACCTTGGAAAGGACAACTTCGATACATGGAAGCTGCAAATATCCTCACAAAGTTCGATTTGTGGGAATATGTCAGCGGAGCTACGGTAAAACCAGAACCGGAAAACACAGCTGACGAGGCACCGTCATTATGAAATGACCAAAAAGCACGGTCGGAAATTATTTTTGTGTATCAACGCGAGCGTTACAGAGCGCGATAGATGAACACGTTTGGAAGAAATTTATCAGCCGAAAGATCCTGCGAGGAAGGCTACTTTGTTGAAAACGTTGACATTACAAAAACTGTCAGATCAGGACGACGTGAGTACGCATCTCAATAATTTTTTAGATTACGTGGAAAAATAAATAAATAAATAAAAGTAAGGGATATGAACGTTGGCATTAAAGAAGACTTGTCCATTCTTTTACCGTTTTACGCTACAGTTGCCGGCATCGGTTGAAAATTTTCGGTGCACCATTGAATCACGTGACGCGCTGCTTGTGAAAAAGGAGAATGTTAAATATAATAAAATCAAGTATCCTCCGGACAAACGCGATAATAAAAATACTGACAAATCTAATTAATCAATTCGTGTTTTAAATGTAAGAAATTTGGTCATGGGGTAAGAAACTGTCCGAATACAGTCAAAGCGCGGAAAATGCAAGGTGAGTGAACGACAGGTGTTTGTCATTTTCGGCGGGTTATTTGAACAGTTCGAATTAAAAATGGTGCCTCACCTTCTTGAGAGGTATACAACGCGATTTTAAATCTCGCAAACTCCGAAACCACGGACACAGCCGGGACAGGAAAAGTTAAAACTCAATCTCCTACGTCTTGTAGCATGTTGTGCTTCCTGCCTTTTTCATAGGGCGAGGCAAGGCAGCGAAGCCGTAGGAGTTGAGTTTATGTCTCCCGGTTCTGTAAACTAACAAGCTGGTGTCGACCCGGAGCGGAGATTAGGGCAGAGGCGTTTCTTGCATACGGCTACACTGTATCACAACGTCATAGTTACCAAGTCACCTACTTGTCTGGATCGGAAAATCTCCTATAAAACCGATGTACATAACCTCAATTTAAGGTTTAAAGGACTAGTAACGCCACCTGTGCATAGTACGCAATTTTTCAAACGATCCTTTACGTATAGGATCACAAAAGTGTATAATAATGTTTCTGCAAACCGCAAAGTCACCAGTTACGCAAATTGCTGCTCGAACATTAAATTCAAATCTAACTGACTCATTGTATTTCATGGTGGTTTCGGATGGTTCTAGGAAAAGTATTTTTGTTTAATTTGTTTTTTAATGTAAATAATAGTCGGAATAGTTCTAATGTTAAGTGAAAGAACAGATGGCGGTAGTTCTGCCGAACTGAACTACGCCTTGTAGAAGTGTATTATTTCATTTTTTTCTGTACTTTTCTGGAATGATTAAAGACAATAATATTATAATTACTATTATAATATTACAATTATTGTGTAAACTTTTATCAGTTGTAACCTACGAGTAAAAAATTTACTCGCACGTTGTAACATACAAATTCTGTACGTTTTCTTAATGATAGTGTCCCTTGATTCGATCTTTGAATCGGTGGACACAAAAAGTACACTATCATCCGCATATGCAATGATGTTCGATGAAGAAAATTTATCTTTAAGAGATCATTTATATAGATATTGAACAACAAGGGTCCAAGGTTAGAATCTTGAGGAACTCCAATTTTAATTATTTTGACATTTTCTAATTGTTTAATCCGTATAAGACTATCGACATTTGTAAAATTTTAGACTTGATGGACGGTGTGTCTCAGGATTCAACAGCAGCATAATTTTCAAAGGAAATAAAATATTACAATTTAACGACAGTGCTAGGTATCAAACATCAACAGAATAGTATCACGCTTTAAGATTTCAAACAATGTAGTTTGTTTAAAACTTACGACACGGGAAATAAAGGAAAGAAAGTGCCTATTTAATTCCTTTACATCTCTTTTACAATACCTGCAAAAATAATATTAATAAACAAAAGGTACCTATTTTCCACTTTTATTATATTTCCATACGTCTCTGTGTAGATATATATACACACAGTAGGTTATAAAACATAAACTGGCTATAAAGTGGTGCAGGCGCTCGTACGGAGGCACTATTCAGTACGTTGCAACGTATACACACTTTATCGGGAAGAGGCTTAACTCGGTTTAAATTGAACTTACGTTAGATTTCCAATTCAATTTTGTTTATGATACGATGAAGTTTGAAGGGTTTTAGTTTTATTTTATCTATATTATATTCTATAGTTCAAATTCAATTAAGTCGCCATTTCTACGTTTATAACTTACTTTTCGTCTGTCTACAGTTCCTCAGAGAGCCCAATGCCAAGGTGGCGCTTTAAGCCAACGGAAGCTGTAAAAAGCTTGCATGTGGAATTCAATAATCAGACGTCTCTCTTGAACATAAAATGTTTAATGAAATTTTAAAAGGAATTTCTCTTTAGCAATTTATTTATTAAATGGTAAATAAACACACGGCTAAGCACAACTCAACTTTAACGACAGCCTTAACGACTTCTTAGTTTGACTCTAGGATTTCGTGGATACAAACAGCTTGAAATTATAAACTAGGTTTTTTTATGCGTCAATCGCATTTACAAGTTTTAACCCTTCAAGTTTTAATATCGTTATAAATTTTATTACGCATTGTGCGGATTTGATGCAAACATTTTTAGTGTCGCTGATCTAAGACGAGAGCCATTACCTAACTGTCGTAAAATGGCCGCAAGTTCAAATCACGGGGGCTCTTTACAGTGCTAGAAACGTAACCGAAGTGCTACCGTTCCGGTTTGCTCTTTAAACCTGATTTCCTATCGTCCTACTTTTACTATAGGGATTTCGCTTTAAAACGGACATAAAATTACTACTGCACAAAATCCTCGCCTCGGAAAGTGCTTCCCGTCCCATTTTTAAAAAGCTTCGTTCTTTAATTCTATTAAATTTAACTGGGTGAATCACCTACGTACCTATTGGTGAAAATGAAAGGCTCTGCTATGATTCTTTTGCCATCAAAAATACATTCGGCGAGAAATAGGATTACGAACTTTTCTAGTAGTGAAAATTTTAACCCAGGGGATGACGTAGTTTAAAGGCGGCTACAAAAGTATGCATGATCATGGGGGCGCTCGAATAGTGGATTTACACTTACACCTCGGGTAAATAATGAACAGTTTCGCACAATTTGCAAATGCAAAACACAACATTGGCATATTTATACCTTGCGGTTTAATAAAAACTTGTATACATTCATTTTCCTTGAAAAAATCTTGGCCCACTCATAATAATAAATAATTATAACACTCATAGTTTGTAAGCCCATTAAATCGTAGTGATCATTTAATGGGTTTAGGAAATCTTGGCGACAGCCTGTCGGTGATACAAAGCTTAATGAGATTCCTGTGATCAAAAATGCCGCCGTAGAATTGCGTGACGTCTTTTCCCCGTAAAAACCTAGAAAATGCAAACTTATTGCAAAATAAAACCTACATGGGATTGCGTGTTATGAACCTAGCTCCCTGGTAATTCGTGAGGCAGAAACGAATCAGATTAATTCTTGATCAGAAATGGCAGATTTCATTAATAAAGCACCATTTAGGTGCGTTAATTAATTAAAAAGTGGGTAGAGATTAATCCGGTGATGTTTTGCAGACATTCGGTTGTGCGCCAGGTTAGTGCGAATAAGCATTCGAGGTTTGCCTGTGGTAGAACTCTAGTTAAATTCGGCTTGTTCGCCTCGAGAACGTCACGTATTTGGTAAAAGCAGTAAGGTTTTGTTTGGGAGTCGCAAGTTAGTCGTAAGACCCGTCCGGTATCAGCGAATTTTATGTGGGCAAGTTTCCAGCGTTATTGCTCATAGTCAACAGACAGTGAAATACCGAAAATAGGATTACTGTACGATTTAATTTCAACCAGAAAAACCTTCCGTTAATAAAGTTCTCCCTTAAAATATCGTTTCAAGAGGAAATAATGTAATCAAAATAACGGTAACCGTGTGCAAGAATCCACAACAGAAGGTGCGTTATATCTGGTGAAACAATAAACTCATTGTACGTTTTGTATGAAATTACGTAGAAAGGTTTAAGGTGACATTGCCTTAATCGCAAATGAACTTTTCCGATAAATCAATATAAATTCAAGGTGGCGGTTTATGAAGAATTTAAATTTCTCCCTTTTCGAAAATACAACTTCTCAGAACAATTAGATTCAGCGAACGTATTGGAATAAGCTAGTAGTATATAGTATAAATGACGTTGGGAAACGGGAATTATTCCTGATAGTAAACAATAAAAACTACAGCTAGGTAATACCCGCGGAATTTCGTCAGGCGCCCATCTCCAAAAACATCTCCCTGACAAGGCCAACTGCAGTTGTATTTTAGATCCACAATTTATTTTAAACTAGAACAATTTAGAAGGCGCCATCTCTCGAAAGATCGGTACAGATCAATTCCAAGGAACATTATTTAAGAGGTACAGAAAATTTTTCTTTTGTTTTGTATAAAATTTAAAATTGGTTCCTGTTTTTTCATTGAAATTAATAACTAAAGAAATGTTTTGAAGTCTTAAAAAGATACAAATCTGTGTGAATTAGCTAATTAAAGCCTTATGTTATTTTGTAAAAAATTATTACTTAAGAACCCATTACCAAGGATTAAGTTTTTTATGTAATTTTCATTCAAAGTTTGATTTGTTTTACTCAGTGAGAATTTTCATGTAAATGGGTTCAAATTTATTAGTCGTAATGTGTATCCTATTATGAGGAAAGTCAAGCGTATTGTTAATTTTTCATGGTTATTCAAGTTATGAATAGAAATAATGGAAAGAAATGAAAGTTAGATATAAATTTATTGTTACGAATATATTCATTTCATTTACCACATTTGTGTATTTATTGCCTGGTATTAAGTAAGCAAGTTTCAATTTTGATTTTCAGGTAGAAGGGAAAAGTAAAAAATTTTCATTTAAACCATTATCGAAGAAATTTATATTAGAGCTAGCCGTGGACAAATTAAGTTCTTTGTAGAAAAGATTTTCAGTGTGACGTTTTTAAGACAGGTTGGTGAAAGTCTATCCCTTTATCGTCGTTTCTATGCAGTTTTTATTGCTTACAGAAATTTTACGAAATTTAAGTGGGATTTCCGTTTAAATACGCGAGAGACGGATTGAAGATGCTTTTCGTTTAAGTTAGAGGCCGGAATGCTGTCCGTTTAAAAACGTTTTTTTTTCGTTGAAGACGCTTTCTGTTTCGCACCGAGGCCGAACTGCTATCCGTCAGAAGCAGTAGTATTTTTCGTCGTATAAAATTTTGAGCCAAAGATACAGCTCGTTTATAGAAGCCTTTCATCGAATTTCGAGTGTCTATTTAGAATATGAAAAGGAGTCAAGATGCCCAGTTCGTGGCCGACTTCGTGCCTTGTGCGTTACGGTTCATCAGGTGTTTTTGGTTTCTGTTAGTTTGATAGTGATTTTTGTGTATGAACCATATTCGGATACTTTCTCTCGAAGAAAACGGTCAGTAATTTTAAGTTTGATTATAATGATGTTCTGAGCATCCATGTGGATTTATTAATTTGATATTGTGGCCCATGTCCATTTTAATTGGAATGTAGTGGTTGTTTTTTTTTAGTATTTCCTGTGTTTGTAGAATAAAATTTTGTCTTTTTAATATCACGCAAGTTGTGTGTTCATTCGGACCCTTTTCTTCTTAACTACGAACAGAGAAGTTTCTTGTTCAATTACAGTTAATTTATTCTGGCTCAAAGTCCCAAAGTCCATTTTAAGTGTTAGAGAAAATGTAGTTACCTACATGGCCGTTTGGAATTTAAGGATTTTCCTCTAGCCCATCGTCTGCCGTGAATCAAAATATGAGATGTTTGAAGTGTTTTGTGTACGGTCCTTTTTGGCCTGGGATCAATGCACACAGTAATATAAATATTTTTTCTAAACATATAATAAAACTTTTATCTAATTAGTATTCAATGTTGCGGTTTTATTACTGCACTAAATGAAGACAACCATAATATCCTTACTCAAATGCAAATATCTTTATAATCGATTTTATCTATTCCCATCTGTAGTAATCTAGGTACCAAACCATAATTAGACATTTATACGAAGATCTTCATACTGGAAAGCGAACTGGATTATTGAATTTATTATTATTACAAATATTTTCATATTTATCGGAAGTCTTATGTGTGCACATTTAGAAACTTCATTAATTTTCTGTACATTAATTCGGTTTATGTATGCCGATAATTATCGTTTAGGTTGTTTACCACGAAATAATGTATTTTTTTCTATGGTGTATCTTTAATAGATGGTTTATGCAACAAAAATTAATTTTATACTAAGAGTAAATATGTAATGTAATACTGAACTTCAACTAACACTCCGCCCACTATAAAATAAAGCCAATTAAAAAAAAATTGCAATGAAACAGCTCATTTCGTGAATAATACATCAAAATTTGCCAAAACTATACGTATGTAATAGTTATAATTCTAGCACGAAAAGCAAAATTTTATACATACATAGAAAAAATAGTTTTAAACTTGAAACGAATCCAAAATGCATTTTTGAAGCAAGCCGTTCAATATGCGAGCCCACCAACAAGTGCGATTTGGACCAGGCCATCCCTCCTCCCTAATCCTTCATCTATACCTCCCTATTTCCAATTCTTTTATTTGGATTTCCAAAATCTACAAGCCTTTCACCTACATTAGAAATTTCCTCTCTATCCTGTACACAAACTGCTTTCCATTGCTTTTCTCTTCCAAAATTACTCGCCATACATTCCCTCACGAGTGATATCTAATTCCTGTAATATTCTGGACCTAAATTTGGCTAGGTGTGATCGTCTGAAACTAAGAAATTCTTGTATTTAATTTAATCTAAAACGTTTAATTTGGGACGAAATGAATCATCTGTACTATAGAAAAGGGGCGTCGTAATTAAATATTTTCTCGGCAGTGATGTGTAATTTCCCTGAGTTTTATGTAAATGACTATTATGATATTCTAACTGGTGGGTAATGATCAAAAGCTAGACATATCAAGACAGACTGAGGGATGGACGCATATGTGGGTGGACGGACAGCCATTGCGATTTCCAAACTGCGGTTCTATCTAAAGCTTCTGCTACTACGATTAACTTTTTTTTTTCAGATTATATACAAACAACAGCGCTATCTATAGATCAGAAAACGTAGTCACTAAGGAACGAGTTTTCCGTGGGAGATTTACAAAATTTCATATACAGGGTGGCAATTTGAAAACTTACCACCCCCCATGTCTTAGTAAATAAACGAGATATTTGAAAAAATCAAAATCCCTTTCGGTAATTAGCCACGCACCCCCCCCCCAACCCTCTGCGCCCCAGCCACACCAACTTTTAAATCATAAATAGTGCCCCCCCCCCCAATGTGTGATATGTCGTTGGAAAGCTCTTGTGTCGCTACCTTCGGAGACCCGATTTGATCTGCATTGCCCACAATTACTTTTGTTACTCCGAGTTCCTATTACATTGTATTCCTCAGATTAGGTTTATTGTACGAGGGTATTAGTTATCGTTGCTTTATAAATTAGTCTTTGAAACTACCGAGACATAGTCCGAAACAGATATCTACGATTTTTAGTTACGTTACTTGTATCACTCCGTAGAATTTGTTCATACTATCTTACTTACATTTTGAATTTTGAAATTAGAAATACGAAAAAGCGAGAGAAGCCGCTGTCCCTAACGAATACAGTCTTAGTATAGTGTCCGGAAAGAGTGCCTCGCAGGGGAGAAGAGAAAACCAGGATAGGAGCCAAGATATAGAAGGAGACAGCAGCATGAGGATAGCCACGTGGAATGTGCAAGGGGCAAGCGACCCAAGGAAAAGGCAGCTAATTGACGATGAATTAAGGAAACAAGGAATAGATGTAGCCTGTCTACAAGAAACCAAACTAGCAAGTGGGATGGCTGCGACAAGGAACTACGACTGGTGGATAGGTGCAAGGAAGAAGGAGAGAACCAGCAGAGGTACGGCAATCGTAATCAAGAAGTGCCGAGGCATTGAGGTGGAGAAATTTGTAGAAAAGGTGAGAGTATATCCAGCACAAGCGACCAATTACCACTACCGGACAACCTACTCGTAATCGCGGATAAGTTAGAAGACATTGAGGATTTCGTCCAAACCAGCGAGGTATACCTGGAAATGGTCGGCTCACAAATAAACAACGAAAAGAGCTACATGATTATAAGAGACCCAAGAAGCAAAACCCAGTACAAGAAGGAGACAAGATCGCCATAGCAGGGAAGGAGATAACTATGAAGCACAAGATTAAATCTGGGAGTGTACATAAGCAGAACACTCAGCAGGCACAACACAGTGAAAGACAGAATAACCAACGCATTCAGAATCACATATGGAATTCGGAACTTCATACGAGAGAAGAAAATACCGGACAGCTTGAAAATGATGATTTACAACACGATCATAGCACCGACAATCTTATACGGAGTTAACACCTCAGCGTTAACAAGAAGTAACAGACGAACTATGAGGAGGGCGGAGCGGAAGACACTCAGGATACTAATGGAAAACAGCAACCTTACAAGAAAGCAGATAAGGGAATTACTAGAGGGAAATGCGATCACCAGGAGACTGAAGACGGCAGATGAGATGGGGACATATAAACAGGAGGAACAAAGACCATATCCTACGGGCTGCCAAGAATCTATGTGCCTCGGAATGGTAGGTAGACCCTGCTTCAGATCCAACACCACCATAGACCAAACGGTAACGGCTTCGGGGATTCCCATGGGAAGAAGGGAAGAGTGGAGCAGAGACAAGCATCAAATGAAGAAAGAAAGCAGAAGAATACTGGAGGTGGAGGAAGAATCAGACATAAGCACAAGTAGCCACGAGGAGGAGGGAGAGGGGACAACCGAAAATAACGCAGGGAGAGGACAATAAAAAGGGGAGGAACAGGGGAAGAAACAGGGAAGGGAACGATACCAAAGGATAGGAACATCGGAAACAAATGAACGCCCGAAGAAGAAGCTATCACTAGAAAGCAGAGTTCCCTCTAAGGCAGATATACCAGTGGCGAAGCTGTGGCCGTACCCGTTCGGGTCGGATAACACCCAGTTAGCCCCCCCCCTCCCCATAACCCCCCAATCTACAAACTCCACCACATTGTTTGGCATATGTCGCGGCTTTTGTAAAGCCATTTAAATTATTGATTCTTATTGAGTATTAATAACAGTTTTAGTACACGAGTACACGATTAGTGTCAGACGTTAGACATTAAAACCGCAATGTTTATGCGCCGCGCTACTCATTATCCCTCTTGTTTGTTTGTCTGTGTGGTTATCTGCTACAGATAAGGCAGACAGGCGCCGTTCTGAACTCAAAAGGTCGTTACAACCAGAGGTCAAAGATAATTGTTTTTATTTTCGTCAGCTCTTTAATATAACTTTGATTACATATTGGTTTTGAATTGTAATTACTACATTTGTTTGAATGGTCATTTAACCAATATATAGCTCCGTTCTTTTCTGCGGACGCCCGTTTTGATTTTAAGAATTTCCCTGATTACGAGTCGATTCCCTTTTTTGCGAAAAATTGAGTTAAATTTAAACATTGACACTTCAGATCTAGCTACTATAGTGCCCTATTTGTAATATTTTGTGAGCATTTATTAAATTTGAATTATTATATATATATATATTATTATTTGAAGTATTTTGGCATTGCGGACGGTCTGACTTGCATCACCGAATTAAAAAGGAGTCATTTAATGTAATATACAGGGTGTTCCATATAAAAAGTCACATTTTTGTTATCTGAAACATGCGATGTAATTCGTATAAAAATGTTTAGTTTCTTTGCCATTTGAAATATGAGAAATCCGGTACAAAACTGTAGTATGGTAATTTTCTGTTAATTATTATGTCAACGTTTGCTTCAAGTTAAAAACATTCAAGTGCTTTTGAAACGTTGTGCATTTCCCTACATTGTTAGGTACTTCACCACACATAGAGATGAAATACACACAACTAATCCCATTCGGAATAAATATAATTACCGTACACTTACGTGAAGATGATTTTTATACAGCATTACGGTGAGGCAGATAACAAAATCATTAACAGCGGTAGTAATCTTTATATAGCTCTGTAAATTATAATTTTTATAGAGCACTTATGACGGCTTTGTGCAGAACAGGATAAGCTATATAACATGTATTATTGTATTCTTACCGTGGGCAGCTGTTTATGATAGGGAAATAGTATAAATTGTCAATTTTATAGATGGCTAACAATGGTTATAAATTATTTTGTTCGCGACAAAAGCTTTGTTCACTCGAAGAATTTGCAAAGCTGCCAGACGCGAGAACAAATTAGGAGGTGTGCGTTGATTTCGAATTGGGATTGGATCGTTTTAATCAAAATGATAGTTTAAAAGCTTTAAGATGGGATCCGATCTGGGTCGTCTAGAGTTCTCTCAGACTGCAGTCAAGTGCATATATTATACTTGAAATGCAATATTTTACAAATGCCATAAAATGGATATAAACTGCGCTTTACGATCACGGTTAATGTTGCGGTACCTAGAATAGCAATAGCAGGCTATTCCCTTTCGGTCAGTTTAAATTTATTATTTTTGTATCCTCTCGCGCTAATTAAAACTAAAACTTCGATTTGCCTTTTAATAAACGGAACGTGGGCATGAATGAAAAAAATGGCGATAGTTTAACAGAATATTTTTAAATCACAAATAATGGCAGCAGAATTAATGCTGACACAAGGAATTGCTTTGTCGGCAAATTTTCGTCTACGAGTGGAATTTCAATTTACACCCGACCTTACCTTAACGAAATGGAAATGTTCACGATTAATAATATCATCTCAAAAACTGGAATAAATCAAGTTATCGACTCACCATCACATTAAGCTTTCATTTGGGAAATGTCACGCTCTACTTCTTGGCCTGGCTGGTGTCGTAGGTGAATGTGGTGGTGGCGTTGTATGAACACTACTTAGCAACACACCCGAGTAAGCAGACATGGGAGGTAAGCAGATTGGCGAATAAAGTGTTGGATATAACCCCGTAGGTGCAAATCCTTGACTGAAGTGGTTGAAGGGGATGTAGTTATGTGTATACCTCGCTGCCTCGACTGCCGCTAACGCTCGAATTTCGATAAATGCTGAAAAACAAATGCCAAATTAATTTCTATTTCATGCCGACCTCATCAAACTGAATCAGTATTTTGACTTTCATGGCATTAGAAACAACAATTTATTCCTGTAGTAGGTAATACAATGTTAAAATTACTCTTTACTCTCTGTTATACATCGTTTATTACATTATCTAGACCTGAATTTAAGTACGTACTCCTCCATTCCATTGGATCATGAATTATTATTACTTTACGATTAAGTGCATTTATAATTGAAAAATCGTCAAATTTTTTTACATTTCGTATTCAAATTGCGAGCACAAATTCGTTCAACTACACAATTACTCATCCACCAATATTGAAATAATAATTGGCATTAATTATTGTCCTACTTATGCACACAAATTAGCATTAATTACCCAGTTTAATGAGATATGTAATAAAATGTTTAGTTTGTGGAGCTAAACTGATTTTCTGGTAGGTACGTAGTTGAAATGTAGCTATTGAATGTTTTAAAAACTAGAAACACACGTAAGAGAGAACTGTGTATTATAACTGGCAAAAATAATTTGTAACTGTGAGCTTTCATTTCGCTACGGCCAACAAACCTACTTGGAAATACATGGTAGCATTTAGTTAAAGCTCCGTGACAATAGCAAAACAACCTCTACCATATTCCTGATGTAATAAAGCGTCTTATTGTAGTAAAGTCAAGAGAACTACTGTAAAGGGCTCCATTCCGAAAATAAAGACACCTATTTCCGTAATTTAGCGTATCACGTACTTCACCTTTTAGGGAAAAAAATGTGTTTTGTAACCAAGTTACCTAGATTTTAGTTGGGTTCTCAAATTTGCAACTTCAACACAAAATGAAAACACTTCTTAGAAAACTGTTTTCCACTTGAATTGTTTTTTTTAAAACGGACCTGCATTCTTTTTATATTTTGAATCAGTTCGCCATTCTTAGAAAATGCATGGATCACACTTGCTTAGTTACTAAATGCTACCACAGTGCCAACAAAAATTCACATAAAAATATTTAAAAACATTGAGTGGACAAGGAAGGTTTCATAGGAAGCAAAAATATTTGTATTAACCACACGAAACGTATGAGTACCTTACAACTGCGGTTATAAAACTAACAAACTCTAGGTAACGGAAGAAGGAATTTTTTTGAAAATTTCAAACCCATAAATTTTCCAAATGATATTGTTATTAATAATATCAACAATGATGAAAACGACACTGTTTACTCTTACGGCAGCCCTCGTAAAACCAGCGACTGCACTTTTAGAGGTTTTTGATGATGTAAAAATGTAATTGTATTTATTGTTCATAATTTACAGTAACAGAACAGCACAATATAATAAAATAAACTGCAGTGCAAGTATATCGCATAAGAGAAAGAAAAGATAATACAAGCTATCAAAGTGAGACAAAAATATGAAGAATATAAAAGCAAAAAAAAAACGAAACTTAAAACAAGTACATACAGTGTATTTCAGATAATAAGGTCACCTCAATATCTTTTTTATTTGGGAGGATACGAAAAATTTGTTATTTCATTCTATAACGGCTATAGAATGAAATAATTAAGTCCTTACAGAAGTTCTCTGCAATATTGCATTTTTCCTTTGTAGGTACAGGTTAGTACACTCGACTTTCGTATTCATATATTTATGTAAGCGGAACTTCGTGAAACATGAAAACATCACGCTTTATTACGGCTCGCTAAGGCAGCTTTATTATACCAAGGGGTGCGCGAAGGAGCGCGGCCCACATATGAGGACTTCGTACGCGACATCCAAGAAAGACGGTCGAGAAATAGAGCAATGTATCGAGCCATTGTTACTGTTCAATAAACGCCCACTGTAAATTGTCGTATAGTGTTTAATTAAGGGGTGTAATACCCCTAATCCTTTATAAAGTTAGTGAATCTTTTACATCAGAAGTGGGATGTGCCCAAATAATTAACTAATAGCTACCGAGATAATTACATTAAAAAAAAAAGTGTTTAAAGAAATTCGCGCCGCGACGGTGCGGTCCGAAAAAGTGTTGTTTGTAACGTCGAGTGCCATGCAAGACAACAGACAAGTGAGTTGCAGAAAATTTTGATTACCTAAGTGGAAGCGCAATAACGTAAACCGAAATCGTATAGTAGGGAACAGTTTTCGTTTTTTATTGACTAGCCCTCGTGCGAGTAGGTGCCCGGATGAAAAGTTGTGGCACATTAAACTGTTTACATGCTCACTTCTGTGAGTAGAGTACAATTCGGTTAGAAACTTGCGTTCCGCCTTACCAATACAATGACCACAATTGGAACGTGAGCTTTAGGAACTTAAGCGGGTTCGACGCAAGACCATTAAATTTAAATCGGTCAAGAATTCCAAATACGTTTTGATATACGCGGGAAATAATACAAAAGTTACGACGCAAAACCCGTTTTTAGGAAGAAATTGCCATCGCCAGACATTGAAAACAATGCATTGAATTTCTACTTCCAAATCAAGCATTTATTGCCAAAACCAAGATACCTCAATTAAACTTTTGATTAGAACAGTGACATTTCGTAACCAAGGAAACGCCTCTTTAACTTCTTAATTTATGACGTCTGAAACCCTATTCGAACTGAATATGAGTGGTAAAAACTAGTTTAAAGTTAAAAATAGAAACCGCATTGACCCTTTAAAAACTCATCATTACCTAAGTGAGGGAAAGTTGCTGTCGTCTTAAAAAAAAAAGAAACGCACTTTAATACATCGCGCTCGTCGTTTGGTGTGCAAAAAGAGCAGCTGGCCGCGACAACACGTATCTAAGCTGAATGTTCCTCAAGTATTGGGGAACTCGCGCGTTCCGACATCAAAGATGAAGGAATTAGCGGAAGGTAGCAAATAAGAGGATGGAATATCATCCCGGCGTCGTTCGGTTCAGATGACCACAGATGAACACAGGAGATCATGATGCATTATTACCCCGCAAAATTAAAATACCACCCATCAATTCCTCGGGATAACGAAACTACAATATTTTGTATAATCTGCGGACTTCACCTAGAACTCCAAGCGAATGACAACAAGAGCGTTCCGGTGGACTATACCAGATTACCTTCGGAAGAGTCAACTTTTATCGTAGCGGAAAAAAACGGACATTCTGCAAAAAGTTCGCCGATGTCACGCCTGCGAGTATGCGCAGCATTCAATAAAGGATTTCCTTCAACACCTATCGCAAGAACTGTCACTACTCGGCGAATCATCGCAAATCCAGACATAACACAATATGGAATCTGCAAAAGCGTTCGGAATATGGCAGTTCCATCGAATTTGGGGAAAAGAAAACATCAAATTTCGGCCCTTTACAAATTACACATGGTCCTTTAGCGCTGGGGCATCGTCTCCCATAGATGAACCATTCGTTCTATGTGCATCAATTGAAGTAGAGCTGCCTAATCCAAGGGAAGTCTTAAGGCTCACTGTCAATGCATCAGTTTTCTATAATAAATTTTAATTATTTTCTAGCACCAATTGGTTGGATATTCGGTGGCTGTAGAGGTAGAGTATAGAAGGTTAGCAGATAGCTGGTGGAGGACACCTAATATTAGAATGGAAAAGTCCATCCACCATTCGAAACAGAGAGGCACGCTTTACCCAAACACAAACTACGAGTTACAGTATCTCTTCATGGCGAATCCAATGCCTGACCTCCACACCTCGAGAATGCTAATGGAAAAAAGTGTAAGTCACGTTGATCCTTAACTCGATTCATATCGTCAAAAAAAAAACAGATAAAAAAAAAAGGTGCAAGCAGCATTCGTAAATATTTTTGAAATCATCATTCAATTTAAAAAAAAAAAAAAAAAAGCCTTTTTGTAATCAAAAACGATTTTATTCCTGAATTATCCCAATTAATCCCATAAAAAAAAAAATATTCCGATGATTCCGGAATCTCAAACATTCCGAGTGTTCCGGAATAAAAAAAAAAAAAAAAAAAAAAAAAAAAAAAAAAATCATTCCGATGATTCCGGAATTTCAAACATTCCGAGTGTTCCGGAATTTAAAAAAAAACATTCCGATGATTCCGGAATTTCAAACATTCCGAGTGTTCCGGAATTAAAAAAAAAAAAAAAAAAAAAAAAAACCTCTGATGATTCCGGAATTTCAAACATTCCGAGTGTTCCGGACTAAAAAAAAAATAAAAAAAAAAACATTCCGATGATTCCGGAATTTCAAACATTCCGAGTGTTCCGGAATAAAAAAAAAAAAAAAAAAACATTCCGATGATTCCGGAATTTCAAACATTCCGAGTGTTCCGGAATTAAAAAAAAAAAACATTCCGATGATTCCGGAATTTCAAACATTCCGAGTGTTCCGGAATAAAAAAAAAAAAAAAAACATTCCGATGATTCCGGAATTTCAAACATTCCGAGTGTTCCGGAATAAAAAAAAAAAAAAAAGAAAAAACATTCCGATGATTCGGAATTTTTAACATCCGAGTGTTCCGGAATTAAAAAAAAAAAAAAAAAAAAAAAAAAAAAAAAAAAAAAAAACATTCCGATGATTCCGGAATTTCAAACATTCCGAGTGTTCCGGAAAAAAAAAAAAAAAAAAAACATTCCGATGATTCCGGAATTTCAAACATTCCGAGTGTTCCGGAATTAAAAAAAAAAACATTCCGATGATTCCGGAATTTCAAACATTCCGAGTGTTCCGGAATTTAAAAAAAAAAAAAACATTCCGATGATTCCGGAATTTCAAACATTCCGAGTGTTCCGGAATAAAAAAAAAAAAAAAAAAAAAAAAAAAAAAAACATTCCGATGTACAGAAATTAAAAAAAAAAAAAAAAAAAAACCCCCATCCAATGAATCCCATTCTAAGAATAATAATTACAAAAGCACATTAATCACACTAAAAAAAAAAAAAAAAAAGATCACTGCTTTTCGATTTCCAATTAACCTGAGATATCGGCGCGAGGACGCACCGATTACAGGATGGCCGTTGGGATGGGTGTTTTTTTTTTTTTTTTTTTTTTTTAATTTCTGTACATCGGAATGTTTTTTTTTTTTTTTTTTTTTTTTAGGAACACTTTCCGGAACACTCGGAATGTTTGAAATTCCGGAATCATCGGAATGTTTTTATTGGGGAACTCGCGCGTTCCGACATCAAAGATGAAGGAATTAGCGGAAGGTAGCAAATAAGAGGATGGAATATCATCCCGGCGTCGTTCGGTTCAGATGACCACAGATGAACACAGGAGATCATGATGCATTATTACCCCGCAAAATTAAAATACCACCCATCAATTCCTCGGGATAACGAAACTACAATATTTTGTATAATCTGCGGACTTCACCTAGAACTCCAAGCGAATGACAACAAGAGCGTTCCGGTGGACTATACCAGATTACCTTCGGAAGAGTCAACTTTTATCGTAGCGGAAAAAAACGGACATTCTGCAAAAAGTTCGCCGATGTCACGCCTGCGAGTATGCGCAGCATTCAATAAAGGATTTCCTTCAACACCTATCGCAAGAACTGTCACTACTCGGCGAATCATCGCAAATCCAGACATAACACAATATGGAATCTGCAAAAGCGTTCGGAATATGGCAGTTCCATCGAATTTGGGGAAAAGAAAACATCAAATTTCGGCCCTTTACAAATTACACATGGTCCTTTAGCGCTGGGGCATCGTCTCCCATAGATGAACCATTCGTTCTATGTGCATCAATTGAAGTAGAGCTGCCTAATCCAAGGGAAGTCTTAAGGCTCACTGTCAATGCATCAGTTTTCTATAATAAATTTTAATTATTTTCTAGCACCAATTGGTTGGATATATTCGGTGGCTGTAGAGTATAGAAGGTTAGCAGATAGCTGGTGGAGGACACCTAATATTAGAATGGAAAAGTCCATCCACCATTCGAAACAGAGAGGCACGCTTTACCCAAACACAAACTACGAGTTACAGTATCTCTTCATGGCGAATCCAATGCCTGACCTCCACACCTCGAGAATGCTAATGGAAAAAAGTGTAAGTCACGTTGATCCTTAACTCGATTCATATCGTCAAAAAAAAAACAGATAAAAAAAAAAGGTGCAAGCAGCATTCGTAAATATTTTTGAAATCATCATTCAATTTAAAAAAAAAAAAAAAAGCCTTTTTGTAATCAAAAACGATTTTATTCCTGAATTATCCCAATTAATCCCATAAAAAAAAAAAATATTCGAAACGTAAAAAAAAAAAAAAAAAAAAAAAAATTCAACAGAAGAAAAGAAAGGATTTAATACTAAAATAAAATTTAAAAACAAAAAAAAAAAAAACAAAAAAAAAAAAAATTTTGTTGTCCAACAGAAATCTGTTTCGCTGTTTTGCATTTTCAGATTAACCTGAGAAATCGGCGCGAGGACGCACCGATGACAGGATGGCCGTGTAAGCGGAACTTCGTGAAACATGAAAACATCACGTTTTATTACGGCTCGCTAAGGCAGCTTTATTATACCAAGGGGTGCGCGAAGGAGCGCGGCCCACATATGAGGACTTCGTGTTCGTACGCGACATCCAAGAAAGACGGTCGAGAAATAGAGCAATGTATCGAGCCATTGTTACTGTTCAATAAACGCCCACTGTAAATTGTCGTATAGTGTTTAATTAAGGGGTGTAATACCCCTAATCCTTGAGGAACATCCAGCTTAGGTACGTGTTGTCGCGGTCAGCTGCTCTTTTTGCACACCAAACGACGAGCGCGATGTATTAAAGTGCGTTTTTTTTTTAAGACGACAGCAACTTTCCCTCACTTAGGTAATGATGAGTTTTTAAAGGGTCAATGCGGTTTCTATTTTTAACTTTAAACTAGTTTTTACCACTCACATTCAGTTCGAATAGGGTTTCAGACGTCATAAATTAAGAAGTTAAAGAGGCGTTTCCTTGGTTACGAAATGTCACTGTTCTAATCAAAAGTTTAATTGAGGTATCTTGGTTTTGGCAATAAATGCTTGATTTGGAAGTAGAAATTCAATGCATTGTTTTCAATGTCTGGCGATGGCAATTTCTTCCTAAAAACGGGTTTTGCGTCGTAACTTTTGTATTATTTCCCGCGTATATCAAAACGTATTTGGAATTCTTGACCGATTTAAATTTAATGGTCTTGCGTCGAACCCGCTTAAGTTCCTAAAGCTCACGTTCCAATTGTGGTCATTGTATTGGTAAGGCGGAACGCAAGTTTCTAACCGAATTGTACTCTACTCACAGAAGTGAGCATGTAAACAGTTTAATGTGCCACAACTTTTCATCCGGGCACCTACTCGCACGAGGGCTAGTCAATAAAAAACGAAAACTGTTCCCTACTATACGATTTCGGTTTACGTTATTGCGCTTCCACTTAGGTAATCAAAATTTTCTGCAACTCACTTGTCTGTTGTCTTGCATGGCACTCGACGTTACAAACAACACTTTTTCGGACCGCACCGTCGCGGCGCGAATTTCTTTAAACACTTTTTTTTTTAATGTAATTAGTAAAAAAAAAAAAAAAAAAAAAAAAATGAATTCAACAGAAGAAAAGAAAGGATTTAATACTAAAATAAAATTTAAAAACAAAAAAAAAAAAAACAAAAAAAAAAAAAATTTTGTTGTCCAACAGAAATCTGTTTCGCTGTTTTGCATTTTCAGATTAACCTGAGAAATCGGCGCGAGGACGCACCGATGACAGGATGGCCGTGTAAGCGGAACTTCGTGAAACATGAAAACATCACGCTTTATTACGGCTCGCTAAGGCAGCTTTATTATACCAAGGGGTGCGCGAAGGAGCGCGGCCCACATATGAGGACTTCGTACGCGACATCCAAGAAAGACGGTCGAGAAATAGAGCAATGTATCGAGCCATTGTTACTGTTCAATAAACGCCCACTGTAAATTGTCGTATAGTGTTTAATTAAGGGGTGTAATACCCCTAATCCTTTATAAAGTTAGTGAATCTTTTACATTTATGGCTCGGAAAATCGATCATCTTTTAGAACCGCTAGAACGTTTAATGAGAGACATACCGGGGGAAATGTTAAGCCATGCCTATGTTCAAGATTTGGTCGCTAAATTCGAAGAAACGGGATCTGTTTTTTATTAGTTATTAAATTTTTCTGAAATTGTCTTAATGAATTATGACTTTATTGGTACTACTGGAAACCATTTTTCAGTAGCTTTTCAACTGCAGGTTTTAAAATTGAAACCCTGTATATTTCGTCTAGAAGTTCCAATCGGCTTTTATAAGTACCCTCCACCGACACTCCGCTCTGGAGATAGGAAGAATTATAAGCGATCACTATAGGGGTCGAGGAGGACTGTGGTTGGTAGAAATGAATTTCTTTCTTTGAGCCCTTTCATTAGAGTTAAAGCCAGTTTTACATGGCACCACTAGAGGCATGCGTATGCAGAATCTGAGGTTGTCGCATGTAAGAAATTCAGAAAATAATTCATATCCCCCCACCCCCCCAGGACAGCGAAATTTGATGGCCGTCTAGTACACCTTCAAGATATAGGCTACCTATTGCGAAAAGTTCCAGGACTAGGACCCATTCCCCTAAAAGTTCAACACGGCAGAAGTGAGTCCCGACGGACAGACGGACAAAATGCAAACAATAGCACATAATGCGCTAAAAAGTTTTGCATTTCTTCTTTAATTTTTTCTTAGCAAGTTACAAAGACCGATGGCACGTCTTTGAGTACTTTTTGGGATATGCCTTTTCCGCCCTAAATAGGGGGTGCAAGCAAATTCTTATTTCCACGAAATCTGGTGTCTGGGGGTTTTTGAACATGAAATCACGAATCTGAAATCATTTTTTGGAATTTCGAAAAAAAAACTGCAATTCTTGGCCGGACGACGAAAATGGAGAGAATTCCACGAAATTTTTGTGTACCTACTTGGTCAGATAAGGAACAAAATGGTCGAACAGTTTTTTTAAATCATTATTCTAAGAAAAGTTATATGTCTTTGGTTATACTCATTTGAAAATTGGTCCTTCGAGTCAGAAAGTATCCCACGTCTACTAACTCATCTAATTTTGCACGTAGATAGCTGAAAATGTCGCAATTTTCACGATCCCCTAAATGCAATAATAAATCAAATTAGATCTTAAGTTCTAATGTTTGTTCAGAGCCCCAGTGCCATGTAATTGGAACTTTTATTCTGTATGGTGTCTGGTTAAACAAATAAACAAATAACAAGTTTAATATTGATGCCTTCTATATCATTATTGACATTTATTGTAACTTGATAAACTTTTATAAACCTTGTTGAATGACCGACGGCTAGCTCCTGTGATAATTTTTATGGTTACTTGCAAGAAAATTTAATTTCCTGAATAACTTGCTTGCAAAATCAAATCTCAACATTCAAATATATTGATGCAAAAATTTATATGATGTTATGGTTCCAAATTACATTTCACTTTACACATCTTTTTCTATTTCATTAGGAAATTCCAACTAATTAAATTAAGATGCTCACCGCGGTCTTTGTGAACTAAAGTCAAGTTAAATTGAAATGAAATAACAATAAAAGGCATAAGATTTTATAAAACAAAACTACCTTACACATAATCGGAATGAACCTATGAATGTAGATATTTTCTCTAATGAACTCGATTTTAAATGAAAAACTTATTTATTCTACCAAATCCGAGACCAAATCTAATTTTCATGGGTTCAAACAGATGCAATAAAAAACTGTTTGAAATGTTTTCTAGACGTTAATCTCTGATTTATGTTTTCCTTAATAATCTTTAAACGTCAAGGTGTTTGAAAACTATGAAAATTTTTCTTATAAATATAAAACTGGTAATATGATATAAATACATACATACTGCAGTACCTCGTAAACAGAACGTCCTTGTAGCTAATGTTGATGATACAGTAACAAGACGGTAACATCCCCCTTCCATCGACAATGGTATAGAACTGTAATTCCCAACCTGCGACCCCCTTACCCCCTTTTTAGGTTTAGGTTTTTTGGCCCCCCCCCCCCCCCTATAAATTATAAGTGTTCAATACACAATAAAAACGTCTACAATAGCTGTAACTCCCTCGGACACGTCCTGTGACCCACCGGTTGAGAACCACTAGTATAGAAGAGCTGCAGTTTGGAACCCTTCCGTCAGATACTTTTTCTTCTACTAATTGACCAAAACAGCTGCCTTCAAAATGAAATTTACTCCAACGGCTACCTCCAATGTTTATACATTGCAAGAAATTCAAATTTTGTTATCACGACAATTTATGAATATTATCAAGGTTTTAAATATTTTTTATGTTACTGCATAAAAAAGAGAATTTTTCCATAAACAAGACACTTTATTTTTATGGATGTCTCTTTAATACGTGTGTTAACTATCCGTTTACCCTTTAGCCCAGTAAATAAAGGCCTAAAATTACCATTTGTCGCAACTAATTAGTGGAAAGCTGGATTTTTTATATGTGATACTACCTTAAGAGACAAGTATTTTCCCAAAAGTCCCCGCCTCTCCCCTTTGAGCTTTCCCCTCCAGCTCCCTCAAAGTTAGAAAAAACAGAGTTTTCATATATTGACTGTAGAATGCTTAGTATTTATAACAGAGTGATAACCTTTTTGCTTTGTCAGCTCAGTCAGATCCAACTTCGACCTAGTAAAACTACCTCCAACCTCGAGTGCAGCTCATCAACATCTGTTGAGAGTTTATCTTCAAATTCAATTTTGGATAGGAAATAAACTTAATCCAACGGAATGGGGTTGGAAGTACGCTACTGTGAGAGAAAATGGAATGACAAAAAAGGCTTTAAGGCCTGTTCCTAATACAGAGCCATTTGCCCCTAATGACTTACTGTATCTGTACTGTAGCAATCAAATATTTGTAAATATTGTAAGTAAATAGACGAATATGTAACTATAATCTCTCTGTAAATAAAACTGTACAAATGTTCATTCGAGTGTGGTGGGTGGGCGGGTGGTCCGTGATGCCAATCAGACAAATAAATTTAAAAAAACAATCCAAGTGAGATGGTGGCTTTAAGATGTAATATAATGTAGGAGCTTAAGTGGATTTTTGAAATGATAACGTGCGGCGGGGGCGTTCGAGCAGCACGCACGCGCTCTCTTAAGCGATGCTCTGTTGTACGCCAGTACAATCATAAGACTGATGTACTATATATTTTTAAAGCTTAAAAGGTGTGCTACATGCGTTATATATTACATTTTTACTTAATCTTACAATTACAAAGTTGCAGAGCAAAAACAAAAGTGTTTTACTAAAAATTTCATTTTTTTTTCACTTTTTAGTGGTATGTCTGAAAAACCAATGGTTTAATAAAAATGTTTTTAAAACAAATACTGTAGGGCAACTATTTAGGAACAATTAAAAAAAAATTATCACTCTGGTATAAATAATAAGCATTCTACAATCAATATATGAAAACTCTGTTTTTTCTACCTTTGAGGGAGAAAGCTCAAAGGGGAGAAGCGGGGACTTTTGGGGAAATACATGTCTCATAAGGTTGTATCACATATAAAAAATCCAGCTTTCCACTAATTAGTTGCGACAAAAAAGTTTTATTGACTGGGCTACTTATTACGTACTCGAAATTTAAAGGTCAATACCTTTAATGTTATTTTAACATCGCGCAGATGTAATTTCGCACATAAACAATCGCTCCTTCGTACCGACCAAACAACTTCGAAACTGCAAATTTAATAAATTGTCTTTATACATTTCAACAGCTCAGTCACGCAAATTTCGTGTAACTGTTACTGGCTCAAATAATTTCTTTGTGCTTAAATTCAGATGACAAGTTTAATCACTTGCCGACGGAAAATCTGCATGTTTATAAATTTTTACCGAAGAAACCTTTTCCTTCGTTTCCAACTTTGCCTAATTCTAAGAAAAAATTTAAATGCAACATGCTACCATTACAAAGCACATCCGTAAGTTACAACGCAACTGATCGCATTTATATTTTGTATCTAGGCTATTTATGTACCAAACATCAATATCCCCTGTACTGGCTAGTTAAGTGGCATTTGGTCTTTGGAAGGTCGCCAGTACGAGTATAATCCTAAACGTATCAGAAAATTGAATGCATATTTAATTGGTACTTAGACAGCATTAAAGAATAGCATATCCTTAAAGGTACCTATCAAAAATTGACTTCGTGTATTTAGCATCTCGGAAGTGCCTAAATAGAACTGTACATTAACATGCTAATTATCTTATGCACTGCCTTGTTTCCAAGTGCCCCCAGCCAGTAAATGAAAATATCAACGTTCTTAATAGGTAGCAGATTTTGTAGTTTTGAGAGACTACTCAAACGATATCACAGAGTAGGCACTAATGTACTGGTTATGGTGAACTTGCTATCCTAATGCATCCGCATCTACCTGATTCGAAGCGCCAATAATCCGATCCATGGGATGCTTTTCAATTTAAAACTTTAAAATGATTCCAGGCATTTGTTTCTATTCAAAATGAGTCCACGTATTGTATCCAGTGTAGGAAGATATACGTATGGTGTTGATACATGAAACCGGCCTGTGTGGCGCAGTGGCGTACAAGTCCGATTGCGGCACTAAGGGTCCCTGGTTCGAATCCGGGTTCGGACATGGATATTTGTAAGTGTATGGCAGGTGCGGTTGCTAGAGCAGCCTTTGACTGAAACCCCGTCCACTTCCAAAAATAAATAACTGAAAACGGCACCGACTCGCAAAGGAAAGATTTCCGAACCTTGGTTAGATAAAAACAACGTTTTTTGCATTGGAAATGCTTATGTTTTGTATAGGTATGAATTTACCAGGTTTACCGGGTAGAAAAGAAGACACGTTGTGTCGCGTCTAGTGTTGATTGTACCGTACTCGACTGGAATCGGTAGATTCAGGAAAAGTCGCGGACACTGTCGATACGGTACTTACTTAACAGACAGCAGGGGTTTGGTTAATTCGAATTTAAATTTCTCGCACATCGCCCGTGATAGTATTATAATCATGTTAAACCGCTTATTATTCAGAAAGTTTACGTTTGCGACACGAGCGAGCTTGCGAGCGAGTGGAGCAAGATTATTACGTGTGAATAAGGGTTATTTATGACTTTATAGGTTATACGGTTAAGTATCATTTCCAATGTCTCCGATGGTTGCAAGGATTGCGAAATCAGTGAATTTTTTGTAAACACATGTTACGCCCATTGCACGTCAAAATTTAAAAAAAAACGTAAATCTGCAATAGTAAAGCCACAAATCCCTCAAACCGGTGATTCAATGAATGAAATAGGGATTTACGATTGCAAATTTTACTTTTTTGACAGTATGTACGTAACTTGGCCAGCTTGTTAAAGAAGTTGTGGGCAATTGACACACGAATCGCAGTATAATCGTAAATTCTTGAGATCACACTGGCTCTTGTGTGAATAATATGATCACATAGGTATGTGATATGACCCACGTGTCGTCCTTTACTAAAGACACTGATGTCCGGTTTCACAAACTATGATTAAGGTTAAAATATTAGAATGGAAAACATCTGAGCGTATAATCAAAGGTGGCTAACATTCTAATATTCTTAATCATTAATAATAATAATAATAATAATATAATAATAATATAATAATAATAATAATATTTATTTTACATGCTACTACGCAAAAGCGCTTACATTCGTCTAAAAATATATAGTAGAGATTACAAACAACGTATATCAACTAACAACAAGCAAATAAATAAATAAACAAATCACTAACAATTAGAGATTACTAAACCCATCGTGAATACATTCAGTGGTGGAATAATATGCTTTATTAATAAGGTGTCTTTTAAGAATTTTTTTGATTTGCACTTTGTCAAGATTTTGAATATGCCTTGGGAGCATATTAAAAAAATTTTGTGCCTGATACGAATGGTGGTTTTGCGATTTGGTTAGTCTGCAGTATTGCGTTCGAATGTTGTCTTTATGCCTCGTATTATGATTATGATAGCTCGAGTGCGTTTGGAAATCCGCTTGGTTGGATTTAGCGTATAGAACACATTCTAGAATATAAATTGATGGCAGAGTTAGTATACGCAATGCGCGGAATGAGTTTCTGCAGTCAGCTCTATAAGGTACTGAATCCAGTATGCGAATAGATCGCCTCTGTAGAGCAAAGACGTCGATGGATGAGGCGCAGTTTCCCCAAATTAAAATTCCATAATAGATTATTGCGTGGACTAAGGCATAATATGCAGTTACAAGCGTGTTCTTTGAGACATTATTTGCCAATCGCCGTAAGACATAGATGTTACTGCTTATTTTTTTACAAGTATTTCTAGTATGCATTTTTAATGTTAACGTAGCGTCGATATGTAATCCGAGAAACTTAATAGATTCGGGGTTATTATAGGTGTGTCTCTTTAATGTGGACAAGAGTTCCACTGTTTTTGTACGATTCAGAATTAAATCATTTGCAGTACACCATGTGGTTGTAAGAGAGAGTAGTACATCTCGTATGGGCAAGACATCCTCCAGAGTTTCTCGGTTTATCAAGAGCGTTGAGTCATCTGCGTAGAGAATGCAGTCCGCATACGGTTTTATATAATAAGGAAAATCATTAAAATATATTAGAAAAAGCAGTGGACCTAATATTGACCCCTGCGGTACTCCTCTTTTAATGCGTAATTTATCAGAGATCACTCCGTTAGTAGTCACATGTTGGAATCTATCAGACAGATACGATTCTATTAGCTTTAGGCTATTTACGTCAAAATTACATATTTCTTTAAGTTTACGCATTAGTATATGATGTGAGACACTATCAAACGCCTCAACGATTAACCTTAATCATCGTTTGTGAAACCGAGCATGAGACTAGCAATATAACATCAAATTTTAACATTAATGCACTTGCAGACGTAAATAAATGTAAAGGAAATGAAAAGTTAACCTACAATAGTAAAAAAAAATAAGTATACGCGTACAACATATATTGCCACGAATTTTATTATGTCGGTAACTTTTGTGAAGTCATAAAGTAGCAAAATTTTAATGTTACACACATTTATTTTTGCCAGGTTGGAGCGTTTCTGCGCCATAAAATAGTCGTAATAATTTAAATGAAACGTACTTTACATGTTCGCCTTACTTGCAGTGTATGTAAAAAAATTCTTTTTCAGATGGCTATTATCCGGTGATCCTTGAATAACCACTTGATTATTACGTAGGGATATCTACTTTTTGAGACCATGGTGCATGACGTTCTTTAGTCATAAAATGGATCGATTTCGTTCAAGCTACTATGCGACCCCAAAGTTATAGAGCAAAGTTTGCTCAAAAGCGTAAACCCCTGAAATACTTAACGCTGAAAAATTAATCCCTCGCATACTCGGTCCCAAGAAGCCCTTACGAATGCTCTGCACAAGAAAAAATTAGCAACCAAGTAAAATTTTTGGCCAGTAAAGCAAACTTGAAAAAACCAGGTCTATAATTTACTACTATCCTACAATGACATTTTATTTCTGTGGCAAAGCTTCTTATTGTAAAATCAGAATTGAATATTAATGTGAATAGGCAGCAGTGAGTTTTTCCAGGTTTCTGCGGCTTAGTAAGCGTTGAAAAAAATAGGAACATTATTTTTTGTCTCAAAAATTTTCTGAAAGTCCAAATGTTTCCTTCACTTCTCTCTAAACTAACGGCATAGGATGTAAGACTTGCACTTAGGAAGATTTTGTTTTGACGTTACAAATTTGCAATTATATAGGAAGTTTTGTACATGTACCGTTTCATAACAAAAAAGAACAGGACTAAAAGACAATAGAATGAAGCACTTTCAGATAAGAAGCGAGTGTGCAAGCAGATAAGACTTGAAACGCCACAGTGTTGACGGTTCTAAAGATCGTTCTTACGGAGCATGAGGGGCCAATCTTCTGCTATACCCTTACATGTATAACAGACGTGGTTGGTCTTCATCGGACCCGCTTATGTTTTTGCACTCGGCGACTATATTAGGACAATTTGGGCGAGGGAAAAAACTCTTCCCCTAACCTTCAAGGCGTACCTATGTTGAGCACTGCGTTTTTATGTCGATTGAAATTGGCCCATACTTATACGATGCTCTGAATGGATAATAAGGCTTCTCCCTCGAATACCCCCATGACCCCAAAGATTAATTACCATGCGACAGAGATAAGACAAGCTCCTACCGGATTCCGCTAAAAATAAACCCCAAATGTAACATCGAAACAAACAAAGACAATACCAAAGCGCGTGGTTGAAAAATCCAAATACGCATAAATCGGATCAAATCCCACAAGCGGCATCAAGACATCAAATTTTACATCCGCAACATTTTATAAACGTGACTAGATATGGATACTTTAACATTCTTATTCTTGACGTTATAGTCCTATCACGTTTTATTGCTCTATGGAAGCCTTCACATGTAGTCAGACTCAGAGGTGGTTTCACACACTCAGATCGCATAAAAAACATGCGTGCAATGCAATCGTCGAATCTACAAATGTTTCATTTGCTATAACTGGCTTTCGAATTATTATTTTCACGGGGATAGGTGATATTTCGCCTTCTTCCGTGCCGATACCTGTAATTATTGTTTTCAGTGTTACCATGTTTAATGACCTTGGGGTGATTTGCAGTAGTCCTGTTGCCCTCCTCAAACAGTACAATTTCAACCTGTTTCTCTTGATCTGTGCAAACACATTTAGGTACTAGGATAAATGCTCAGAAATGCTGTTGCTACAGCTGGTACTGTAATATTGGTAAGTGATACCAATTTCTTAATTGCGCGAATTCCTGGATGGCACATACCGTGGATAATAAGGCTTCTCCCTTCTTGAATATTTCTTGACGTAGTTTTTGAAACAAATGTATTTGTGGAGTGAGGAGGAATTCGTTTCGAGCAATGGTTTTAATTTTGGATCATTTTTTTGAGCTTCTGAAAATATTAGGGACATTTTTTAATCCCGTGCATGCAGTTTGTGACGCGAAACGTACTTGAGGGCAACACGCACCCGGAAATTTCAAAGTGTCAGCGAATTTCAGTCGTCCGTGGTCAACACTAATTTTTTTTATGAAATGTCATGTAAATCTTTTAAGCCGTTTTAATGGTCAGTCACTTGAAAAAAGAAGAATCCTGTGATTCTGATCGCTCTGATGTAAAAAATGGCAAGTTTAATATGACTTTAGTTTTTACAGTCCCAGCTCTTCATAATTTTAAAACTTTCTTCAAATCTTTTTACTCATAATTACAGTTAAATTGCCCTTTATCCATATTAATTTTTTTAAAGCTGGGAAGTTCTTAGAATACATTCATAATATCTCTGTTCATATTTATTATAATAATTTGTTTGTGTCTACACTTGTCTACCCATATTAAAATGGAATACTACTCATGTCTACTAAAAATACGTTCCTTCTCCACTGCTATATTAGAAATTCAAATTATGTGAATTGCACATTTGGATTAATCTGGAAGACAATGGAGGCATTAATTTATTAAATATTAAAATATATTCAAAAATAAATAAAAATACCAAATATTTTAAAACATAAATTTATAGTGAGGAGTATAATGAACAGTAATCACATGGTTTAAATATTCAAAAATAAAAAACAAAGTTCATCTGTTGTATACATGTATAATGAAGAAAGATGCATTTATAGTAATCAAGTATGTATGTAACAGATTTGAAATTAATAGAAATTTGTCAATAAAATAAAATTGATCGATTATAGAATATTCTCTTTTTCGTGAATTATCTTTTTACACACGCGGTTAAACTATCAACGGGTAGTTGTAGTCCCTAGCCGCATCAACTAGAACATTTTTGGTGACCCCGACGTGATCTGTGAGTTGTTGGATAATTCGAAAACTTGAAAACCTATGGATCGATTAGAGAGAGCGCGTCGTCCTGTCAGGCGGCAGTTGAAGAAGTTGTGTGATGACATAAACGTTGAAAGCCAAAATACTATTCCGGATTTGGATCAGATGCGTGTGAATGTATTAATGTTGGAGGATACTCATCGGGAATTGCAAACATTGGACGATACGATCAAAAACCAAATGCTTGACGACAACGTGGACGATGATCAACAAAATGAAGAATTTGATGATATTGCTCAATATAAGAAAATGTTTCAAACAGCAAGGCGAGTGTTTGAAGTGCTGAGAGATGGAAAATGCAAATCCATAACTGAAAATGAGAACTTGCCAGTATTGGGTAATCAAAGAAATTTTAAATTGCCAAAATTTAACTACAAAAAGTTTAACGGAGAAGTCAAAGAGTGGTTAGGATTTTGGAGTCAGTTTAAAAAGATAGACGAAGACATTACCATACATGACAGTGACAAGTTTCAATTTTTGGTACAATTGATGGTAGATGGGTCCCGTGCCCATGAATTGGTGTGTAGTTATCCGCAGACTGCAGAGAATTATCCCAAAGCCGTAAAAGCGTTGAAAGAGAGGTTTGGGAGAGAAGAATTCTTGGTTGAAGTTTATGTGCGTGAAATGCTAAAATTAATTATTCACAATGTCAGTCAAACTGAAAAACAGGATGATTTGTCAAAACTTTATGACCAGTTGGAAAGTCATTTGCGTGCATTGGAGTCGTTAAAAGTAACTTCAGACAAATATGACTCAATGTTGTATCCGATGGTGGAGTCCTGTCTGCCCGCTAATATATTACAAGCATGGCAAAGAAGTGCGGAGTGGAAGGGAAGGATGCTGACAAAACCACAAATAAGTTGAATAAATTGATGCAGTTCTTACGTATGGAAGTTGAAGGTGAACAACGAATTTCCTTGGCTCAAGAAGGTTTTGGTTTGGCTTCAAATCCTTCGAATAAAGTAAAAAATGTAATCCAGAAAAAAGTTGAGAAAATTCCTACGGCAATGGAACTACACTCTGGAAATGTTAAAAGCTCTTGTGGATTTTGTGAAAAGAGTCACGATACTCAAGATTGTTTCATCGCACAAGGGTGGTCACTAGAAGACAGAAAACAGAAGCTTAAAGAGACAAAACGTTGTTTTACTTGCCTACGATTTGGTCATAGATCAAAATCTTGTAAATATCGAGTGAAGTGTATCGTATGTAGTAAGAGACATTATGTAATTTTATGTCCTGTTCTCCAGAAGAGGGATACAACATCAGAAAGTAGAAAGTGCAATGAAGGTGATAAGGATTCAGAAAATTTGTCTACGAGTATGGCGAGTCGTGTATGCAGTGGGGATGTAATTCTACAAACACTTCGTGTGAAAGTACTTGGAAAAAATACATCTAAGGAAGTGCGTGCATTTATCGACCCTGGAGCGCAATTCTCCTATATTCTGAAAAGTTTGGCGTTAGAATTAGGGTACCGTAAAATTGCAGAATCAACGTTTTCCCATAATTTGTTTGGAGGTGCATCTATAGTTTCTAAAACGCACAAAAAGTATAAACTTTACTTGGAAAGTTTGTCTTCCAAATTCCAAATGATCATTTTGACGTCTTACGATGAAGACAACATTTGTCGGTGGCGTTCCTAAGACTATTTAAAACGCCAATTTGGACACAAGACTAACTTGAAACGTCATTTATGAAACGACGTCGGTAGCGGAATCATAAAATCGAAAGTTTCTGATTGGGGTGATATTTATGGGAAGTTCGAACTGAAAGTTGCACAACTTAGAAGAGCGGTTAACTGCAATTGGACACTATTAAGGGTGACGTTTTGGGAAAAGTGAAAAACTTGTGGCGTGAATGGTCTCTACTAGTATGATAGTTACTCCAATGCTCAATTCGTCATCCACAATTACAAATTTGTGGATTTAGAAAAATTGGTATTGACATCCTCTGTGAAAAGCTACAAGCCGACAGTCGGATGACCAAATGCTGGGAACATTTTCGGCAGACCGATTCAACGGGATAGTACCGTAGATATCAAATTTCTCTTCCTTGGTAGCATGATCACTGCACATGCCACGGTACCTACAAACAAATTTGAGCGTCAGGAAGAAGGTTAGAAAATGCGACACAAAAGTTGAGCAGACGAAAGTACGATGGACTACGAACAGTATTTAACAATGAGTTAAACCTTGATGTAATAGAGAAGTAAATGAATGTGAAGTTGTCATTATTTACCCACCGACCGTGTACAAACCCAGACAGTAGCACTACAAAGTTGCACCGATTTGACGCATCTGTGGTAGTGCAGTGGCCGCCAAGTCTTAATCAATGTTGAAGCTTAAGGGCCCATCTGCTCAACCTTATTCGAACTCCTCTTACGCTGTAAGAAACGTCAGTCGCTGCAATGATAGGAAAAAGCATTTTGATGATTGAGTTAAGAAGATGATCAAACTTTCCTCGTTCCTGTGGGAGGATTCTTACATGTTCAGAGTATGATTTATCGACATAAGCGTGTCGTGTTCGTAACCGTAGTCCATTCCTTTTATCTGCATTATTGAATACCATTGCGAAGAGTTGATCAGCATCTTATCAACAGCGATAAGTTATTAACAACTTATATGGTTTGAAATGGTAGTCTGCATGTTTTGATAACGTCGAAGAATACATGAAATTCAAGAAACGATCAACGCGTATAATGGCAGAAGCGAAATTTTGTTCTTTCGAATGTGGAAAGTAACGTTGATGATGTTCGTCGAACAGCTAGTAGTTACCTACGTATTGGGAATGAAGTGATCGAGGTCTCATCTCTCTCTTTTT
>NW_022170249.1:13323162-13324619 GCF_008802855.1 Photinus pyralis | reverse complement strand
GATGTAGCTTTTCTAGTCTTATAAATTAATTATATATTCTTTGTATCGAAGAATAGGAAATTCCCAAATCGGAAGATGCTGTTCCGTTGGCAGCACGTGTATATGCTTCAAAGTATCCCAGGACGTTAATTTCTACTTTTTCTTCTCCTGTTGTGGGTTCTTGATCAAAAAATTCTTTTTTAATCTGACCTTTTGTAATTTGGTGGAATTTTGTATATTACAAATTTAACGCCTGGCATGCTCTGTCTACTATTCTCTTAGCCCCATCTCACCATGCCCATAAATAACGAACAAATAAAAAACAACACAATGTGGATAATGATCCATAGTGAAAATTGGACACCGAGATAGCACTGTTTGACATTTGATTCAAATGACATTTGAAAGGAAACAATTGCTTCCAAGCCTACTACACCTAATGGAAAAATAAGAATATGTCTTTCAAAAACTACCGGATGTAGGCACAATAATCAAGACATATACAGAATGTTAATAAAAGTGGCCCTAACATTCAAATCTACATTCATTTCTGGAATGAGAAGTAATAGTTGCAATTTGAAAAACTGAAGTTTTTGACATTTTTTAGTGCTAATTTTGAAAAATCGCAGCCGCACTAAAAACTTTTTCAAAACTTTCCGCAGTCACCCAATGAATAAACCCTTCCATCTCAATTAACATAATATACGTCCATAAATATTATACGTTGAATTCAGAATAAAATGGTGCTCTTTGTCGCTATAGTGGGAATACGCACTGGAGTTACGTCATGTTGCGGCGTGGCATCGCATCGCCTCGCCGAGCTGAATGGTCTCACAATAGAAAAACAGGTGGGATCATTGTATTTTTCTATCGATTTAATTCACATTGCTTTAGGAAAAACGTAGCCCTAGCTATAATTCTTCTCTAGTGGTACTTTTTATTTAAAAAAAAGCAAGAAATTTAAAAAAAAAACAAAAGAAAAGAAACAAAAACAAAAAATGACGAACCGTGGATATGTATCTCTGCTTTTGCAACGACTCTTACCATTGCATTAAAAAAATATATTTTTAATATGAAATACACGATAAAAAATGAGATAAAAAGTGTGTTAAAATGAATACTTCAAATAAGATACAATTTGAATCTGAAGAAAATATATAAATTTGCGTATTACAGGTTCGTACGCACCTTATGACTATTACAGATTAAACTAGTTCAATTATTGGATGTCTAGCAAAGCATGAAATAGTGTTGTCTGAAATAACTTCCGTGGACTAGTTGAATCAAAATTATTGAGCTATATTGGAAATAAAATTGGACCTAAGACTTATCCTTGAGGAACGTCGCACCAAGACTATCATTTCACCAATTTTGCATGTCGCTCGTTTTGTGTAGTGGAACTACTGGCACGTTTTGGAGTAAATGCAGAAATGAAAATGATATTGGAATTATATGCGTAAATAGAGAGAGCACAAGAC
>NW_022170249.1:13283324-13323062 GCF_008802855.1 Photinus pyralis | reverse complement strand
AGTACCAAGGTTTACGAGGGACAAAAATGATCTTGGACGTGCAACGCTTATTATACTATGACATATTGTAGTTTTCTTCCTTTCGGTAATTTCTTTCGTCCTTTGATGTTTCTCGGGAGTTTGTCTATTGGAAGTAGGCTGTATGATTTCAGTTATCAAGACATTCAGGTTCAGCTCCCCCTTTGCAAATATCTTCAGTGGTTGGATCCTGACAATAGTCGTAGATTTTCGACTTGATTTTCTGTCGAATAATGGATGCTGCAGTTACTTGCATTTCTTTTCCCCAGTAAAACTGCAAAATTCAAGCTCTTAGCATAGCGCTGCAAAAGTTTCCTTTTCAAGTGCATGTCAGTATATCGCTCAAATTCGAGACTCAGTTGAAGGAACATATGTAATTCTTGAAAATCGTACTGACCTTCATCATTTTCTTCCGAATATCCACACAGCTTTTCAAAAGCGTCTTCTCTTTTGGCATCAGCGCTTGACCCACCCTTACTTGTTGCTGCGCCTTTTTGGGACTGTGATGATCCTGGTTTTTGAAATGTCTGGTAACAATGCCAATGGTATCTTCCATCAGAACTGATAAGGTCTACACCCTGAGAGAGCCTCACACGTACCTCATCTCCCCACTTGTCACGCCTGTTATTTGCTTCTGTTCTTATACTTTCAATCAGTTCAAGTTTCTGTACTACACTCCACTTTTCTTGAGCTGACTGCATTTAGATACATCTACACATAAGTTTTTAAAGTCAAATGATACACGGCGAATCTTTGCTGGGGGTTCCTTTTCTTGTTGAGGTGGCTTTGGACGTAATATATGTTTGTCGAGACTTTCGATGTACTTAAAGCAGGAACTGTCTTTAACACCATCTTTACGAATTTCACTGCATTGAATTATTTTGTCCATTGCCTTTCTGGTTAAATTAATTAATTCACCACCCTTGTTCTTACAAGGTTTCAACACACACTCCATAATTCACACACTTTCAAGTAATTATGGCATCGTCCGCACAGTACTCTAACGAAGAACAATGAAAAATGACAGCAGAACTTTACTAGAAATAACTATATACTTATGTACCAAAGAGGATTAAAGCAACGTACAAAGATGAAACAATCGTCGAGTACGAGAGCAATATATCTGCCCTTTTGAAGTGGGTTTTTTACTCGTACACATCTGCATGCACGATTCTGCCCAAAAGCTTTTCAGCACTGTGCACTTTTTGTCTGTTGTAAATTCACATAACTAAGATTCACTTTATATTTGGGATCAAGTACCAATTGCTCAATGTCAATTTTCTTTCTGCCTATTTAATTTAATTACGGTTGATATCTTCGTTTATTTTGTCTTAGCGTCATTTTTAGTGTGAATTAAAGTACTGCTACCTTAGTGCATTTCCAAGTTAGTTACAGACGAGGTTGCAGATACATGAAATGGACGAACATCGCTTTCATAGAGCTTCTAGGACAGTTGAGGAGTTGGTAAGTTAATACTAATCCTATATTACTGAGGGATCTCACTGGAGATATGTCACATGGTGGTACAGTTGTTTTGCTTACTTATTTAACTGTTTTGTATACCTACATATGTTTCTTTTGAACCTTTTCGAACCATTATTTATCTTCAAACGAAGACTGTTTAGTTGCTCTTACTATTATTAAGTTTGCGAGTTACTCACTATTTTTGGGAATGCATTCAATAATTAATGCACATTTGGCCAAGCCTAAGACATTTTGTATAATTTTAATATTTCTCTTTTTACATTCAAACTGAATTTGTAATTTAGTTAATGGTTGTTTTGGTTCATTTGTGGTCATAAGATTTGGAGCGGAGCATATACTTTCTAAAATTTTTTGAATTTTCGGTTCAGGTATCTATTTAACATATTCAATCACTTATTGTTTGTAAAGGCATATTGAATCGATAGATGACGGATATGTTGTAATGTAAGTGCTTTTATGATTCTCAATTTATCAAACACTCAAATATTAACAAATATGTTGTTCAAAAAGCAATAAATATATATATTGAGAAGTTCTTTCTGCATCTTATAAGAAGGAATGCAAGATCTACCTATGGTTTTTCCTAAGTGGCAACGAGTTATTCATGATATGACAAAGTTACTACACATAGGCACCCGGTACAAGTGGAACTTAAAAGCACAATTTAATTCATCGAAATGCGACCAATGGAACAAGCTTGACTGTAAAGTGTTTGCAATTTCAAACATATTGAAGTAGGCACATAAAATATAATTGGGATACGCACGGATATTACTACAGCCATAAATTCCGTGATCAAAGGAAATGCATATAACACAGCTTGTATCCATTCGAATGGAATTTCGACTCGAATGTATATATTAGTTTAAAAGCATAAAACGTTATTTAACTGCGTGACATTTACTGGGGAAATTTGTGCTAAAGTCATGGAGAAAGATTTAATTTAGGAGACATGATAGTACAACAATCCTGTCAATAAGTCTCTTGATCGCCAATATCCTACTCCCGGAGCGAGACGATCAAAAAGGAAGTCATCGGACGGAATAATAAACGTAACCCGAATCTGATCTGCAGTTACGTTCCGTTTTGTAGGAATAAGGGGGATCTTTGATCCTGGTAATGGGCCGATCACGCCAATCTCTCCCGCGAGTCTCACTTCATTATTGACCTATTCGTTTTGAAATTCCGTGTGCTGTAATGGGTTCTGTAAAATCCTTCATTTGTCATTTTCACTCGTACGTTCGCAAAATGATACGAGTGGTTTCTTGTAGTAAAAATGTGTACTGTGTACAGGCAGGCGTTAATCGTATTATATAAGTTGTTGATTATTAACTGTTTGCTAATGGATGCAAAAAATTCCACTTACAATGAAGGTTAGTTGAACGCATACTTCACCTATAATTAGAGTATTCGGGTGAAAATAAATATGTGCAGATGATGATACTTGGACGTATTTAGCACTTTGCGCTTATCCGTTTAACTGATGTACATTGTACAAATAAACATGTTTAGGTAGGTTAAAGGTTCCTATAGTACTTACCACCTAAAAATTACTTTTAGTTTGCAATGGTATAGGTACTAGCTCTGGGTTCTGTAGAGCTTCGTGAAATTTGTCACATCCAAATTTAGCCGATATAAACGCTCTTAATCCACTCCGAGGAGTAACCCTGCCTTTACCTACCGGAACCTACGGGTATAGAGTGGAGTAATCTTGATCATTCCACGCAGCAAGCCAACTAACGCACTACAAGCTGTCTGTGCTCCTTACAATCTATTACATCAGCAAGGCTCATGCAGAATTACGTGTTTTGAATTCTAATACCACTAATATGCAGAACGAAAGGGCTGTGTACAATTACACGTCTTGTCATTATACAGTGAGTTTTTTTAAATGCGAACATAGGAGTTTGCATGCAATGTAATTTCCCTATGTTCGATTTTAAAAAAAACACATCAATCTATGAGGTGTGCGCGGTTCACATTTCCAAATCGCCCAACTTGTGTGACTGTGAAAAGCAACTCTATAGTCTTTATGATGAAGAGCACTCGGTAAGATTTTCTTAAAGAAGCCATGTGAGGCCATAGCAACTTTAGGATACATTTTTCTTAAATTTACGATAACTTGACCTCACAGGCCACGCACTGACACCACAACTCATTGTGAACCAACCTTCAATTATTTGTAGGTCATGTGCACCTGGTATTCTACTAATTTGATCTATTCAATACATAAATGAAGTAAAGAAGAAAATAAATACTGAAAACAAATACAATAAATGTTCAAAGTGTCCTCCTTGACATTCTAAGCAATAACCTAACCGATTTCGTACTTAAATTGGACGGCGGTATTTTTAAAAATGTGACCGTTGTCAATTGTATCTACTGCTCATTTGAACTACTCAATAGATTGATGTGTTTTTTTTAAAATCGAACATAGGGAAATTACATTGCATGCAAACTCCTATGTTCGCATTTAAAAAAAATTCACTGTATATTCTGAACGTCTAAACCATGAATAAGGGTATTTTCAGAGGTTACCTGATAGTTTACGTTTACATTGCGGCACGTTAAATTTGCTACCGTTTTCATTATTTTATCGCGTTTTCCTACATTAGTTGATAAAAAATCCGTTAGTTTCATAACGAACAATTCTTCCGTAAGTCTCACTACGATATTGTGGGCTAAAAGTTATAAAAATACCATCGAGTTTACCAAGAAAAAGTAAGCAATTTATTTCTAATCTAATTCAATATTTTGAACGAGAAAGAGATAACGGTGGTCCACTTTTAACAGTCGCAGCAGAAAGAGAGGTGAGTGGTTACTTCAGTAATACAAGAATTGTAACAAGTTTCATTTCACGAGAGTTGCGGATGAAATAAATATTAGCATGAGAACTGCGACTTCTATTCTAAAATTTTCAAATCGAACAAACCTTTAGAAGGTTCTAAAAAGTAAGGAAGACAACACGAAACCCATTAGCGATGTTTATGGTTTCACACAAGTAGCGATTGGGAACTCTATCTACACGTTGAATGCTTGAATGTATAGTTAGGCGTTTGTCAACTGTGCAAAAATTATATATGAAATTCCATTCAGCAGGTTTTATTCGTAGTAATTCTCTTAGTTTCGAGACTAAACATTTGTTATTTCTGAAACAAACATTCAAAACGGTAGGATATAACGGTTTCATTTGGGCGCAAAAAGAAATGCCGGTATTGCTCCGGTCTAGCTCTGATGCAGGAGCGAGGCGGTTCAGATTTCAGGGATATATTCGCGTGGTTCTGATTGACTAGGGTAGCGCCACTACGTTTGAAAATGCAAGAAGATACCTACAGGAAACGCAGAACCTGAAAGATAAAAGGACACACAACAACACATACCTGTAAATTAAAAAAAAAAAAGAACTATTGGGGGTGAACTGGTCGTTTATTAAATTAGTTGTTGATATGCATAGAATTTAAAGATCTGTATATCTATAATATCAAGGGATCGCTGTATCTCGAACGGTTAATAAAAATTTTAGATTAAAGTTCCAAACGTACAAATAATGAAAATAAAATAAACTCTTGCAGTAGCAAGTGCCGCTAGATCCTCACGCTTGGGGTCTAGAGCGTTTAAAATGAAAATCAAAAATAATTAGTGCGGGGGTAAAACAAAGGCCTTTCTTTCACGGGCTACTAAAAACGTACCTCACCTCGGGCATTCTACCTTTTTAAGAACCAAAAAAAAAACAACAGGCTATCTTGATAACTGCCTAACAATCATAAACGTACAAAAATAATAATTCGGTGCAGTAGGCACAACCAAAAAAGTAGTTCTAATCGTCCGACCAACCAGAAGGGTTGTCGGTTTTAAAGTAATACATAACCAATAACAGCACAACGATGTTTTTATTTTACTTATCGTTTTTTTTTTTTCTTTACGTGACCAGTGTTCAGTGATAAATTGTTGAAATTAAAACACGAATTACAACAAAACAAAGGAACTGAAAGGAAGTAAGGAGAGGAAGGGAACAAAATGGCAAGGGTGTCTCTACGTGGATGCAGGATTCGATGGTTCGTTGCAAAGTAGTCGGGAAGGTTCAAGTAATAAACAGCTGACCTTTCGTTGTAGAATACCGTTCCACAATTGGGGTTGGTGACGCCACGCAGAGAACGACAGGGACGCACTTGTAGGGGATGATCGGTGATGGCTCTGCGATGAATGGGGCGCAGGGCTCCTTCTTATACGGGTTGATGTCGATGGTAAAGCTATGCGTTTCCCTCACAATGATGGACGAGACGAAAAACGTACAAATTGGTAGGTAGTAAAAATCGGCTAAAAATAATAGTTTACCAATAAGGGCTGGGAATAACAAAACAAGATGTACAAACCTCTAAAGATCGTAAACGAGCCAAAGTAATAAGCAGATGACCAATGTGCTTCCAAAATCCGCTCGGCGAAACTCCAAAAATATTACCACGAGAACCAAAAACGTCTCCAAAATTGGGTAACAATTAGAAAATATTTACTTCAATGTGTGAAGATCCTTATAATTAATTAAGATGACATTTTTACACAAATGAAGATTGGCACGCTGGACACGACCATGCCAGAATCAAAAGTGACCGGAAAAGAAAAGATAAGAAGCGAAGGAATTTTATCAAAACCAAGGACGACTGGACAGAAGAGTGGACAACAAGAGCATAGGCAACACACAATACTTCCGAGAAAAATAACACCGTTATAAGGATGCTGATGAGAGGCATTAGAAAATAAACATGCCGTACTACGGTTGCCTCCCTACCACTGTTTTAAATCACATCGAAAATAGATGGGGAAGTTGCAATCAACATTATAACGGACACACGGGCGCCGGCAACGTTCAGATGAAGATGAATTTTATGTCTAATGATTCAGATTAATGCTTTCCGGTTTGTTCAGATGTCAACCTCAATATTTGAAGTCAACAACATCGCCGGAGAACGGCGCCTACGGTTTTTTAAAAGTCATGGAGAGATCCGAAAGGAATACGTCTTCGGTAAAAAGGTCCTGGTTCGATTTTTACCGGGACGAAAATTTTCTTGTTATTATTGTGGTACCTCTACCAATGGAATCTTGGGTTAAAGTATGCCTTCTGTTGCCTATTGACACGCTGTAAATCACCCTGCACGATTTATGTAGCAGTGCCACAATAGCGGAGTTCCGTGAACAGCTCCTTAAGCGCCTCCACGTACTCCTCGTCCTTCATAATTAGTGGGTGCCTCCTGCCTATCTTTTTCTCTACAATCTGGTAGCTCTTCCCCCAAACGTCGCGGTCCAGATCGTCGCAGGCTTCGTTCTTTCTTCGGCCTATCATGGTTTTTAATTTCTTCCTCTCGTCTCTCAATTTCTCCTGCGCCTCTAGGGTGTTCATACCTCCGCGTCGCCTGTACTGGAGCTGCCTTCTTGCTTTTACGCAAATCTGTTTCGGTCTGGCAATGTCCTCGTTCCATCAATAGACGACCGATTTCGAGTGTGGTCGTCTCCTTGGCATGATTTCGTCACATACATTAGGGAGGTGCTTAGTTAGTTGTGGTACTTGCCAGTTGCTCATGTTCCTCCTTTTCGGCAGCGTCGCATCTACCGCCGTGCGATTAATCTTTCCGCTGTTCCAGTCATTTGGTTTTCTTCGTCGCAAGCCGTGCCCCTTTCGTGCCTTAAGTGCGGCCGACCTCCCACAGAATGTACCGATGATCACTTAGGGACTAATCCTCCAGCACAATCCAGTCCTTAAGTCTGCTTGTGACAAACGTCACGTCGATGAGCTCCCTGCTCGAATGTTGCCGTGGTACCTTGGTTGACCGCCACCAGATCTAGCTCTGCCGCCCGTTCCTCGACCATATTTCCCCTTTCGCTTGATGCCCCGATCTCCCGCAGTTTTAGCACAGGGAGCTCCGATCCCCCCTGTGCATCTAGCCGCTGTATGCCCGATTTCCCACCACCTTCGCTTCTCGTCTGGATTACTTTTCCGTTACCTACTTGAGTAATCGCCTTCCATCGACGTAGTACCTGGAAGACTTCGCATTTTTACCGGGACCCGCCATCATAGTGAAAATGACCCTGGTGACGTCATGTGATACATTCTACTTCTAAAAATTACACATGGAGACGTATTTCAGAATTGTAACTGCAAGTGTTACGAAGCCTTTTGGAGATTATTGCTTTGATATTTCTGATCTTACGTATATTACTTTGTCGTTACGAAGAAGATGCCTTCCCAAACCTGATCTCCGAAGATTCATTCGTACTAGCTTAACCACGTTTCATATCCTTTATATTAGTCTGTTTGTCGATATTTAGTGAATTGCCTTTGAATTGTAAATTAGTTTTAAAGTACTTTCCTTGAAGTTAACCTCAAGTTATGCTTTTATTACACAGATTTGTACGGACGATTCATTGTCGATCAAAATTTTGGTTTTGTTTACTTGAAAAATTAAATTGAATTATTGATTCTTATTAAGTTTTAATTGTGATTTTAGTATACGAGTATCCAAGTGTCGAACGTTAGACATTCCTATCGCGCCGCGCTAGTAACTATCCTCTTATTTTGTTTGCGTTTTCATATGTTCAAAAGACCGTTACGGCCAGACTTTCAAAGGTAATTTTTATTTTTTAAGACTCCTTGATGTAACGTTTGATTACATACTGGTTTTGAATAGAATCGTATTGCAGTTAATATATTTGTTTGATAGTCATTTAACAATCATAGATTTATTGATAATTTTTTTTTGTCCCAACGGTTTTTCCGCTAAAGTGAACCCCAAGATATAATAACGACACAAACCATAGCAATATGGGAAACAACAACAAGCGGATTAGTGAAATCCACGTCAATCTCCCAATTATTTTCCGCAAACCAAACCAAACGGACGTCTCGATAAAAAACCAATTTTTCATCAGCTCACAATATTCAAACGTGTCCACTTACAATTCACGTCGCCATCTTCCCATCTACACGGAGATTTCTAACGAATCAGTCACGATGACACAATGACCAAAATCTATACTATGAGTAAAAATCATATACAGATCTACTCCTGCACTTGACCAACTGTTCGACAACCGTAACTGCCACAATCGATTGACTCCATACCAAGTCGATAAAACGTCACCGGCGATAAGTAATGATAGCAGATGTGATTCATTGTTTCCATGAAATACGATATGCTGATCGAGACTTATCTAGAAGCTTTTTTTGGCTATAATTTTATTGATGAATAGTGGTGAAATCCGCGTCGTATGTGTTCTAAATCTGAGTGAAGTAGGATAAATAATAATTAACTGTCAGAAATTCATCAACAACAAATAATTTGAAATAAATAAATCACATAATCAAATTTACGATACACCATCATTTATATGCTTCCTTTGGGGTATGCGGCGCTATTTTAGGACGCTCAAATGAGCTTTCATTAGTGCGCTAAATGTGACTGCAACGGCGCAATGAGACGCATAAGAAAGAAAAAAAATCATTTAAGAAAGAGTCAGGGGCTGCGTGGTTTTTGCAATAACCCATTTTCTACTACCGCGTAAATTTTATTTCAATGGAACATAATTGGGCATAATTAAATGCATTGATCAAAAAGTTTGCGGCTCCAGGATGCTGGCCGAGCCAACATGGTTTTTGAGATGGGTAACTTATTTAAAAGGCACATATAATTGGCACCGAATTATGCATTCGATAAAATCCAATTAATCCCAGTTATATTCACACCCTTCAAACAGTGTGTTCAATGTTCTTGAAGGTGCAGGGAATAAGAACCCGATTTTTATGTAACTTGTAATGTAACAGATTCCTGTTATGTGCTAAATGTTGTTTCCCAAAGTTTCAAGTTGCGATTTTGACTACATTCCATAGGCCAGCTTGCGTATCCTAGTATACACTAAAAATGTAAAACGGAAATGTAATACCTACTGGTAGTGATAGATTAAGACCCGTACAAGGGAGACGAAAGGTTATTGGTAACATTGGTAATACGTGACACGTGCCCGGGTAACTGAATTGCAATATGCAGTAAGCAACCCTCGATTTATTAATGCCGACATGGACACTCAATTAGTGTCCCAATATATTATGCATTTTCGTAGAGCAACACAACTAGTAATGCTAACAGCCTAGTGTTGCGTTATATAATAGTAAACAGCCCTCAACGTAAGTTTGAAATTTTGCATAACATCGGAGCGTTGTGAAGAAAAATCCTTTTCCTGAGTAGTAAAGCTCTGACAGTAACACGTGTCGGTCACGTGTCGTGGCGCCGTTTGCTTTGATAGAAACAATCAAGTTGGTAGAAACGCACTTAACCTACAGGTGATTTTATTTTCAGTGACGTTTGCATGAGGGATGGAGCAAATATTAGATTTGCGTAATGCACCTTTATTTAATCTGACAGGTATATTGAAATCTCAAAACTAATATAGGAAATAAAGTGAGAACGTCAAGCTGAAAAAAAATTTAATAATGTCCTAAATGCAACTACTTGTATTACGAATTATAAATAACTTTTAGGATGTCCCGCGAGATCCCTTGATCCTGCTCCCCTATGTTAGAATAAAATAAACCATCCTGGGATCAGAGGCGCGCAAGAAGCATAAAAATGGCCTTTTTTTCTCTACGCAATCAAAGTTGAGCTCGAATGTAACCCTCTGTAATCTTAATATTTCATGTTTGGATCAACACGACGTTTTCATAGTGATACTTAAAATAACGTTCAAATTATAAAACTCATTTTCGGTTTAGCTCGAAGGACACCCGATTTTCTTATTCGAGCAGTTACACGCAAATTGGAAAGGGGATTGCAGTAAAATCGGCAAACTATTTGATAGACACTTGCACACTTTTGTAATTTAATTTCGGAGTAGGTGGGATGCGCCTGTAGCTGGCACTGTTGAACGACAGGTTCAATTTTCTATTGCAGGAAGGTTTTTTACGCGATTTAATTACTTTACCCCTGCATCAATTTGTTTCCTATGGCCTTCTTTGTATATCGCACGTGGATTTTAATCGTTTTTGTTCAGAACAAAAACAAGTCCAAGTAATAATGAACAACACGGCAAATAAAGGTCACGAGTTAAATTACAGAATGAGGTCCTGCCGGAATGTTCCTGAAAGGTAAACGGGCTAGCAGAAAATCGTTGCCGGTGCAACAACGTAGGGTTGATTCAGTAGTAAAGGACGTGGAAGCAGATCCGCGCCGCCGTCATGCCAGGAAATCAAGACTAATGCGGACACGAAACTGCACTCGCCTGCGTCCCTTGGGATACAAAATGGCGGAGAAAACAAGCTGGAAAATTTGTTCGTCTCTCTCGCACTTTGATATTACAATTCAACTTCGAAATATAAGTTGAAATGTTTACTTTCTAAGTCGGCGTTTAGTTACTCTCCACCTATTCCGTCTTTACACTCCTTAACGCTATAATGCAAACTTTGGTTTAGTTAAAATAAATACGAAATGCGTGTTTACGTTGTACGGCTACAATTTTTTTTATTGCAAAACGGTAGTCGAGTGTTTTTGTGAACATGGAATCTGGATGAAAGATGCTAACTGTGCTATGCAGCTGGAGCTTATTTCTCTATCGGTGGAATGAAAATGCTTGCGTGCACGACAAGTAACACTACCAGTCCGATAAAAATCATTCAATAATTTCCTTTTAAAACTGATAACTTCTAAAGGAAAATGTCATCTGTGGGTCTCGCGATAATGTATTTTAACAAAATACTCCAATATATGTAACCCCTGCAGGTACCATTTAGACTCAAAATAATCGCATAAAAGTAGAACAAGAAGCACAATATTACATACCAGGAAAAATACCGGTAGGCACGAGATCCTCACCCCATTCTCTTTCAAATGAGCCGCCTATCGTCGAAGTCTATACAATTTAATGAAAAATAGTGGAGCGTATACAAATACATACAAATTTTGAAATCGGCATTAGCTTTACTTTTATTCGAAGTGTCTACATATGGAACTTTTTATAAATGCTTTCGTAAATAGCATTGCGCATTGTCTACATTAGAAATTTCATTGAATACCTTCATAAATAAAACATACACTTAGCGTCACAACACTTCTAGTAGAGGTCCCCAGTAAAAAATTGCTGGCAAAGCATCCGGCAATGTGCTTACTTAATACTTATTTAGATCCACACGAAGAAAGTATTTTCCTCCTCATGGTTTACGCTGCACATATTGCTATGTGCAATGGCCCGGCCAAAATGAACCAAAACTAGAACGCCTCCAACCTATGTAGCTCTCTAATTAATAAATCTCTCCCAGAACACGTCCGAATCCTGGCACAATAAAAAAATGTTAAATTTATTTTCAAACTCCAGGTTCTAAATCTAACAATGGCCACGATCAAATTCCTTAAATTCCAAAAAACACCTAAATTTTGAAGATTCCTGAAGTGGTCTTTAGGTACGAAATCAACACAATATCGTAATTAAGAAAGAGACATCTATTTGGATCGTTAAGGGGTTCGAATAAACACCCGATAAAAATCGAACCTGTGGACAGGCTTCAGTAGAAATGCAGGTGCGCGATCTTTATCGGACGATTCAAATTATACCGATCTTCGTCGCCCCGATGCGGTCTATATCCGGCCTAGACTACTTACAGTTTTCGGTTACAAATCCCAATAAGAATCCTGGCACACAAAACACTAATTGCGAAAGGAAACATCGCACTGAACCGAGACGTAACCCGCTAAACTTGCTCTTCTTAAATTCTTTTCCAGACAGGTTGCAGAAATGTTGATTGTATTCAAGTCTAAATTAATTAGCTGAACACTAACACACGACCGATGAATCAAAGGGCTGTCCATCTGTCCGCAGACGCCAATTTCAATGAAAACTGCTATCCGAAACTGTTACACACCGTTCTTCAAAATTTTTACTCGAACCTGGCTGGACTCGTGATTACTACGTACTGAATTCTCTTTGGCGATTAACAAAATTGTTTACAAGACAAAAGGCAAAAACTTTGCCACCAAACTTTAACGTAGAAACGCTCGTTTTCTAAATTTTCAATGGACAACAACTCAGCCTCGAAATTGGCAAAAGGCCCCTTCCAAACGCTAACTGTAGTATTTAAACGGACTTCCCTCCTCCAACGCGATAAACCAATCAACGCTTCGATACGGAGCGCTATCTTCAATCACGTAGGCAGATTTTCCTCGGAATTATATTATCTAAAACCTTGTCTAAAACCCACAATTTACGAAAACAAAAAGTTTTTGTGACGATTAAAATGGATCAATAGATCAATATCTTATAAAAATAAATTTAGTACACAATAAATCAAATCTGAACGGTCACCTAAGTGATTCAACAAAACAAATTAATAACGAAAATGAGATCAAATTTCCCTATCCTTAATAATTCTAGGAAATAATAATCTTTTTTACAAATAACCAAATACCTTGGATACAGACTAGATACGCAAAATCCTTTTGTATTTAATCGTAAGAAAACCCACCAGATTAATGAATTGAAGGAAATGAACATTTGATTAGTAATTAATCGATCTCTGGATCTACACCTCAACGTCCAACCCGACATTGTTTAAACAGTAATCTCTTGTAAACTGTCTCATAGCGTAATCAACTATTCTATTACTGTACCGTGTATCCTACTTCGGTCGAGACTGCAGTGTATCTACGCCGTTTTTAAATTTCATCAGGATGTATCTGGGTTAGCTTCAGCGCATCTTTTATGTGAACCGCAACCGCTTGAATGGAGAATTTAATTTTATTTCTTGCTCATGACATTGCACTTTTCACTTATACCTACCCTTGTAATTAAGGTGATAACTTTATCTACTCTTACTGTTAAAGAGATATTTGGCCTACCCATTCAAACATATTGCAGAATTTCCCTTTTAGAGATTCTTGTCGCTCTACAAACAACTTTCCTATTTCTTATGGACGTCATATTTGTATTTTACCGAGCAAATTTGGCTCATTTAATGAAAATCGCCTAGGAATTAGACGAGAAAAACTGTTAAGTAGTAAAAATGCGACACCAAAGGTGGGCCATTTAAAGCTTAACAGGTTTTCGAGTCAAATTGCTAAAGGAAACAGATTTGAATGTAAGCAACATAAATTTACTCGGTGTAAATATAAACCTCGAGCGTAATTCGGTAGGACAATTTAACGAACAAGAGATGCACCAAACCAATCAATTATTGACAAATATCGAACTATATCCATATGGGAACGATAATTGATTGGAAAAGTAAAAAAACCACTACTGCATTTGTCGCTGTAAAAGATGTAGGGAACTGTTGCCGCTGTCAAGGTGACTATTGCACTGCGGCTTATGCGATTTTGTATATAAGTCACATAAGTTTTCACAAAAGTATTCGCCCAAATCTCTCACTTACGGCAGAGACTTTGAAAGAACAGATCTTTTTGCCAAATTTACACATAAATTGAAACATTTAAAAATTGCAAATTTAGTTTCTTTGTGATCACAGGAATTTATTAATTTATTATTATAAATATATCTGAAAATTGCAGGAGTTTTTTTTTACTAAATCAATTGTAAAATTGTTTTTAGATGTCCTGCTTCTTTCTATTCCTCTTCGCCAAAGAAAAGGAATTTATACACGGAATAAAGTGGATTCTGGATTGGATTCCTCTGCACTAAATAAAAGGAATTTAGATGGAATAAAGTGGATACAGTGGGGGTTAAATCATGAAGCAACTGTCGTAAAACTAATTCTTACCAGAATATGACTTTGTGGAAATGGTTTTTTAGGTGTTCTCCCTGTAATGAATCGCGTGTAACGTTAAAATCACGAGGCGTAACCAAGTAGTTATAGTTACACAGGTTTCATTAATAATATTCATGTATCATTCAAAATTTAATCTACGACGATCCAAACAGATTTTAGTTGCATTTTGAGTTATCTAAACGTTTTATAAAACAAAATTCAAAATTATCAAGTGTCCATACTAGTGGATGTCATGGTCCAAATCGTTCAGACAGAACCGTGCAGGGTTAACGCTGTGCCTGAACAAAGCCTTAAGCTGGAAGCACACGATCGAACATCACGACAAACTTGTACGTGCGTATATGTTTGTCGTGATGTTCGATCGTGTGTTCCCTACTTTATGAATTCATAGGAGCTTATGGAAGGTATAATAACATCCAAGTGGACATGCTACATCTGTCATAATGACACCGTCGCAGATTACAGAAATAAAATGGCCATTTGGTCATAGAAATTCAACACTAGATGAATCAAGAATGGGTAAAAAATCATATTTTGATGATAGTTCAAATGTGAAAAGGTCACAGTGCTTTTCATTAAATTCAAGAACTTCTTATGATGAAAAGATCTTTGTCATGTGGACTCCTAAATTGCGATACGTAGATTTTAGAAAGCAAAAAAATTGAGAACAAATTACAAAACCATTTAGATAAATTATTCAAACAGTTAGTATTGTATTGTTATCTGTTAGTTTTCTTAGTTTAATTAAATATGTATTGATATTTACACATATGAAAACTGAAATAAAACTATTTGTACATATTCCTTAATTTTAATTTATTTAATCAGTGGCCAGCGGTAAACTATAGCCCTTTCTACATGCTACTTTTCACGTAAGAGCTTCTAAGAGGTTGCTTAAAAACGACTATATTCACAGAAACACCAATTTGACTACAAATTTATTATATCATAAACCCTTTATCGGGCAGGAATTGAATCTCCAGCTGCCATGTGAGCTAGAACGCCACTTTGTCTAATGTTGATCCCGGAAATAGATCACTCACAAGATTATTGTAAGTAATTCCTTCCTTCCATTTGGAGCAACACCAACTAAAACTTTAAAAACGTGTCGCTGCTTGTAATCGGAAGATGAATGCGGAATTGCACCTTCAATTTCCCTGCAATTCAGCACAATTCTGCCATTTGGGAAGTCTCTGAAGCCTGTAGGTATAAAAAGAGAATTTTTCTCTCTACTAGTCATATTACTCATAAATGTAGCACATATAGGTGACACACATATGTGACGATGATGTTTTGCATTGTCGTGTTACTCACTGTAAATCTAATACTTAAAATATTTTAAATTTAATCGAAACTTCATCCACGTAGATAATAGATAATATGGTGGTACGGTTTCCACAACCCAGCTACAATAAAAAGTGAGCGGCTGTTGGAAACCCAATATATTGAAATACTAGTTTATCTCCCCGCTAATATCTTGGAACAATAGTCTTTTTTCACACTGTTGTGGGGTTTCATTTAAATTTATGATTTCTTCTTTTTTGTTCTTCTTCAAGTGCTCGAGATTTTAGAGGAGATGTTGAAGTGGAAGGACCTGCTTCCATTGGCCCCGGAATCTTCGCTTCATTTCTTTCTGGTCAAACTTTTTTGGTTTTTCTGAAAATACACTTTCAGATTTCAGAAAAATGTTTATTAATATACACCTTTTACACGTTTTTGGATAAAGAAATTTCCACGTACCATCTTTATTCCATGGGAATATGCTAGTGGTAGGACCCAATATTTTGTTATAATCACAAAAATGACTCTTTCGATCTCGATTACCTCTTGTACAAATATTATGTAAGGTGAGTAAAAAGCACGGTAAAAAGTAAACATTTGTAGAGAAGAGTATTTATTATTTTCTGAATTATCATTTGGAGTTTCATAGATCTTACCTAAATTGAAAAAACTGCACGTTTCCGGTCTTGAATCATGTGCACACCCACGACAGTAACAAAAAGGTAAATCGGATACAAAAAGCGCACTTTATTTCCATCCGCTGTTTATTTTGCAGCCCTTTCGTGACGTCATGACAAACACTTTCGAATCAATCACGTCACTGAAATATCTCGGGGCCTCGGCACCGAATAAAAGTCAAGTACTCTGTGATCTCGGTGCCTTTTACAACTTTTACAACAACCGATACAACTGGCGCACCTATTTGTCGGTGCCCGTACAAGTCTCATATAAATTTATCAAGTTGCCTCTCATTACTTCACTCAACGCTACAAATAAATGTAGAAAGCATGGTCTGCTATAGGCAACTCACATTACGGTTGCGTTTAGAACGGTAGACGCGTCCGGATTTACAAATAAACCGTGTCAAAGCTCTTCACAAAACAATATAAATCACTTCCATTCCAAAATCTAGTTCACTACATGTACCTCCAATGAATACGTTATCATTTCATTACCTTTTCCTACTACCGAAACGAATTCGTAGCTAATTTTAAAAGGGTGAAAAGAAAGTGTGTATGTAACTGGCGACACCCTCATAATAAATAGACGTGATAACCCATGAATATTAACGTATAAAGATTATCGGCTTACCAAGCCCAGATTTGTTCGGTTTTTGATTAGTTTTGGCCGATCAGATTATGCACCCTACCCTAATCATAACGCTTAGCAGCTGTTTTTGTAATTTTATAGTCGAGTTTAGGAAGGTACGGGCATTTCTAGCCACTGTCGTAATCGACGTTTACGTTTTAATCAAAACACCGCGAGTATCGTAAGGAAGGGGGATGCTAGTTGGGACACAATGAAACACACACATTAAATATAAAAAGGAAAGTTATGTTTTCCGATGCGTTGTGCTGGTCCATTATCTCTTAGCACATTAGGCGTCGCCCCTGTGAAATATGTATTATAACACTATGCATAATACACAATTTTCACTGGGAATAAAACCAACGAAGCGTCTGACGTTTTCGTAACATTTTCGTGCACAAACAAGTACCCCTATACTCATGCTTGTTTGTGCACAAACGAACCGAGCAATATTAGGTAATCGTTATAAAATTACACGGCGATAAAAGGGCGAAAAGGAAGCAGCACCTAAGAGCTTAAATAACGTCAGGGTTTCAGCGGAAATGATTGGCGAATGTCGAAGGTGCATTAGCATTAAATAGCTTGGCACGTGCTAAAGAACTCGGTATAAAATAGATGAACGCAATTGATTGCTTTCTGCAGGGGCGTCGTTACCTAAAATTAATTACCGATTCGGCTATACTTTATGCTTCATTTGAGACGTCTTTTTTATTTTATGTTGTTCGTTAACTTATTTTTTGTTTTTCTGGATGTCATTACGCAAAATGTACGAAATGAGGGACACTGTAAGAAACTGGGACCAATGAAATGGTTATCACTGTGCACGTGTACCTGCTCTTACCATGTCATACGGAAAGAAACAACTAAATAAGAAATAGTTATTTGTATAACTAGAGAAGAAAGTTGAGTTTTTCAACTCGAGTTCAAAGTTTGAAAAATTATTGTATGCAATAATGAAGATTGACACATAGTAATCTAGATACGAGTATTGTTCAATTTAAAATGTCATTTTAAGAGAGAAAGCAATTCTTTTTTTTATAGAGATTCAGTTTTGCAAGAAACGGAAGTTGATGCGAAGTACCTTGTATTTGTATTAAAACTACTATAAATATTCAGAAAAATGCATTCATGCTCAAAGTAAAAAAAACGCTAAATTGTTTAATAATGCATGAATTTCCGGTTTATAAAATTTACTATCCCTATTTTATAAGAAATGGCAAAAATAAAAAAGAAGTTTATTCAATTGCGTAGCCATTTAATTTAATTGTTAAATAAATATCGCTAAGGAAATAAATTGCGATGTATAAATGGACGGAGATAAAATGTCAAATTTTCCACTATGTTGATATTAATTTCGCCGAATTTATTACGGGTAAATAGACTGTTTAATTGTCTTCAAATTTCTTGCTGTCTGCCGTTGTTATTTATCGCACACGTGCGTCTAAGAAACTTGCCTTTAACTCGCTGTTACTGTTAACGATACGAAAAGCTACTTTATTGATTACAAGTTTTAGTGTCAAATAATTGAGATATCGTCGTGAGATGTAACACTTACGGCCGGTTGCAGGAAAGCGAATTATAATCAAAATCCCCCATCTCGTGCCACATTATTTGCCAAATCTGAGTTTAAACAAGAATTTTGATATTTGATTGGCTGCCTACTGCAATATAAAGCCAATCAAATGTCTTAATACCGGATTAAACAATGGTCCTAGATTATTTTTTTGTGCAACTGGCCGTTAGTGTCTAAACGGATTGGTTTATTCCCGTAGATGTTTATAAAAAAATAAACATAAACCCAACTGGTGTACCTTTTTAAACGTATAGGAAACCCGCATTTTAGTCACGTGCTCGGCTTTTCACAAAACGGAACGAAACTTTTAAGTCCGAAGAGATCGGGGCAACCGCGCCCTCTTTCCGCAATACGTTTCTTGGTATTGGTTATTATCTCCAAACACATTTTCGTTCATGTTCGCTATGAAGAGGTACATGTGTCAATTTTCCTATTCTGAAAAACACAAATTCGAGAAAATACTTTTTTTAATTCTAAACCTACCACTCGTTACAAGTTACAACCGCACCCAAAGATAGGGTCAACGGTAAAAAAACTATAAGAGCAGTTAAACTAGAATCGTCAAATAAAGAAGAAGTCAAAATAAACAAATATTTCATATTGAAATCCTCTGTGCTAAATCAGATATTTGTTTGGACGTAGTAGCTCTGTAAAGCCACGGTTTGCGATTATGGCCTTTTTTTCCCTTCATAAACCATATGGTTCAGTTTTTGCCTCAACCTGTCTTTCTAATCTTGGGTCGTCCTGAATCAAGTCTCAGCCCCATCGGAAGTGTTTTGTCCAATATTTTACTTGAAAATAAGATGAGCAGTTAGTGCTTACCCCTGGGCCAATATTTCAAGGATTACTTTCACTCATTTCACTCATTTTTTGAAACAGGAAATACTGCCAAAACTGCCCAATGTTGTGGAGCCGTACAGAATTACGTCATATTACTTACTACGCTAGCAAGTATTTGGGTACTACTCAGTTCGTTTGTGTGATTTCAAATGAACACCCTCGCAGGCAAGTATATAATGCAACTTTTTTATTTTGCCTTCATTTTTTAGTAGGCGGCGTTTCAGCCAAGGCTGCTCTACCAACCCAACCCACTGTACATTTGCAAATATCCATTCCCAAACCGGGATTCGAACCAGAGACCCTTAGCACCACAGTTCAGCGTTAACTGAACTGCGTCACACGGGCCGGCATAAAAATGTAGTGGCGACCCAGCACGTTAGAGTACCTGTTTCTATCTAAAAAATGTTGTGAAGCGTACAAAGGTTATTTAGTAAAAATTGCCCAAGTTATCTTCATAAAAGTTTAATTTCGAGTACATCGTGGAAGGACATTTATACAAATTCGAATTTGTGAAAAATCGCAGAATACCAGCAATTTTATAATGTATGCGAATAGACGAATTAAAGTATATTCCGGGTCGAACAAAAACTTTTTAGCAGCCTGAATAGTAGCCAGGCCTAGTATGGTGGTAAAATCTACGCGAAGGAACATTTTCGAATTGGAGACCCGCTTTACAAATATAAAAGGGATTAAATAAACTGACATTAAACTCATTGTCATAAACAAATAATTTTTGGACAGTGTTCAGCTAGCCTAAGAAGGGGTATTTGATCCTTAGATTTCCTGAATTGTGCTCTTGATAAGTAAACATGTCCGATCTCAACACAGAGCATTGGCATTTCATTCTTTTGCGTAGTCACGATTTCGAGTTTCACTTTCGCGAACTTTTCTTTCGCTAAACTTGGCATTCATCACGAATAACGACACTGGGGTGGTGCAAAAAAACACACCGAAGCGAATTATTTCCATATTTCTAAAGGAAGCGACACTTTCCAATATAAGATCAATTGTTACCAGAAGAGAACTTACTCACATTAATAACTATAAGTTTTTTTTAATTTTTTGAGTTGTATAAAGTAGCGATCGGTTATTTTTATGAATTTACATAACGAATTCTGTTCGAAGTAATTTTAATATTCCTAAAAAGTGGACCTATGAAAACCATTTGCATGAACCGGTTTGTATGACATTTATGAATAAGAATCGAATCAAAAGAAAGAATTTTGGTTATTTTACTTCATTGATTGGAAAATTGTACTTCATTTCAGTGTTACCATTCCTTTGGTTGGATTAAAATTTTGTTTAGCATTCAGAGGTGTATATATTTTGAACAGGAGAATCTACCAGTCATTCATGATGTGGTAAAGATGAATGACGCTTTCATCCTATCTTTGTCTGTGGTATTTGAACATTAATTTTCTTGTATACTTCATTTAAGTAGTTTTGAGGAACGTGTTTAAATTTCAATGTAAGGTGTTGGTAATTGTCTTTTTTAAATATTGTCACGTGTGTTTATGAACACAGAAAATTTTGAGTCTCTTGTGAATTTGGTCGAGCCGAGTAGTTATTTTAATATAAATATAAATTACATTTTGTTTTAAAATTTAATTATTTTTGCCTTTTGACAACGGTAACATTTACTTTGATAAGTCGTAGCCCTGCAGCTCTGCATATTTCAGCATTTTGTACTCTTGTGTGGGGCCTACTGGGCAAGCAGGGCTATGACAATACAGGCATCATCCTTATCCTAAGAGATGTTCCTTTTAATACAACCAAGTTCAGAAGTTTTTAGTGGCTAAGATTTAATACAAGGAAAGTGAAATAAAAATGATAATGAAAAATTGATCAGGGTGTTCACTTGAACAGCGAAACGGAGAAAATCAACAAGATATTAGAGAGAGTTTCTAATGAACTAAGACAAAACATTTGTTTGGCGCTGACTAGATGTAAATGTAAAACTGAAGTACTCATCTGGAAGTAGCGATTATTATTACTGCAAGCCCTTGCAAAACTCTTATTGCATACGTGCACGAGTCGACCCTGTAGTCATCCATCACAAGACGGACTGGTTTGTGACAGGTAGCCCTTAATTAATATAGAAGCGCTCCGCCCTGCTTTTCACGTCACCTCTCTAATGGATTTCCTCCCCCGAACAAACTTTTAAATTATACTTGCGCTGCATAAATCTTACGGCGTGTATGTTCTTTTTATATTAAAATTTCTTAAGCTGAAACGTAGCGTTTAATAATTTTCTTTTGATAATAAAACATATAATTATGCGTACCGAAAAAAATTTGTAGAGAAACTAATATAAATGTTTATTCATATTCATGCGGTATTTTAAAATAAACCAAGTTAGCGCATAAAAATTAAATTTAAAAGGTAATATAATGTTTTTTAGTATTATTACTTCACAAAATCGAGGCATAACCATAAAATAAAAGGGGAAATAAAAGAGATATAAACCGTGAAACCTTCTCTATACGGAAAGCTCTATAATGGGGTCTTCATATTGCCTACTGGTCTTTGTCATGAGTTATGGATTTTATTCTCCTTTTCGTGCCGTTTGCTATGTGGAATATTGCACTTGTCCGCTTTGGATGTAGAGCCCATTTTAATTAAACGTAAAAGTGATTGGCAACGCGAATTCTAAGTATGGGTTTCACGGGTTTCTAAACAGACCTTACATATTCTACATGTGTCCGTATTGTGACTACTATCCACGTATTTATATGTTTTCGAAAATGCAGGGCTGTCTGTTCCTATACCGGCAACTGGATACTCCTGATCCCGGCGGAGAGTTATGTATCTTGTAGATTTATGTATAAAGTGTAATACCAGTAAAGCCGTATCGTGCTAAGCCGGGATAGTGAAGCACGATCGAAACGTGTGAAATTTCTACCGAGTGTTCATAATATCTCTCGATTTGAGTCAAACTGGACATGATGTTATTGGTGACCTGTAAAAACGTGTCGGCCATACACACAACCACGATGTTTATTTCGTATTCATGAAAGCAGGGATATTTTAAGATGTGCATGTATGCGATTATTGGTGGTAGTAATAATGGCAATCGTATGTATGTCGTTCTTTTTTCTTCTCCAGCGTTTCCTTGCATATTATTGACCGACCGGTTTACCGCCTGTAACGCATCTTCCGCACATGTAGTTTAAAAATCAAGTACGACATAACTGAGCAATACTGACAATATACTCGGTTACACTCCTCCAGCTTACAGTGCACTTTAGACAGTTGTTGACAAAGTAATGAGCCAAATAAATGTCCAATCCGGCTTACCCGCAACTTATACTTGGAATAAATTCAGTAAATCAAGTTTTTTTTAATATTCTCGGACCCGTCGATGATCATTTTAAAACTGCGCTCTACAGTTCGGTTCTTTTACACATATTATGGTCAAGTAAAATGAGCATCCGCTGCAAACTCTTAAAGATAACCCACCAATACTTTACACAACTAAATTAAAGTAATCGGTGTTTTCCGTCAGGTTACGAATAGTTCGCCCATCCCTCGAAAAACGCTCCCTCCAAGAAAAATTGAAAACTAGATCTCATTTTAGGGTGATACATCAGTTGAACTCTTCTGGAACTTCTAACAATTATCTCTCGTTGTATGGATATTTTTAGAGTAATGAACCTTGATCGCATTCAAAACGCGGGAAATTCTCTAGTTTTGTAAGTAAAATGCCACTTAATTTAAATTTAAACGCCTATCTACATCAGAAATTTGTACTAGCGCTACTGTTTCATATATTTGACGGACTCCTTTTTAGGTAGGCACCCGATATTATTTTTGTATGTCGAATTATGGATGACTGCGTTGTTCATAACTTCACCCGTTATTCGTTCTGCACGAGCCGTTTGTGACTGCCGTCATTTGCTTCGTTTTCCGCTCACTCAACTTTTGGCGCCTCGCGTTGGAGTAGAAGCTAGTGTTAAACACAAGGGTCCTCGTATCATAACTGCATGAGCTTACTGTGCTCTACACCTTGTTCTTCGAATAAAACGTCAGACTATGTTTATATTATATACCTATCTAATATAAAACTGGAATGTTCTGGTTCAAAAATTTGAATGTTACAAGAAAAAAACATGACGGAACAAAGCCGTGCACACATTAGATCATCCATTCATTCGATTGATATATCTGTAAACTACTATACTCGTAAGTCGTAGAAACGTATATTGGACGATCCCCAATTGCGTATCGGTACGAAGTTCAACAGATTTAGAACTTAACCCAGACATAGGAACGAAAAAACGTTGATTACGAATGTAAATACCTCTAAATTATCTCAGGCTAAGGTTAGTGTTGATTAAAACGTAGCACAGATGCGGCTTTTACTCCTTGAACTGAAGTATTGCTTTCGCCCGCTTACGTCACTAAATTGGTTATTACCGCAAATTTCTTATCCAACACAAAATTTCTTGATGTATCTGTATGATTAAGCATTTTCAATTTTCCAGCCCATAATCCAAATTCCAGCTAGAAAAAGACATACAAGAAAAAAAGTAGAATTTGATCAATGGAAAGCCCAAAATTTGCCCCGGCAGCATGTAATAATAAAAATTAGTTTCCTTTTAATCACTACAGCTTACAATACCGCAGTTATTTCTGAAATTCAACAAATATCTAAATAACGTGGGAATGGGTAGATGAACATAAAAAACGGACCATCAGGTCATAAGTCTTCCTTTAGGGCAGATTCCAGGTCATGGAGATCGAAAATGATCTGGAAGCTAGATTAATTTTGCGAAAATGTTTAGAGACATTTCTGTGACATCCTTTTGAAGAAATTTAAAATTCGAGGTGAGAGATATAGTGTAGGTTAAATAGGGGCAAAGTTGTCATTTGAAATTTTTGAGAAATCTTTAAAAATAACTGAAATATCACTGAAAAACTAAAAATGTCAAATTTTGTTTTCATTTCACTAGCTCAAACGGTTGGAAATGGACGGTTCCCGTTAGTACCTACCTCCTATGGGCACATTCTTTTTCGGAGAATCTGAATTTGATATCAGAATTTTCATAACACGCTAGATATACTCGTAGAAGCTATATACAGGCTATTACCATCGTATTTCTTATGGGCGCCATATTGAATTTTTACGGAAAGAGGTAGAAGACAAAAAAAGAAATTCATTTAATTCCATCGCCATCATAGCCATGTCGAATCAAAAAGATCTACTGCATCAGTTACCCTTTGTAACGGTCCAAAATGGTTAGTAACTAAATAAGCATTACTCTTTAACCCAACAATGCCCATTTTATGGCCCGCCTATGTTCGCTTACAACGATTTTGCATGTGCGCCGATAGAGAGAACAATTTTGATAAATGTACGTAGTTGCGTACGTGAATTCCTTGAAGTCAAACTGATTAATAAATCATTGCCGAAAATTTTGGGATCATTTCAGTGCCTTCTGTACGAATTAAAGTAATCACCGTATTTGATTGTTACTTTAATTTTCCTTTTTGGGATTATTTGGAATCGCATCACGTAAGTGTTTTATATCACTAAAAATGTAAATTAATTTAGAATTTTGCATTTTAGCAACACAATCATGCACAACTGTTGCGGCGAACCAATTGATCACATATAAATAGGTTCCTAATAATCTTTGAGTGGAAACCCTCAAGATCACCGAGGTAATTACCACCTTCTACTGTAATAGGTTATTAACATTTTAGGATACCTTTTAGGGTTCTTTTTTTGGACTCACTAAATTTAACTAAGACGCAGACGTCACGTTATTAGTTTGGGGCGTAATTGGAGCGCCGTTCTCATCAAACGCCAGTTAAATGCCGATAGCCGTTGCAGAACCTCTACCACCCAGATATCTGTTTGTGCCGTCCCGCTGTTTACCAAGAAGATTTAATTTGATTTCCACCTGTTACCTACTTAATTGTTATGTAGAAAAGTTGTGTTTTACGTTAAAGGAAAGGAATTTGGTGTAACCCTGATATGATCATATCTTGGAATTTACGTTCTCATGAGCCATTTGGTTACGATAATTTTTTTGCCTGATTTTGTTATTAAGTTTCCTTTCAAAGTATTTTCGTTTATTGTAATAAAGAAAGTCTATTAGAGCTAGCTGGCAGGTTGCTTACTGTCGCTCACTGAAATCGAGATATGAGAAATCTATTTATTTAATGCCCTCCTTGATCTACAGATCCTACGTCCCTGAGGCAACAATAACAAAAATACGTGGCACCTTGGATGTTTTGTTGAGAAATGAATGTAAAGCTTTTGATTTTGAAATCCTTATAAATTTATGTAAAATCTAACATGGTGTCCATAAGAAATAAGAAAGTAGTCCGTTGCGCGTATTATGTTATAAAATTTAAACTACATGTCGTCGAAATAAACAAAAACTTTTCCTAGTTCTGTAAGATTCTCTGCAATGGCGAATACAAATGGGTGTACGGCTGTATACCTATACCTTTGGACGCCCTCTATTCTATCCATTGCTCTGCTTGTTAGGACTATTTTCCCAGGTGGAAGAATACCCACTGCTGAGAATCTCGGATAGTGTATTTTGTAATTTTTTGCCTGCCATTCATATCGATATTGAAATCGATTTGTGTTCCTCGATTACTGGGCACAGAGAATCCGTGAGGAATCCACAGAATTGCGGCGTTCCGACCCCGTCTATTGACAGAAACTGAAAGTTAGTGTGACAAAGTAATAAGATTTATAGATTTATAGATTATAGATTATACCTAACGTAATTTCTAATTACTCTCTTCCATATCTTCGTCCAAGCTTTCAACTCTTGGTCTTTGTTAATATTTGCGAGGAATTGTATGATCTTATTCGCATCGGCCTCCCAAATTGAAGACGGATCCTTACTTTTCTTAATGAGAATGACGAAATCAAATTCAATCTGCAAAAGTAGACGCTCAAAAAACGAAAAAACTCCAAAAACGACTTCAGTAACATTGAATGTTCTAGTAAATGTTTGTTTAAATTTTGGAAATTTGTCAAAAACTGATTTCAGCATTCGATTCTACGGGAAAAAATACAAAAGAACAGGTATATTTCTTTCTTTATAGTATTATCATAAATATTTAGGTCCCATAATAGAGCTTCATATGAAAAATAAGAATCTTTTCCAATTTTTTGCGCTTTTTTGCAAATTTATTTGTAAAAAGGTAGCTTGGAATCTTACTTTTGCCGGGCGGTTGGCTGGCTAGCTGGTTGGAAGAAAATGCACGCCTCTAGAAGAACGCTTGTATAAAGACAAGGAGTGTACCTACCGGAGGCGTAGAATTAACAACTGTAGGGACGGAGCTACATGATGTGGCGTAAGCGACATCTGGGCGCCATCCCCGAGCGTGTACTAACGTGGTGATTTTAGTGTCTCCCAAATATTAAATACTATTTTGTGGAGGGATTTGAGCGAAATTCAATAAACTGGCGCATTTATATGACTGTGGGGGCTTCAGAAGTGAGTAGGGGTACCGAGAAAGAGAATGTGGTAGCAAATAGAATACTGATCTGCCACACAAAATTGCGCTGAAGGATTTTGATAATTTATTTAATTCGAAATTACTTAGTTCACTTGGGTTTCATAATTGGGTAGAAGGTTTACGCAAACCGACGCGGACATGAGGACGCGGGAGCGGAAGCGGTACCGCATGCGGGAAATATTTCTACAGCGGGATATGCGAGCACGCACACCGATGCGGCGGTTCGCACGTATATCGCTGTAGAAATATTTCCCGCATCCGTACCGCTCCCGCTCACGCGTCCGCATGTCCGCGTCGGTTTACGTGGACCTTTAATCTTGCCTTTTTCATCATTTAGAGAACTGAATCTCCATCATTCTCAAATTGGTCCTGTTCTTCAAGCTGAATTCCTCAGATAATTGATGTTCAACATCGAAACAAGAACCATACTACACCATTTCACAAGAAGTCTCTTCAGATTCATTTTTACCAAGGATGATGGTGCTGAAAAGCTCCCCAAACTTTCCATTGCAGAGTAGTTTCTATCGCACGTGTTTTGTGGTAAGCGTCTCCAGGAGTACAAACATCTATATATTTGAATTGTATGTGAGCTTGGGCCTTGCTTCGAAGGGACTAACACACTCCTGTCACTCCACTGGCTTCTAACAATCGCAATCTCGAAATGTGGAAAGGGGAATGGAGTCTAATTCTTTGTGCCCACATAATGTCATTCCGTTTTCAAAATTTCCAGTAGGTATAGTATATTTCAGCACACAAAAATTATACATTTGAATATTTCTAATAATACCTACTATCAAGAAACAAATATAGGTTCCTTTGTATTTTTTTCCCGTAGAATGAAAAAAAAATCAGTTTTTGACAAATTATCAGAATTGAAACAAATTATCAACATTGACTAGAAAATTCAATGCTACTGAAGTCGTTTTTGGAGTTTTTTCGTTTTTTTAAGCTTCTTCAATAGAGATTATAATTTTTTTTATTTCATCAAAAAGTCTACATAAAAATGAAGACAATGATACAAATGGAACTCCCTACGATAAATCTGTAAAAGGCAATTTTCATTTTTTCGCAAACCTCTTAATTTTTTATATTGAAAAAATTTGTAGTTATTTAAATCACAAAAAAGTATTTTTCAACCAAGTATCGTTAAAAGAAAAGCGTATTTGCGGAAATGAACAATAAACAACAACAAAATTGTTTTTCGCGGTTATGCGAGAAAGTGACTGGAAAGAAAATTGTTTTTCACGATATACAACTTTTCCATTGAACACTTGAATTTGTCTCTGATCTCAAATTTTGTCGGAAATTGCCATCATAAGATTATCACCCCTTTGTCCTCTTTTCACTCTCTCCTAAAACTTGGTCCCACTGTCTTGCTCACGTATTTTTTTTGTATTTGTTATAGACCATTTTATCATATCCACTTGAGAAAGCTTCCTTAACAGTTTTCTTTTTTTTTTGCTAAAAAAAATAGTTAATTCGCCTGGATTAATGTTTCAGTTCTACGACAGCATTGCGGTATAGTTTCGATTTCAGTGTGTCCATATTTAAAATGTGTTTTTCTCAAGTTAAAAATAAAAAAAGTAAAAGTATAATACAGCGCAGCGTGACAAAAGTTGTAGTGACAACAATGTACATTACCACACACAAAGAAGACACGCTTGTGCTTCGGCGGCTGCACCGCCTTGCCTCTCGCGTTGACTCAAATCACTGACGATTCTAGAATGCGATATCCAATGTAAAACACGGCATGGTTCTAGCCCACGTCGTTTCCGAATAAACGCCAAAATTGTCATCTATAAACACAGACTTGTTTTGAAATCTGCCCGTAGATGTGCTTGTGTGTGTAATAATTTCCACTGTTATAGATGACTGTAATGCCTGATGGGCGTCTGTAGTCAAGTGCGGTTGTTCTTTTCGGTAGATTTCGTTGTTGTACCTGGCACTGGTGCTTTTGGATTGAGAGTGTTTTTCTTATTTGGGTTTGTTTCCTAGTCGGGTTTTCAGTATTTGTAGTTCTTCCATTAGGTATATATCTTTGTTTGGTTTTATAGAACCATAATTCCTTTTTTCCATAATCGTGTCTGTACTCATACCTCCATCACAACAAACTTTTTTCACTGTATTCGAACGGTGATAACGTCTTTGAGCGTAATGGAACGTCCACTAGCGTTCCGGAGCATCCAGTCCAAAGAACATCTTTGTTCTTTTCTGAAAACTTTGTTAGCAAATAATGGAGCTAATATCACATGGAATGGAAGAGTCCTATTACCTAGAAGATTGTATTGGACAGAAAAATTTGAGTTTTAGTTCAATTTATTGTGCGTTAATTCATTTTTTATTATACCTGAATCACAATCTCCGTTTTAAACACTCAAATGCGTGCGAAAAAGGGCCTTTAAAACACACGTGCTTTAAAGTTGCTAAGTAACGATACTTCAAGTATGACTTTTGAAACTGGCATCTGGATGAAATAAAAAATCCTCTTAGGTCGCTTTCTGTAAATGCAGAACATTTCTTTGGCTTTTGTACCTATCCTTTGGTTGAAGCTTTCACAAACGCGCGTAATTTAGGGTATGCTTCCAAATCTGTTCCACTTTTTAATCGCAGCATTGTTTTAAAGTTTTGAATGAATGCACCAAAATATAGAAGATTTAAATACCTTTGACCTTTCCTTCATATATGCCAGCATTATGGATGCATTTAAGACTGTATTCGTAAGTAACTTCCTATTCGTCCATGGAAACAACTTTTCATATTCTTTATAATAGGCTTTACTGGATTTGGATTTTACACCTACCGCTACCAACGTTTGTTTAGATTTTACAAGCGATTTAATGGACGATGTATTATCTTTTTCAACGGAAATCGTTTTATTTACAAAGATGATGATGATTATAAGCAAACGTCAAGTGAGATTTCCATGGCAATCGTGAAATTTCGAACACCCAGCCCACTTAATTAAACATGTATTCGAGTATAACGTCAATATGACTTCATTGTATTTCCTATTTTTAAATTATACTGCAGGTATAATAAAAAATACTATAAGATACACGTGTATAATTCGTCTTTAAAGCACTTGCAACGTTAAAGGCACTCCGCTTTGCGTCGTGCCCTTAAACTCGTTGCGCGTGCTTTAAAGACTTGATTATACACTGCTATTTTTTGTAATACCGACGTTTTATTTGAAACGTCCGCCCTGCCGTTCATTTTAGAACTCAGTATTGTTTCGTTTGTAATACTCGTAGTTAGTTACTCAAAGTAGAGGATCACAAAAATTGACCAGTATTAAACCCCTTCATGCTAATAGAATTGGGATAAAACGTTTGATTAATGTCTATGTAAACCAAATATTAAATAGCCATTGTAATTATACACATTTATATTAGATTTGTGCCTAAACGTAAACGATTACCTTATCTACGTCTAAATGCGCTCACTTGAGCAATTAGGACCATACTTGACCTACGGGCACGCGAATGTATTTAACTGCCAGTTACGTAACAGAAATATTGGAGCACACATCGAACTTTGACGTTCTTCTATCAATTCCGTTCACATTTCTAGTTATCGCAAGATTACTAAATATATCAATTTTTATATAATTATCGAAAATTGGAAAAAGCATCTGCTATATATCAGTGTCCTTTTGACTCTAGATTGGGTTCGCTAAAGGGGTCAGTTCATTTCCTTTAACACGATTTTAAAATATCGCAGCCTGGCTTAGAAAAATAAAAAGCAATTCGGTAAGGGTTTGATTTTATTACGTTATTACTTGGATCTAAATAAATAATACTTAACTAATTCGCATTTTGTACACTTCTTAATAATAATAATCGACATTAATCATAATTATAACATTCTCGTACTATTTTAAACAACATCGCGTTCGTAGCGCTTTCTCTCGGAGGGTAGACGTCTCATCTACATTATGGGGTAGGGTACTTTACCTACGTCAAATCAATATGTACACTGATGCTGCATGATACATGCAAAAATCTAACTGAACCCTGCCAGGGTGGCGCTGATGTTGTTAAGTACAGTCCTCAAGTTTCCTCTTTAGCAACGCTTGTTCATCCCTTATTAATTCCGCAAGTAAACACATGGCGCGATCGATCTGTTTAGGGTTTGCTTTACTATACGAAGCCCTGATGAAACTGCACGCCTCGCTTTGATCCGCCATGAAAACTTGGCCGGGAACGAAAGTGATTAGCTTCTTGATGCCGCGGGTTAAAATCATATCGTAAACGTCGGGGACGCCACGCACCTTAATCCATACGAACATTCCACCGTTTGGCGTGCCCCATTCGCAGAGACCCTTCAGGTGTCGGTCCATTGCGGCCAAAGTAATATCGCGCCTTGCCTTGTAGTAGTTACGGACTGAGTCGAAGTGGGTTAATAGCTTTTCAAAGCCCCAACTGCTGATTAAGTTGTACGTTAGCACCTGAAATAAACAAAAAATGTTTACACATTGCTCGTAGTGAGTGAGAGGAAAATGTTATCGTACGCTAAAAAGTGATCATGTTTACCTGTGACATGGTGCTGGAATGTAGATAGGAACTTTGAATTTGCAATTCGATAGCTTGAATGAGAGGCTTGGCAGCGGTCACCCACCCTATTCTCAATCCTGAACTGAGCACTTTAGAGAATGAGTCGAAACGCAAAACGCGACCTTCGGTGTCCAAGGATAGGAACGACGGTGGTGTGGTCGGGGCAAAGTTCATGAAGCAATACGCATCATCTTCCAGAATCAAGATGTTGTATTCGCAACAAATGCGATACACCTCCACTCTTCGTTCCAATGGCATTGTTGTGCCGGTGGGATTTGATCCCGTGGGGTTGATGTAAAGTAGTTTCGGCATTTTTAATTCGCCATCCGACACGAGGCACTTAGTCTGCCAATCTTCCAACGCTTTCCTCAACAGGTGCGGTACCATTCCGTCTTCGTCTTGATCTACCGGGATTAACGTCGGTCGGAATGGTTTCAACTGAAGCAATAACAACGATAAGTTTACGAGCAATAAAGCGAGAGAATAAACACAAGTTAATGACCCGGTTAAAGAAACTCACCACAACTTCTGTTCCTGAGTAAAGCGGGTTTTGCACAACTACAGGTTCGCCGTCTTGCAAGCACATTTCGATGGATTTACTAATGCCGTCTTGTGATCCGGTTGTTATCATAACTTCGCGCTGATCCCAAATTGGCGGTTGGTGTACTTGCTGGGTGAAATCGCGAAGAAGATTCACTAGCGGAGGGTATCCTTGCGAAGGGATGTACTGTAGTGCGGCACCCAATTGGGCTCCCTTTAAACAGAAACTTGATCCGTCCTTCATTACGACACTTATCTTTTCGAAAGGGAAGGTAACTTCGTTTGGCATTCCTTCGGCGAGCGAAATTGCTTCTTTTGGTGCCATATAATGCAGTTTTGCTATTAAGAAAATTGATTAGAAAATGACAAAATTGACTAAAAGGCTTTGCTTACTTAATTCTCTGGTAAGCGCAGGCCGCCTTCTTGAAGCGTGTGGGTTAAGAAAATATGAGTAGTCAATAGCTGCCATATTATTCAGCGTTATCGCGAAATTTAGAATATTCTTATACGTTCAACAACTGTTTCAGTAATAATGCTTAGCTGGGTTACTGTTTTGCTTTTATACCCCACTCTCCGGAGTACGCGAAGATGATGTAAGTCTTGTAAGTCTCACGATTGGAGCAATCGTCTGATGAAATTGTTACTTATCTCACATCACATTGGCAACCGTTCACAAATTAGCAAATACACTTGACGTCGCTTTTATCGACGAGATTAAATAGTGGTCCGTGTAATTACAGCAAAAAATTATCTGTGTTTTTTATACCCTTAACAATTAACTCTGCACTCTACTAATTGTCGCCGTAAGCATAGCAGCAACTAGAGAACAACGCTAATCAACTACTGATTGATTCCGATCTGAGATTTTCTGATGCAATTATTGTTAAGATTTAGTATAATCTAAAGCAGTAGTAAATAAATAAACGTAACACTTTTTATCACATACAAACAAAAATCTTGTAAATTTTCAGATTAAAAAGATTGCCGTTGTAGCTTCTTGCCGGTCTAATCAGGTTTACATCAAATAAAAATGATGCAATTAGCCTAGAAAGGTCAAATTTAGGGAAAAATTAAAGTTTGTTAAAGAAGTAGTCGTATGAGTGCAATCAGTTTAATTGATAAAACTTTCTATTAAAAATTTAATTCATGATTTCCCACTTGAACTCTAATACTTTAAATCCAGTTTAATTCGGTTTTATTTTGCTCTTCCGGAATATAAACATCTTTATTTATGTTTTATTAATTTATAATCGTACTTGCATTTATTGATAAATAAGAACGGTTCACCCTAGTGAAATAATAAAACACTTAAACGCTATCCGCTTTTGCAAATACAAAAAATATTAGTGTGTATTGTTATGCTGTGACGCGTTCGTGTGTACACGTCACAGTACGTGGTGATTTACATTTTCTACTTGATTGATGTTAGTTTTTGAAATAGCAGATTAATCTATCAATTAGGTAATTTCTCCTTGTGCGTAATTTTGGGTAAATTACTACTTTTGGGTTACGATTGATTTGAATAAATAACACGCTTGGTAATTAACCAGTTATTTATGCAAACAGACCTATTAGTAACTACAGGTATTTAGTCCTTGTTTCTTGTAATAAAAACCGCGAACCACCGATAAAAGCCCTATTTTACTCTACTTTCATCTGCCATACTTCCCTTAACCTTATCACATGTTCTTTTTTTTCATTTATACGATCCATTAATAATTATATTAAAATACTAAATGAATTAATTAAGGAACTCGTTATTTTAATCTACTAGAAATATTGCAAAATAAATATAACATAATAATAGTAAATCCCCTAACTGAATGGATGGAAAATAATAATGCGAGGAGGTAATAATGATTTTATTTTGAGGAACTCTGAGGTTACATATTTTTACATTAATTGAATGTCATATTACTAATTTTAACGAATAATGGCATTATATATAACGTAAAAAAGATTTCGCTGTGGTATGAATAATAAATCGTGTGGACACTGGACATCGCTATAGAAGAGCACATAAATTGCAGTGAACAATTTTTTGAAAAATGTTATTAAAATTTATGCTATTTTTATCACCTTCTCGTTAGTAAGGTATTGCATTGGGTAGGAAATACACGTTTGGAGCACCATCAGGAATCCGAACGGGGCAAAATCTCGATGATGTCAATCGGTCTGTCTGTCTGTCCGTCTGTTTTCTCATTTCCGGTGAACGGCATAAAAGGGCAGAATCGCGCATGCGCAGGTGTGTATTTCAAATGTTACCATTATTAATCTAATTAAAAATTGTATGAAAAAACGTCGCAATTTTATTTTCGAACGATTGGCGTAAAGGTTTTCCTACGACGAACTGAGCTGTAATGTAGATAAATAAATTTCTCAAAAGTTGCACATTAAATTTAGACAGTGGACGGATCACACGTCGTTGTTTTAAGTAGGGTGTTCTAGTTTCTGTTCACTTTGTTTAAATCTAGAGTTAATTTTTTTCTTTACTTCATGTAACGTAAATTTAATTACGTGGTTTTATTTATTTACAAATTATCTAACAATAAATTTATAACAGTCTTAAAATGGATCGAAGTTGGAACTGAACTCACACGTGCCTCAGGTTGCTTATATATTAAATGGAACGTTTCTAGGAAAATAGAAAAGGTTTGCGAAATCGATCTGGATAGAACGTTTTAAGGAAGGAATGCGCCGCCTCAGCGTTTGTTATAATCTCCCCGATATAATTATAATTATACGATGGCGTACCGGTGTCTCGGATACTCGTTACAATACCCCCCTCTTAAAACTATTGCGTCTCGGGTCCGTTAACTTGCCCCCCCCCCCCACTGGGAGATTTCATAGTCGTATTATTTTGAAATGAATGCGCTCGTCCCGATAATAACTCTTGCGCCATTATCGTTCTTTAGAAATTCGAAAAAACATTTGGGGGGGGCCAAGTGAACGTAGCCCCCCCCCCCAGTACGTATTTTGTCCCTTGTAACTAGGTCACCTGATACATTTGGTTATGCGCTCAATTGCGCCACTTGAATTAAAGGTAGCGCCATTACGGTTAAGCCGTGACAAATTTTCAAAAAGCGGGAGGCCAACTGAACGTTTTTAAAAGTTACTTTTTTTTAACATCTTTTCATAATTAAAGCTAGCGCCATTACGGTTAAGCCATAAAAAATGTTTAAAAAGTGAGGGGGGCTAACTTAACGTTTTCAAAAGTTACGTTTTTTAACATGTTTTTTCTACTACATCGTACCTTTCATCATGCGCTAAAATGCGCCGTAAACAAAAATCTTGGCGCCATTATAGTGTTTCAGAAACACCACACAGGGTGTTTTTTTGGGAGCTTTAGTTAAACGATTCTGGGAAAGTAAAATAGGTAGGTTTTTAAAAATTTGTATTTAGGAGTTACTCCGAAGGCCGAATCGATGTAAAATATTATTTCAAAATGGACGCACTTCCGGAAATAACTTTTGAAAACGCTAAGTTAGACCCTCCACTTTTTAAAAATTTTTTATGGCTTAACCGTAATGGCGCTAGCGAGGGCGCTAGCTTTAATTCAAGTGGCGCAATTGAGCTCATAACCAGATGTATCAAGTGGCACAAATACCGGTAGCAAAATGCGTTATGGGGGATTCCGTTCACTTGCCCCCCCCCCCAAATATATTTAAGGATAACCAAAAAACAATAATGGCGCAAAGATATCTTTTTACGGCGCATTTCAGCGCATACCTGAGAGTACAATTTCGTATGAAAAGATGTTAAAAAAAAAGTAACTTTTAAAAACGTTAAGTTGCCCCCCCCCCACTTTTTGAAAATTTGTCACGGCTTAACCGTAATGGCGCTAGCTTTAATTCAAGTGGCGCAATTGAGCGCATAACCAAATGTATCAGGTGACCTAGTTACAAGGGACAAAATACGTACGGGGGGGGGCTACGTTCACTTGGCCCCCCCCAAATGTTTTTTCGGATTTCTAAAAAACGATAATGGCGCAAGAGTTATTATCGGTGGCGCATATGAGCGCATAACGAGCGCATTCATTTCAAAATAATACGACTATGAAATCTCGCAGTGGGGGGACCAAGTTAACGGACCCTTGCGTCTCGCAACAAGGGCGACGGCTGTAGCGGTGATTCAGCCCTAGGCGACTCCGCTTTATAACGTGACCCTGATGACGGTACTTGTGCCACGACCTCTTCGTGCATCTTCCATTCACCATCTTACGAATCGATTGCGGAGTTCCTCTGGGGTTAAAGGAACAGATCAATATTTCCACGCCGGTGCCCCGGAATACCACCCCCAACACATGGCACACGATGCGCCCAAATCGGAACTTAAATTCTACAAATACCTTGGGACATCACATCTTTAGCTACGCAATGAGCCAAAACGTATTCGGCTGGTGCTTCAATCAAATCTTTAGATTCCCCACGGACAACCCCAAAGCGTGCCCTTTGCGTTCCAGAGTAATGTGCTATAAATTCATCGAACGTGTACTGTGGTGGTTTGGCTGCATTTGCTGCTTCCTTGCCGGGTCTTGTACCAAACTTCACACGGTAACCAAGATGTAGTTGTTACCAGCAGGGGCCTACGATATCAATGGTTATTCTTTCAAATGAACTACCTATATTGTATTGCCTCATTGGCGCTTTCTTCTTTCTTACTGCTCCGTTGCTTGTGGAAAACACTGCATGTTTTCTGCATCAGTAGAATCGTTTCCGCACTTTATCCGTTTTCGTCACTCCTAAATGTCCTCCCGATATATCATCGTGTATCTGTCGTGGTACTTCAGGCTTAATGCTCTCCACAGAGGTATTCTACATTTGTGGTCGCTCCATCACTCTCTTAAGAACATTTTCTAACTGCATCGAGTCCCACGGAGCCCAATACGCCTTTAAAACTGGACCCTATCGAGATACCTCTTTCCAGGTTGACCTTTTCTCTTCCATTTTCCAGTTTATCATTCATCATTGTCTTGAGCTGTCCTGAGTTCTGGTGGTTCCCCGTTATCATCCACAATGAACGATCTCGTAGCGTATCTGTTAACGTGAACAATTTCCGGTCGTCAGGTAGAAAATAAACGCATCGTTTTCGCGAAAGTACATTTTACCATTAATAAAAACGTAAGTGTACGGCAAAGAAAAAAACCTTCCCTTTTTTTGTAAAAGAAATCATTAAAAAGTTACACAAATTGACGAATATTCCTGGTCATTAAAACAACCCCCAACAGTTCATTCTCTCCAATTGCGATGCGATTCTAAGACAGCAACCATTTTCAGAACACTATTCTTGAACCGCTCGAGAAAAATCGGTGAGTGTGTGACTTTATCATCGGTGACTCACTCGCCCACCAAATTTCTTATCATCCCCTAATTTTACGAATAAAGATATACAGGAGAAGTGGAAGGCACGTACGGCTAATAGCACTGAATATTGGAAAAATTGGCCTAAAGTGTCAAGAATATATTTAATTGGCTCGACATGACGTCATACCCACACACTCCGACGTTCAAGAATAGGACCTTGATCTTCGATCCAGTTGACACCTGAGAGTTATAAGGAAGAGGTTCGCGAAGTATAGTTTCTTGAAATTAAAAATAACTGAACAATAAGAGCTATTACAAATAAACAAAGTTCAAACAAAAAAAGTATAACTTTCAAAACTAGTACAAATAACTGTTGTTAGTGACGAGATTTACACGTGCAACTTAAATTCATTGGGCCTTTTCTACTTGCGCCTTCAGTAATGCCTTCTCTTCTAATATAAGTTCTGCTAGCAGCTGCATTGCCTTATCAATTAACTTAGGATTTTCTCGGCAAAACGATGCTCTAATATAACTGCAGGTTTTCTGGGAATCTACCATGTACAGTCGACCAGGTGCAAATGTCACGCATTTCTTCTTCCCTCTAATTAATAACATATCCTGCACCTCAGGTATGTCACGTACTTTGATCCAGGCAAACATCCCACCATCGGGTACACTCCAATCGCACAATCCCTTCAAGTGAAGATCCATTGACTGTAACATCATATCCCGTCTTTTCTTATTGTCATCTCTCACTGATCTAAAATAGTTCAACGTTCCTTTAACGCCCCAACCGTTCAGCAGATTGTAAGTTATCACCTACAAAAATTCAAACACGAATGAATTAGGTTTTACACACCTACCTGCGTTAAGCTGGCCGAGCTTAGGTAGCAGTTTTCTATGCCCAACTCTAACACATCCGTAAGAGGCTTGGCGGCAGTAACCCACCCAATCCTGAGACCTGGACATAAAACCTTAGATAGCGAATCCAATCGAATGACGCGTCCTTCAATATCGAAGGACAAAAACGATGGTGGTGTTGGGTCCTTGTAGTTCATGAAGCAGTAAGGATCGTCTTCTAGGATCAAAATGTTGTAATCGCAACAGATGCGGTAAATTTCTTGTCGTCGATCTAATGGTAGTGTTGTCCCCACTGGATTTGCTCCTAAAGGTATTCACTTGCAAAAACATCTTCAACTCTTTGTCATACCTGTTGGATTAATATAAAGGATCTTTGGCATTTTTAATTGTCGGTCCAGTAGGCATTCTTTCTTTCGTTGATTTAGAGCTTGCCGGAGAAAGTCCGGTACCATTCCGTTTCCATCTTGATTTATTGGTATAAGAGTTGATTGGAATGGCGCCAACTGTCAAGGGAATTTCACTACAAAAACGCAATTTTTAAAGGACACTTACAACAACAGCTATTCCTGAATAAAGTGGATTCTGTACAAGTATTGGATCACCTTCTTCTAGACACATCTCAAGAACCTTACTCATCGCGTCTTGTGATCCCACAGTTACCAAAACGTCCCTTTGGGACCATGACGGAGGTTGATGAATTTGTTGCGTAAAGTCCTTTAATGTTGATATTAATAGTGGATAACCCTTTCTGGGAATGTAATGCAAAGATGTTGCCAGTTGTGCTCCTTCTAAACGATAACTGGTACCGTCCTTCAATAAAACGCTTATTTCTTTAAAGGGAAAGTTTGCATCGTTAGGGCATCCTTCAGCTAATTTTATTGATTTTTCAGAGGTCGCATCGCACGTGTCCACTTTAAGAAATGTTAGATTTGATCATTATTGCAACAAATGCTTACCTACCTAAGGAAGGTGGAAGGAATGGTCGTCTTCGAAATGAAAGTGGATTTATAAAGTAAGTGAAATCAATGTGTAAGTTCTCCATGGAATCACTACAATTCGTTCCTTGCAAATAAATACAACTGGCGAATTTGAGTAAACCTACACATATTTACCACGTGTGCTATCATAATGCATACATACAGCCAAAAAAGTAACGTGGATAACTTAACTTATTTACACGTAAGATTAGATACACTTTTTGCGAAACAGCTCTGGTTGTGAAATACCTGCGATTTAAGGCAGTGGTAATTCTGTAAATTCAATTTGATTTTTAGTTCCATTATATGGTTCATTATTGGGCTTCACGAAGGCGGTCCAAAATCCCATTTATGAACGGTAACGAGTAGGCATCTTTAATAGTAACTCAAAGGGTTGTAACTTGGTATGGAGCAATTCTTGTAACTCGGTTTCTTCGACGACCGTTAACGGTTTTAAGACGGAGCAAGGTAGAGATTGCCGAGCAATAGGGCTAACTTGTGCTTATCGGGGCCAAAGTTGTATTCGGAGCTAAAATTAATAGCTGAGGCGACCTGGTGCCTTCAAGGAGAAAACGGATGTATCTTCAAATGCAAAATTTTCCAAAATGGCATGAAGCCAAAACAATGAGGAAATAGAACTCGGACGAAGTCCGCTGGAACACAATTACACAACCACGGCCAGTTATATTCATTTAATCGGCCGCACCAAAACCCCCAAATTCGGCAACCCAGCAATACCCACCGCCACATGGAA
>NW_022170249.1:13097829-13283224 GCF_008802855.1 Photinus pyralis | reverse complement strand
AAGTTCATAGCTCTCCGTTCATACGTTTCCGTTTGTCCGTTAGCCAATCAGAAGACAGCAAATTTTTAAATCGTACGTCGTCCGTTTACGACGGAAAAGTTGGTTGAAGTTGAACATTTACGTTTCCGTTGGTCCGTTTTTAACAAGAGTGAGGTTATGTTTGGTATGTTAACAGCGTTCGCCTATTCGTTCTTCACGGTAATAATCAGATAGCAATGTGTTCTTACTTTCGTACCATTTTCACATACTGAAAATCACGAAGGGTACAGTACAAAATAAAATTTAGGTTATGGTTATACTTGCAAATGTACAATGTGGACGGATTGCTATGAACCTTAACAAAACGTACTATCCGTTTGACGGATCAACGCAACGGATGAACGGAGAGCTATGAACCCACCTATTATAAGAATACAGAGCAAAGAAGATACATCCCGACAACGATGGAAACGTCAGAGTAGTGACCGTCAAAACATCCCAGAGGAATGAATATAAGAGACTGATTACGAAACTACCAGTCAACAAAGGGGAAGACGAGGAAGGCACCGCTCGAAGGCCGAAGGAACGACCTAGAACTAGTAGCAGACTATCGCGAATTAGAACAACACGTTCAAGAACATTCGAGGACATGGTGCTCGAGCCAAAGGCGGTGTACTGGAAGATTTTTAACATCGATCTTCGGAGTCGACACTCAACCGCTTGAGAGAAAATCTGAATCATGGACTGTGGCAGATTCGGGAACTGGCTTTGCAGCTTAGTGGTAGAGCGTTGAGCTACAAAACCGGAGGTCGGGTGTTCGAACCTGGCCTGAGGTAGGAATAGATATGATAATACTACCTCACAGACATGTTACAAATATGCTACTGCGCGACTAAAAGTGTATTCCTCGTTTTTTCTATAAGTCTATCATTCCTTAATGTCAAAATCATACAAGACCGTTAAAAATTTACATCGTACCCTTATCGGCGGATTTCAGGCGTAATAAAATATTAAAGTCTCTTTTACACTTTCATTGCACGATTTTCGAATGAAGCAATAAAAGAAGGTAGGTAGGGATACATTGGGATGCTGGCAGACGGCGACAGTACAAAATTGAAAAGCATTTGGCAATTTCATTTCTTATTTAGAAATAGGATAATCAATACCCACCCCCCGGTCATAAACAGACAGACACCAAAATCTACATGGATCGTCAATGTTAATCAGACCAAATTTCGTTCATGCGTTACGCCGAAAATTGAATTATTTGCACTAAATACGATAGGTGGCAGTTGATTGAATTCGGCTTTGCCAAAATACCTACCGATTGAATGGTAGCTGTAATTATTTACTCGCGTAAATGGGAATGTAACACAAACAAAATAGATACATTCGCGGTCCAGACTGTGAATCTAAAACAAACAAAAAATCGGATTAGGTAATGCCCGTGGATGCCGTTTAAATTTTCATTTCGCATGTTTACAAAGAAAAATACATAGGCAATTTGTTAAAGGCCTCGTATATTCGCAAATGTCTCATATTCCGGCCGATTTGGCTTTCGAATAAAAATCAAATTTAATAACGTCAAAAAGGAAATTACATTTTCATAACTAAACTTTTATGTGTATACATACTTTTTATTCGTTTCGGGCTGTTTACCTACAAACTAAACGATTTTATATTACCTACTCCTTTATTTACGTTTGTAGTATTTGTAGACCGGCAACACATTCTTTTTCACGGAAAATTACACATTGCAATTGAACGGGAGTTAGTGTAATTTTATGGCCGAGCAAGTAGAGGCGTATTAATTCAGTTTCTGGATGATATCAGTTCCGCCCGATTTCCGCTCAGACTATTACGTTCGATTTCTGTAATTGGTAATTAATGGTACTTCGGCAGATGCATTAGTTACTATATCAAACAATTTATATTATGTATCTGCCGCAAATTGATGAATGTTCATTTGAAATTCTGCTTCTAATGGAATCTTGGCTGTTCAAATACCGATTTGGATTGCGGTTTTGCCGAAGGGTCCTATTTTCCATATGGTCTGGATGAAAAATTCCTAAATACTTTTCGGAAAAATTCAAAATGGGTCAGACAAGTACCAAGCATTTTATATGCTTTATATGGAAAGAAAATCACTGCATTCAATATTTGGACTCCGAACAGCCGTCTCCTGCTGCAGGTTCTGCATGCTGATGTATTCCGCTCATAACAAAAATAAATACAGATTCCAATGTCACAACGTCGACATATTTGGGATCGCAGTTGCGAATATGATAATTTACTGTAGTTGATCTAATACATACTTGTTATCATAAATTTGAATTGGAAGGGCCTTTTTCTAAATTACTCAATAATCTTGTAAATGAGTTAGGAGGGATGGTTTTTTACAGGCGGATTTATTAACGATCCTCGAGATCGTTTATAATTTTGTATTGATGTCTGTGTGTCCGTTCTGTCTGTCCATCCGTCCGTCTGTTTGTCCGTGTGCACGATAACTTTGTGTAGAAAACTCCGATCGCTTTGCAAATTGATACACATGTTCTTCGGAACGTATGAAAGGTCGCTATTGTTTTTTGGCTACGTAGACTAACGGGCCAAAAAGTTACCGCCCAAAAACTGCCCAAACCTCCAAAAAGCGATTCTCTTATAACTCTTGTTACAAAGAACATATGAACGCCCGGTTTTCTGTGTTAGTAAATATTTCATAAACTTCAGGCAACTATGCAGATGCAAAAAAATGTTGCGCATTACAACTTTTATATTTGCGCTATCCCAATTTTTTATTTGTTACGATGTTTAATGGAAATTTTATCCTCGAATAAAAGTAATAGTTATATGTTATAAATAGCACATACGAAATGTTTTGGCATGTATATTGCGAACTACGTTTTAAAAATTACAAATTATGTTGCTATCATTTCCATTTAGCTCAGTTACAGGGTGGATTTTATTATTTAGATTGATTCGTCTATGCGTAGGTGGATGGAATGTGGATGTGGAATTTTCCACACGTGCATGCTGTATTTTATATGTTTAACAACTTGCAAGAAGTCGTCTTTTAAATTCAATTATGATACTTGTTGTCGGCTTGTACGATGAGTCGGGGGGTTGCTTCTTGTATGTGGATTAAGGTTGGTTTTTCTTGTTGGCACCTTGAACGTGGCTAAGCAATTTTACACGAAACGTACAGAGTTAATTATTCCGCCGCAGTTGATTGATTTTTTGTGGGAAGTTCTCGCGCACAGATCGCGATTTCGGTTTTTTGCGCGTATAGCCCCTTTTGAAAGCACTCTACAATCTCTATCATCAGAATGCCTTACTGGGTGAAATAAAATCGTACTACAATCTCTCTATTTACTGAGATTTCACTCACGCATAATTTCACACGACCGAAATTTTTATATTGACAATTTCCGAATTAAAATCCGTATTAATCAAAATTAAAACCCGAATGTTTTTCGGTTGATTACTCGCAATTTCGTAACGAGTTGTAACGCGGTTCGACCCGTAAATGTTTCCAAATCTCTCCGGATTATTCCCTACCTATATTTTTCAATTAACGCCTTTGCAAAATGGTTGGTTTTTCTGCAAGATTGCATTCCTACAATATAGGGCTGATTTAATTCTGACTACGGTAAAAATGATCTCGCCGAGCGATTTAAGCCAACGATTTCTCGAACTCGTTATGAGGTTACTGCGTCTCTCGAACTCAATGACGCACAAAAAAAGATCTCTAAATTTATCTAGCCGCTTTTAAAATTATACAAGTCTTACAATTGATTGAGAAACATCGATCCTCTAATTTTGACACCCTGTATACTTTCCATACATAACGCCTAAACTGCGCTACGTATTAAAAATCTCAAAAATTCCAACTTTGCCTATCTTTAAAAAAAAATAAACCCTTAAGCTCCTGTTACAATTACCTCACTTGTCTGCGAGACCTTTATACCACCCAAAAAAATTATAGTTTCTGTACAGTTCTTTTGTACACGAATCTATAAATTAAATTAGCCTTTATTACGCTGCTGTAATAATCGTATCGTAACATTTTACTGTAATTGATTACAGGAGTATAAAAAATTGCGTATATACCACAGGACTGCAGTACGTACTAATCCTTCGGGATTAAAATACGCAATTTTAGTCTCTTGGTGTATAATATACTGCTATGTAATGTCAATGTGAACGTTGAGGTTTGGTACAAATGCTTGAATTAATGACGGGTCATTAATGGTTAGTCAATTTTTTTTTTCAAATTATTTAATTATTCTGTTGCGTTTGTATTTGTATCCAAGTGGCCTATTTTGTTCATGGTAAAAGATTATTTCCTAGAATTGTTAAATGTAGGGTAATTCATTGTTTTTTTTATCAATGTTGCTTTGTTAGATCATTTAAGTGACAGTTCTGTATTAGTTTAGGGCACTTTGATAACTTTTGTTAAAAGGTCGATGTACTTTATTAGTGATAAGAAAGAAAAAACTGCGTGTTTCTGACTTGAAGAGCGTCAAGAAACAGAGTTTTGTGTGAAATTTTTCAAATTTTGGAAGTTGGAAGACGGACTTTATAAATACTGAAGTTGGTGTAAGAAGGGGTTCGCACGGGTCCTGTATTAAGTTTCGTATTGTTCAACAAGTAAAGTTTAATGACCATTTAATCAAGGAATCACCTGAGTTCGACTGAAAGTTTTGAGAAGACGTGAAATTTAGGTGAAGGGGTTTCATTGAAGTTATTCGTCGGTTGTTTCGAACAGCCATCGTTTCATCGGTCGTGTGTTTGGCTAGCCAGTTCAATTTAATGCAGAAAAATTACATTTCCTTGGTTCCCGAAGAGGAGCTAGGTTAAAGACAAAAATGATAGAGCACCAAGATTGTGAGTACGTTGCTACGTTTACCTACGTTTTGTTGAAAATCCTTATTTTTTCAAAGTTTATAAATATTTACACGCGAAAATATGTCATGAGATGATGAGAGGATGGTAAAAATAATAATAATACGCTGATATTTGCGGCGAACTTCGATAGTTCGCACACAATCGATGAACCTTTAAAACTAAACGGTGTAATTGGTTAAATTAAATTTAATTAAGCATAAGGAAACTATACATTCACAATTAAATTATTTATAAATCACTTCCACCTCAAACGAAATCTGACGGAAGGGGACGTACGGACGGACTTAAGCGCCACCAAGGGACGAGGACTTGCCGTTGGACAACGTATCGGGACGGCAGCGGCGATCGGCTTCTGGCGAAGGATCTGAAACCAGAATTACGGCATACGGACATGGGAGCGATTGCCTTAATGGAAATGCAAGCACCAAAGCATACGTTAGTTAGCGGTAGTTACCGGAAATCAAATGCAGGGAAGCGAAACAATATCCCCCCTTATAATTAATGGAACAGAAAGTAGAAAAAAGCTTAATGCAAAATTTATAAAGCATCAAAATTTAATACCGTACTTACAAATGTTACTAGCAAAACACCAATGGCAAAAGATCCCCTCTAAATAACACTTTACCTTTTATAAAAATCATGGAGGGATCGACGGTTTTTCCAGTCAACGCAGCGTATTCGATTATCTACATCCAGACATGTAAACTTCCATAATTAATTGTGCGGCCTGTAGATACCTTAAAAATCTTTAATTTATTGGTCTTAACATTTAAATTAATTAAGAGTGCTTCGTTTAGGACCCCTCACGACTTAATCGGATGCTGTTTGCTGCATCTCATTTTATCAGCTACCGCTAATTACACTTACTTAGTTTGCCGGGTAATATTTCTAAATTCATAATTACAATTAACCCCCATTGTCTCATGGAATTTCTCAGTTCAGGCAAAAGGTCTCTTATCAAACTGATATCGTCATGGCCTTGCAGTTTTAAATTACCGTAGGAAACTAAATCTTGCTAATAATGACTTAATAGAGTTGAAATTCTAAAATATTAATTCGTCCTCGTTTTCTGTATGGCAAGAGGATAATTGAAATATCTTGATGAGAACGGTTGCAAACGCCGAATTAATTAGAGCAGAATTAGAGCAACTCCTAGAACCAACACAAATATTTTCGGCACGACACTTTTCGCAACGAAGCGCCCAATTTAAAACGCTTCTTGATACCGGGTGTTCATCTACAGAGTGATCACTAAAACTGGGAACTTCAAGGCGAAAAACGATTGCTTCGTTACATGTTAACGCGTATGTAGACAGCCGAATACTAACATCACGTTCACTTAAAAAACTAGTTCTTTTTTGCCTAAAGCAAAATGGGTTTTTATCTTAGCTAATGTCTCGCGTGGTTTGTATCTAGGTTAAGGTAGATCAATGTCGATTTTTGTTGTTCTTATCACGGATTCTGTAATTTAATCACGTTGCGAGATGTTGGCAAGTTTCGGTGACGTGGTCTATGATGTTTTCGACCTGTGCCATTACTTCGGAACTTTTTTATTTTATATTAAAATTTTAAGGTTTTAATTTTAGGAAGATCTTTGAAAATACGTTTCAGAACTCTTATGGTTCGTTTCAAATTTCCGTAAACAGGTTAATTCCTCGAAATTATCAAGGAAAAACCTTTGCCTATGGAACACGTGATTAAAGGAAAATGAAATGGCAGTAAACACATAATTTTGTAAGACTGAGAAGTTTAACTCGGCAGTAAATAATCAAAAACGATTCACGTAGCAGTTTGCACAACATTTTGCATTTAATTAGCGATTAGTTGTAATGAGTACTAAAGCTAATAGCAAGCAGTAAATAATGTAATATTAATACTCCGAAGTTAATTCCAAAAATAAACACGAACTTTAATTACGAACAACAATAAACTTAGGAGTACTTAAGTAAATTATGTTTGAAATATAACGACAATCTTAAAAGATAATTTCTAAGAGCAGCGTTTCCAACACGGTAAAGTTTGCACACTCATATCTCACAAAAGCTTCCGGATATTTCTCACTCGTTCGCGGCTTTATTGGAAATCCTATTCGTGTTTTGAAGAATTACTTACCGAAGCGAAGATAACAGCATCAGATTCCAATTTATTTGTGATGGAAAAAATTTTGTGTTATTCAACACCATAAACGAATTTTTCCAATCATTCAATAAAACGATTTTTTAACGATAACGGAAATTTCCTTCTTCAGTTACACAAATTTGGGCGAATTTACAAACGTGGCGACGTTTTTTTTTCGTTTTTAATAAAACTTTTTCGATTGCATAAAAGTTAGTGAGGAGAGGGAATATTAAGAGCTCGTATACAACGCCGGTGTCATCAATCTCTTTCGGGCAATTTAGTTCGTACATAAATTCTCTTCTTTAATGTCAAAACGGCATGTAAAGAAAGAGTGGGATTCCGTGTCTGTCTTCGCGTACAAAAAGATGTTTACATAACCCTCTAGTGCCATATCGGGCAACATTTTTAAGGTTGGAAGCAGTATGTTGTCCTTTTCTTTTTACTTTGAGTGCAGAACTGAAACCAATTTCTGTTTTCATGTCAAATTCAGTCCAGTGCTAACAAGTAATAAAGCACGTACTTGAAATATTCTGTATAGAATAACAAGTAAGAAGTGTAATCGTCTAAAGAGGTTTTATATTATGTTTCACTAGTGCGACAGATACATCTGGGCAATAACTTTTATATTTCCTGTCTGAGTACCCTGTTTTCACTCTCCGTTCTCCAAGATATATCATATCTCCGATACTGGTGGTAATGAAGTCGAATGTGGTACCGGTTGATGAGTTTCTGTCAGACATATCACTTTTTGTTTGTAGTGCCCACTTCCGACATTCCGTTCTCGAGATATTCGCATTTAAAAAAGCCTTACCCTACCGACAAGTGCGCCTGTTCCCTAAGGTTCCATATGATTTCCAGAAATATGCTTAATTGCTTTTATCAGGACATATCAAAATTTAATATAAACCGCTCCATAAATAAGAAACTTAGGTATGTGTTTCTATTTCATTGTATGTCTACTAGTTTTATTTTTATGAGTTTCTGTATTTAAAAGTTAAAACATCTCAGTAAATAACAATTTGCGGACGCGTTTGCGCAGAAACGGAAATTTATTCGACATTTTTCGTCCATCCTAAGTGTTACAACCTACGTCATTTATGCGTTTCCTTTATTTTCGCCGCTAGAAGACATCTGAGTATTATAGGTTTCCTTGCCTTACTTCATTTTTTCGCCGCTAGAGGTCGTGCAGATGTTTCCGTGATCTTTTCTTTTCTGCGACGCATTCCCTGTACTAAACGAAATTCGATCGTGTACCTACTTGTAAAAGATGCACGGCCCTTTTTTCGACTTTCGTCATGCCTGTGTAAAAATGGTTTTTAATAGCTGTATTTATACCTGAATATTATCATTGTGAATCGCTTCGATATTTATGATCCTACGTTTGTCGTCACGAAGATTTCACATTACCGACAACGAGACCTGATTTTGTCTACGTTATACTATTGTCCCTCGGAGGATTCATTCGTTTCATATCTTTTATATTAGTCTGTTTACCGACATTTAGTGAATTGCTTTTGAACTTTCTATATATCCGTTTTGCACGGACGACTCGTTGTCGGACAAAATTTTGCTTTTATTTAGTTAACGTAAATTAAATTATTGATTCTTATTGAGGTTTTAGTATTCTAGTTACGTAGTTAGTGTCGAACGTTGGACATTGTTACCGAAATATTAATGTGCCCCGCTATTCACTATCCAGCTTGTTTGTTTGTGTTTTTATCTGTTACAGATAAGGCTGAAAAGCGTCCTTCTGAGCCCAAAAAGCCGTTACGACCAGAGATTTAAAGGTGATATTTTTATTTTCGACGACTCCTTGGTGTAACGTATGATTACATACTGGTTTTTGATACAATCAACTTGTAATTAATAATATTTGTTTGAATGGTCATTTAACAGTTATAGCTACGTTGTTTTCTGCGGAAGTCTGTTATTGTTTATGCTCTACCCTGTCAATTACTTTATTTCGTTAGCTTATCAAGACCACAACAAGGATCTCTTAATCTGCCTTATTCCCCTTTTATGCAAGTATTCTCTCCTCTCTATTGAAGTTTACTAAAGACTAAGTGACGGCTATCCGATTTATTATATTTCATTTTCTTTTCATTTTGGCTAGTGTATAAAAACCCGTTATTCACCCTGACCCACCTCTACTTTGCCTCAGCTTACATTACATTTGCTTTTATTCCAAGTGCCTATGTATCAAATTTCATTTACATACCTTCATAAATAAAAAAAATGGTTCATTTAACATGCGAAAAGGGCACTGTGAATGTTGAATCGATTAGACTCAACCCATATTGAATTTCAAGCAATTTGGTTCATAACTATCAGAGATATCAAAAGGGCCTTGTTTATTTTTTGACCTACATTGCCAATTCACGAACTCCGATCTACAAATTTGATAAAGAATCCACCTATAACATTTCATCGTAGTCGGTCTATTCGTTATCGAGATATCGTGCTAACGGACGGACGAACGGACAGACGGATAGACACCGCAAAATTATAAACTCTCTAGGAGCTCGTTAATAAAGAATCAAGATTGTATATGTAGTAATATCTTTTTTATTATACGTGAATCACAATCTCCGTTTTAAACACTCAAATGCGTGCGAAAAAGGGCCTTTAAAACACACGTGCTTTAAAGTTGCTAAGTAACGATACTTCAAGTATGACTTTTGAAACTGTCATCTGGGTGAAATAAAAAACCTTTCTAAGTCGCTTTCTGTAAATGCAGAACATTTCTTTGGCTTGTACCTATCCTTTGGTTGAAGCTTTCACAAACGCGCGTAATTTAGGGTATGCTTCCAAATCTGTTCCACTTTTTAATCGCAGCATTGTTTGAAGTATTAAATGAATGCACCAAAAGATAGAAGATTTAAATACCTTGGCCATTTCCTTCATGTATGCCAGCATTATCGATGCATTTAAGACTTTATTTGTAAGTAACTTCCTATTCATCCATGGAAACAACTTTTCATATTCTTTATAATAGGATTTACTGGATTTGGATTTTACACCTACCAACGTTTGTTTAGATTTTACAACAAGCGATTTAATGGACGGTGTATTATCTTTTTCAACGGAAATCGATTTATTCACAAAGACGATGATTTTTATAAGCAAACGTCAAGTGACATTTCCATGGCAATCGTGAAATTACGAACACCCAGCCCACTTAATTAGACATGTATTCGAGTATAACGTCAATATGATTTCATTGTATTCCCTATTTTTAAATTCTACTGCAGGTATAATAAAAAATACTATAAGATACTCGTGTATAATTGGTCTTTAAAGCACTTGCAACGTTAAAGGCACTCCGCTTTGCGTCGTGCCCTTAAACTCGTTGCGCGTGCTTTAAAGACTTGATTATACACTTGTATCTTAATATACTATTTTTCTGTAAGCGCTTTCTGTCATTCTCTCCCTTCATTACTTAATCCTTTAATTTTTCCCATTTCGTGTTTTGAATAATCTTTTTCCGTTTGTAAAATATATTACCAGGGTTACATACTATGGGAATGGAAGCGTAAAACTGATCTTACAGATAAAACTAAGTAAATAATAAATCCCAATTTTAGTTCTCCACCTTTCTCCAATTGGTTGCAATTGAAGTTTCTCTTTCATCACCTTTGTTCATCTTTTCACAGAATCAAGTTTCTTTAAATAATAAAGGCCTTCTTAAATGCGGGAAAAATCCTGGCTGTGTCACAAATCTCACTCCACAGTACCTTTACACAGTCCCTTAAGCCATTTTCGGCACTATAAAATCAACGTTTTTTTGGTATAAAATTTGGGAATTTGGATTAAATTTACCTCCCAATGTTTTGTCTCCATAACATGCCCCACGCATGGCTTATAAGATATCCGTAAAGACTCACATTGTAGAAAAGGTTTTTTCAGAATGACAGAGACATGTTTTTTTTTGGAAGTACGTCGCTAAATAAAAGGTTGTGCATCCACAACATTTTTAAAAGTTATTTTTCAAGAACTCGTACTTCAAAATGGCGCGCCTGGAAATCTAAATGATAAAAAATATTCAGAACTGGATGAAATTTGGTATGTGGGTCTGGTGAACATGAAAATTTAAGAACCAAATTTATTCTTCGAAAATTTTAAAAATAACGCGAAATGAAATTCGCCCCGTGTTAGTGAGAACGTCTAGCGACGTTTTATTCCATGGATGGAGTGTGGCAAGCACTTCTCTGTATTGCCGTCTATTATTACCCCCAGAAGGAGTCTTTTTTTTGTTCAGCCAAGAATTTCGGTTGAATTCAGATTGTGAATAGTTTCGCTAGGTTGTTAGTTGTCTAGTTTAGTTTTAGTAATGACATTTTTTTTTATTTTTAAAAACCCGACACTCTTTTAGAATCAATTAAGGGTGCACCAGAATAATTTTGACTTCACACTCTGAAAGAACACAGCCAAAACAAAAACGAGGACACTTTTCAATAGCAATGAAAATACTTCGCCGAAAAAGTACATCACTGCGCAAGAGCAGTTTGCGACACGAATTCTGACGACAGACTGTATTCTTGGATACTGCAACTCGTATACAGTATCCCCGTGTAAAAGAGCTCTAATGTGACATTATAGTATTTTACATTATTAGCCAGGTAGGTGAGTTTTTACTGGCGATAGGAGAAGTTGACTAGCGAGCCGTTAGGCGAGCTTGTCATCTCCTAGAGCCAGTAAAAACTATTACCTGGCGTATAATGTACAATATTTTATTTGTTACTCATTTGTAAACGTAAATAATTAGTTCTTAAATTAATCTTGAAGAAATGTCTAAAATATCATGTTATCCATGTAACAGAGACTTCGCATTCATTCTGGCCAATGAAATTACTAGATTACTAACTTGTAAAATTTTTACAGGTCTGCTGTCAGTTTTACAAGTCTGCTGTCAGTTTTACAAGTCAGTAGCGTTTAAACATGACGTTTACCCGTTTGCGTTTTGTCTTGTTAATCAACGTTTACAACTGAGTAACAAATAAAATAATTTACTGTTTCCATAGCAGACGCAGATTATCATTAAAAACAAATTCGTGTAGAGTTGTTTGCCTATTATTGTCATCTATTCCATGCATTTGATCCATTTTTTTTAGTGCACTTTCACTTTCAAAAAATCAAACGGGCACTTGTTCGCTCTTGATGTCTGTCTGTCTGCCTGATTCACAAAGACTCCGGACTTACACCACTTAGACATAGACTTGGTATTGGTGTCATTCGATCAGTAATTAAAAATTATTTCATGTTTGTATTCTCGTTAAGGCATGAAATGTCCATAAAGGCTACTAAAATCGAAAAAACAAATTTGAAAGTGCACTCTTCTCCTCTTGCTCTCAAGCGTCTTAACGAATTTTTCAAGTATACATAGCCCATAATATGTATAGGTACATTAAAAAAAAATGGCTGTATAAAACCTATACAATTTTATTTTTGGTAGGTATGTCATGATCCATACTTTCTTGAGATTTTGAAATAAGTTAATTATTTCATGTTTCTTGTTGTGTCCAGCTTCCATATACTGGATATCTGCACTAGAACTGTCAAGATAAACACTTGTATTTTCAATTGGAGCTTATTATACGTTGTGTATACTTTTACGTATTATCGGTATTTTGCATTCCTTTGTGAAACTCTTCCATATGCTTGAATTTATTACAATATAAGTATATTAGATTCCACGTACTTAAACACTGTAAATATGACGTTGTGCCGTTTTTCCTCAATGTTATTTAAGTCGGTAAAATACATAAACATAGGTAATAAATGACATGTTATAACATGAGACCTCATTTATCACCAGAAACTCACGCTACCCAAACTTTAGGTACGCATATTAAGCGATGAGCAGGTTTCGTTAATGGTAGCTTCAATTCAATCAATTTTAAAAGTAGCCCTTTCTATAGGCTTCTAAGATCTTTTTTATAATAGAACATAACATTGAGGAAAAACATCCAGTACAGTTTAGATCATGCAATTTAAAATGTTGCTAATTAAATCTCAAAGTAAGTCTGCAGTTACATGCAAAGAAAAGACTGCATTTTACCACCCTCAGGCGCATAACCTCCCACTGCAAGAATATATATTATAAAAACATCGGACGCAAAAACTGCATCAAAGTAACCACCCTAATTAACGACATAGGTACACTTTTCATTGTCTCGTAAAATGTTCGTAGATAGATTCGGAGACGATTGTTCATAATTAAGTAACGAAGGTAAAAACAGCGAAACGCACTTATAAAAGCCTATTTATTGACATCTACGGTGGTAATTCAGGCTTCAAAAACGAAGAGGAAGAACAGTTGCTAATTTAAGTATGCGAAACACTTCTGGCTTGTTAAAAAAAGTCGTGGAATTAACAGGTTACATAATATAATGGCATCTACATCGATAAAGTGGCAATTATACTACGATCATATCTCACGTATTGCGTTAAGTTAATGTACGAGTAGTGTGACGTATCAGTTAACACTGCAGTTCATCTCTTATTCTCTACATTGCAAAATATACACCTACCAAGCCAGCTAACTGTAAATCGCATCACCTGATAAATGAGCAACGGCCTCTGATTTTATATAATTCTAATTGTTGTTTTTTGGGGTTTTAAATATAATTATTTTGTTTCCAGGGAGTTCTACTACATCCAAATGGAAAAATACGCAAGACAGGCAGTATCGGAAGGGGTGAAAAACGCCGACGATTTACACGTCAGTGGAGATTCGGAATTGTACAGGGTGCTTAATTTGCACTACAACCGAAACAATCACATCGAGGTATGGGGCTCTCAGGTTTGTGGCTCTGATATTTCTCGCAAGTCTAATATCACTGCCAAAATTATTTTGCGTTACCTTTCGTCGGACGAGAGTCTTACGCGCGGTTTGTTTTCAGGTTCCGTCGAGCTTTAGGTTTGTTGTGGAGCAAACGCTTCGCGAATTTTTCAAAGCAATCCAGGAAGGTCGCGATGCCGAACAGTCGTGGAAGAAATCAATTTACAAAATAATTTCCAGGCTGGACGATCCGGTTCCCGAATATTTTAAATCTCCAAATTTTTTAGAACAGCTCGAGTAATATGTTACCTCAGGGTAACGTACTGCTTTATGGCGAGGGACGGTTCCTTCGCCAAATCTCTAGCTGTATTTCAACACCACAGGTTGCTAATTAATCGTGACGGCTACGTAAACGGCAGTTACGGTTAACCAACGAATCGGTGACGTGTGCGTTAGTTAACCTTCCTATAAACTGTCAACGCTTTATTGTTTAGTATTTTGGAACTAAAGAATGAGTTTGAAGATGTTGAAGATTCTCTTACGTTTGAAGAATTTGTGCGTCTTCGGGAACATTCTGGACATTGTTATATTTAAAAGAAATGTGTTAAGTTGACAGTAAACAAAAACTATTACGGTTAATCTTGCCTCAGGCTAACGTTCGTCTTAACGAACAGTGAAACATAAGATTTATAATCAATCAATTATCTCAGTGATTACAGTTGATCATTGAAGTCATTTTACCTGATAGCATTATTAAGGTCAAGTCCTCAGTTCGTTTATCCAGCAGTCGGCAAGTTACATATCTGCACACTTCGTTTACTTTTGGCAAATTCCTTTCGTTCTTTAAGTCGCTGTAAACTGTACCGAAACGTTTTTAAACCAACCTCAGGCACTTGTAAATAGTAACAATGTATATATTATACTATTTATAAACTTTCTTAACCAAAGCTATTATTTTTGCTAGTCCACGACTTAAACGTATCAAAACCTCGGTACGTTTTGGTTGTAATTAATCTTATTCGAATTTGACAATAACTTGAAAAAATTTAGGACAGTTTTGTCTTCCTAAGTTCTTTTGATTTCGTTTACTGCCCCGTTTCTCGCTTATATTAAATATAAGTGATGAAACGGCATTAGTTTATAGAATGCCTGTGAAATTTATTAAATTTCACGAGCATTTGTTTTAATTTTTGTTCAGTTATATTAAATAGGTACGCGCCCTCACCCCTTTAATTTATTACGTGTACTAATCGATGCACATTAATTTTTTTGTATATATTTATTTTTAATATTAAGTTGTAATTAAATTGTGGACACCTCCTTTAGTTTTTTAAGTTGTACCTACGTTCAGATTAATCTTATTTATTTTAAATATGTCTATTTGTGGGCTCCTGCCTGTTTAATATAATTTTTTAATTTAGGAAATTTTATTTCACTTAGCACCAATTTTAGTTTAGACTGTACACGATCTCGCAAACACTGTGTGAGGAAACTAGTCAATAAATTAATTTGTTTGATTTATTTTTTTTTCTTTTCTTTTGTAGCTAGATACATGATACAGTTTACAGGGCAAGCCGATTAGTTTTAAACTGGCGAAAGCAATTTACTCAATGCACTTTTGTATATAAATCCGCAATGTATTCCTTCTTGTCCCGTAATACGGTAAAAAAAGACAGCAAAAGGTTCCAAGATAGTTTGATCCTTGCCTGAATGTACAGAAAATGTGATTTTGCTGTTCCTATATTACGAAACTGCCGAAATTCTAAAGACTGCCGTTCGTTTATGATTATTTAGATTGTTTTGAAAAGTTAATGGGATCAGTTTCGTTAACAAAATTAATCGTTTGGAAATTTATAAAGAAGATTTGTTGAAGATTTTGTTTTAGAAATCTTGGGACCTAAAAGTTACGAAGAGTACCTTACAAAAATACGTTCCGAAAAAAATATATAATTATATGTTATAAAGTTAATAAATTTTAACGTTATCGTTGTAACGTACTATTGGCGTTGGCTTCCAAAAATAGTAGCCGCTTCTTCAAAAACCAATGCAGCGATTCACGTTTACTTCTTGTATATAGTATATAACCCAATGCAACAGTCAAATTAGTTATAGAAATTGCACATACTCGATAATTAATTTGTAACATAAATAATAGCGAAGTAGGCTGCACAGTACAAAATTTAGAAGCCAACGTCAAGGGGCGAAGGGAACTTGAAGCGAATACCCGAGTGCTTTATTTTTGAAATTTTTAAGCTTAGTGCAAAAATCCTGCAGATATAACTTGACTAAGTGGATTCATTCTAATAATAAATAAGAAGAAACTTCTCAATGTTTCGCAATAACAAAACGAAATGGCGGGCGAATAACACAATACCATCCAATGCAATCAGGTTACTTCTTATGAATTATTATAATTGTCCCGAAAAGTTTGACAAATATGTAAGACCTCAAAATTACTGTTGGATTTGACAATTCCTTATTTTATACTCAAATCCAGTTAATCAGACCTTTATCGCACAAACATTTGCAAGTGTAACTTGCCTCATTCAATGACTCATTAATCGCAAGATGGCGACTCAACCAAATGAATTGTTAAAGACAATTCGGACAGATGAATTCAGAAAAGGCCTGAGTAAGGTCACGGAGGAACTACATTTCTTTCTGGATGAGACTGTAAAGTAATTTTTGAGGTCAATCCAAGCAGTTCCCTCACAAGGGATCCATAGAATAGTGATCCTTCCTAGGTAGGAATCCCCTCAAATGCATGCCCACTCCTTCGTCTTATTTTACTGCAGTAATTTATGATGTTTGGCGGTTTTATGAAAATTTTCTGTTCAAATTTGTGTTCGGAAGCTTAAGTTTCAATATGCACACACATTCAGGAATATAGTTGCTTAATTTTCACGTGCCGCTGCAGGTGACAATCAAGCAGATTGTTTTGTTTTACAGAAAGAGATGAATATCATTAACAGGCTTCAAAAAAACACTGTTCGGAAAACGTTTAGGTCACCGGTTCAAAACAAAAAAAATACTAAAAATATCACGAAAAAAGTACAAGCTTATTTTAAGCACCTCTGCGCCTTAATTAAAATTTGAAGCAAAATGATATGAGTGTGTATAACCAAAATCTGCCTTATTCTATTTTCTTATGACGAAAAATCTCCTACCGTTATAGCGCGATTATTTGCTAGTATATATAAATATATCGTTCTTCATCCAGATACCGGCGATTTTTAACCATTTTTCATTAAGGTTATCAACTTATCTAGTCCAATATGTAATACATAGCATTTTGTGTGAGTTGTAGTATACATGTACAATTGTTGGTAAAAAAATCGGGTGTCTCCGTTCAATTCGTATTTAGTTACTCTTTTGGTTTACAAACTACGTTACGTTAACGTTATTGTTACGTTGCAGTGTAGTTTACTAGGTGTTTATATACTCGGTTAAGGTAACCTGATTTACACATGAAACATTCTTACAGTTAATGAAAGGAACGAAACTTTTGCAATTGTGTATAAAAATGTTGGAATTTCAAAATTTTATCTGTAGACAAGCAAAATTTATATATCCATGGAAACTTTGTAGGCGTGGCTCAAATTATATCTTTAATAAATTATTTTGAGAATATTTTTATTGAGGCACTACGTTTATGGCAAAGATTTTTAGATTTAAGCGTTGTTTAGGATTTAGTGAAAATCAAAATTTAGCGCGTATTTGAATGTGATAACCATTAATAAACTACATAGAGACAACGTTAACAAGGAAAGTAAAGCATGATTAATTTCGTCACACCAAAATTTTCATTTTGCGACAAATTTTGTATTAAAGAACGTTCTCATTATGAAATAGTCCTTAAAGAGCCACACAAAAACTGATGCAATAGTAAGCAATGAAGGCAATTATAACCAATATCTATACAGTTCTAGAAATTTCGACTAACCGGAAACACTTTCACATTTAAAATTTACATTGGGCCAATTCGTCCGTCAAAAAAGTGCCTTCAAATTTGTTTTTACGAAAAAAAAAATTACAAAGTAAGGGCCCTAAATAGACACAATGCCCAACCAAAGCGTTCTTTAAGACACACTTTGCCGGATGTACTTTTTCTCGGTTTGATTAAGAGACACCCGATATCATAATTCATAAGGTTATTTCATAAATATTATATTGTTATGCTAAGAAGCTAAGCCGAGCTGTCCTGAGCTTTGGTAAAGCTACTACTATTTGTGGTATATAGTAACTTTGAACTAGAAGTAGATAATAATATAACATACAGATCGATGGTTTTAGTTACACCCATGTTACAGTTTACGTTAACTGTTATTGTTATTCGTTAAACTCTAAGGATAGAAGTGGGAACAAATTTTGAAGCTTAAGTAGAAAGAAAACTATACCGATGCTTAAAACAAGTATAGATAATGAGGCACAGAAATCTCAGGCAATAACACTATAATGTGCCCGAAACTGCAACACAACACAATTTAAACGGCCTATTGCTTTTCGAAAATTTCCGTATGGTATAGCTTTCAACAAAAAAAGTGCAATATTTCGAAATTTGTTCCCGAATTTATTCCATAAAGCCCTATTAAGTTTATTTTCAGTCACCAGATGACTTCTGTCTTCCTCGTTCCAACTCGACAACGATTCCTATGACAATCGTCAAATATAACCACTGGATTTTAAGGATTTTGGCATCAAAATTTCCGGAAATATGGCAAAAATGCCGTATGGATATATTAATAAAAGAAATGTACCACTCCTTTGGCTATTAATCACCATTGAATTTAGATTAAAATTATTGTTAACTCAAGATCTGTTTGTCTGTGGAACGCTCTACGAAGCCGTGCTGATTATAATGGCGTTTTTGATGTATTGTGTTAATGTAATTTGTTAAGTTATGGTTTTGTAGTTACCTTCCGTTGTTAATGGAGGTTGTGCCGTGGAAATGGGTCTATTCACTATTACAAGCGTTTTTCCATGTTGCAACCTCCATGGTGCGGACTTCGAAAGCTTGCTCGTCATAATGTCAGTGATCGGGAATCATTCTTCTCTTATCCAGAAGTATAACAATTGGTATATTATCCATGTACAGAAATGGTAGTTATTGTAATAAAATATTAGTGTAAGATGTGCTATTGTAACATAAGAGAAGAGTGATGATCAAGAAAGCGATGAGCGTGGACGAGGTCTGTGGTTAGATCAATTGTTACTAATGTTAATTTGGAGGCAATGAATGAGCGGACAACTTGAGTTATAAAAAAATTTGGTAAAAGCAGTGGTTAGTTGTCGAGTGCGTTAGGTCATAGTCGCTGGTGCTTTTGACCACCGCCACAGCCACAGGCTCCGATAAATCAGTAACTATTAAGGTTAGGCATCGCGTAAACGATAGAGAATCGAAATAAGATTGTATATTTAGTACAAAAAAACGTGAAAATCGAGATAGCTCAAAATTTATTTCGTTTCGCGCTTCCCGACGGCGGCCCAAAAGTTTATATGTGTAAGAATTTAAAGTATTTTTATATTTATATTGGTGTGAATCAAAATTTGGTATGGACAAAAATTATTGTAGAGTTTTTAGGTTTATAAATTTAAGGAAATTAACGTTTAGGAATTTTTAAATAAATTTGTATATAAAAATTTATATATAATATATAGTTGGCCGTTGGCGGGATCCGCGCCTTTGGGAAGTGTGTGAATGAGGCGTGGCGACGCATACTATTATACTATATACGTACAAAGTACTCATAGGTGTGCGAGCAGCACCTTCCAAACGTTGCTTTTGTTTTATTTAGCGTGTGCAGTATCCATGTTACATTAGACAATTTTACTATTTGGTGTACAGCAATTGTTTCGACTTCCAGCAAGCTATCGCTTAGTCTGGTCGATCGAGATATTGTGACTGTGTTTTCATTGAGCAGCATAATAAATATACATTTATTTGGAAACACTCTGCATTTATCATCACCCACACCTTAACCTAAAAAGCTAGATATCTGCAAAAACCCAGTATTGCGTGAAATTCACCGGAGTCTACTACAGTCAGTCTCGAGTTCTTCGCCTAATATAAATCTTGATGGGACGTAATATTATATACTGTGGTTTCACTGGCGTAATTAAAACATTGCGATTCGTGACATACATAAATAAATGCAGCAAGTGACCAGTCTAAAGTCCTAATATTAAAAGCCAAACATAATGAAAACTGTTTGCTGTTGAATGGATTAACAAAATTAAAGAAAAAGTGACTGAGGGCATTGGGTGGTTTTCATGGAGAAGACTTCGGTTTCCGAAAGAACAAAATCCAAGGGAGACCCAAAGAGCTTAAAAGAAACCCTGATCTAGATTTGGGAAATACGGGGAAATCCAGAGAAATTCAAGGGGAATAACAACGTTAGTTTGTCTCAGTATATTAGACATTTACATTTTGATGGTGATAGTTACATTTGTGAACAAAGAGGCCGTCCTAATTACATTGAGACATTCTTCTATCGTACGGTCTATTGATTTTCTTGATTAACGGTATAAGGTGCCAATGGCGACTGCTGATTCCATGAACGCTTCGAAAATGAGATATGTTTGGAAGCTAAGAGTGAATTTCCAAATACATCCATTTTGGATTAAAATGAAACGCCCTGATTAACATTGTTAGCAAGAAAACGGATGGGAAGCGCAATCATTTCTAAGAATCAAGCATACAGTCCATTGGGGTTTTCTTTAAAAGAAGTTTAAGGAAATTGCAGGCACCCTCATCGATGTTTACAACGCTGTGAAGCTATATCTACCCCTCCTTTGACTTGATGTTGTGCGTTAATTGCAAAACAAGAGGGGCATTTGGCGAAGACTTGTCCCGAATCACCAAACTAGACACAGACAGACCCTCTAATGGGAAGCCGGGCACACTCGAACGCCCTGAAATAAATGTTGCTACAAAACTGGAGACCAGAAAACAAAAGCATCGTTTTACTCGGATCATCAGCCGAATAGGAGGAAACCCTCTGAGCGACAACTCTTACCAATGCTCTACACTTCTACAGTATACATCCTCAAATGATATCAAACGACCACATATTTCACCTAAACTCGACGTAAACACGAGAATTTTAACTTAGACAATGAAATATCAACGGGTTTTACGCCAAGCAAAGAGTTTCTCGAGCTACTTATTACTTATTAGTAAGTCAAACTGCGATTGCATCTGTCTATAAGAGACAAATTTTAAAGAAGAATCATGTGCCACAATCCGAGGGGAGGAGTAGCAGTATATGCCAAGGATAAATGGAGCATAGTCTCAATACGTCCCTAGAACCCTAAGAGTACAATCAGCCCAACCGATGACTATATGCAGTGTGTATCTCCCAAATAACGAACCACTTCCTCGGACCACGAAGAAGTTATAAACCAGCTCCCTGGACTATTAATTCTCTGTGGAGACTTTAACCCCCATAAACCCCCATAATATTTTATGGGGGTCTGATACCAGCGACCAACGCCGCAAAATTGTTGAAAAGTGGTACAACGACCAAGATCAGATCAACCTCCTTGATAGAGGCGCTAGTACCCACCTCGATGGCATTTGAGACCGTCACACCTCCATTGACCTCACTTTTGCATAATCTAACATTGTCATTGACCTCACGTGGACAGTTAATTTCAACAGTGACCACTACCGGATAATTAACTTCATAAAGGCTAACGAACGTATGCCAAATCCAAATTACTCTCCAAAATGGATAATAAAGAACGCGGACTGGGAAAAATATCGGAACTGCTTTGCTAAACAAGGCGAATGATAAAACAGAATCCTTCTTCGATGTTATCCAGCAGCAGCCAACGAATCAATCCCCATATCTTCTGAAAAAGTGATACGCAAATTGTTACCTTGGTGGAACCCTGAGTATAAAACACCTACTAAGGACGCTAAAAAAGCTTTCCGCAATTATCGAAAGAACCCCAGTGAAGAAAATAAGATCCTCTTAAAAAAATAGTGCTGTAGCTCGTTGTACGGTTAAGAAAGTAAAAAGAGACAATCAACAAGATGTCGGCCACTGCGTGGAAGTCAGAATCATTTTCGGAAAATGTCCTTACCTCCATTCTTTCCGAACATTTAATATACCCAGGAAGTCGCAGACCTTTTGAAACATCTGCCTTAAACTCAAGTGACTTTAGGGTTCATCGGAATAACCCTAGCGAAACAAATCCTCAGCATGATCCGATAAACGATTCAGTCTGTCTTTGTGGAACACGCCACAACACCAGTCCAGATCCGGCCAGCATTCCGCATGCATTGATTAAGAATTTACCCCACTCGTACCTCGAATTTACTGAGAATATTCAACTGTCTTTGAAATGCACACTCCTTTCCCCACCAGTGGAGAGAGGCCACCGTAACCCAATCCACAATCCGAATAAAGAACGAGCACAAACTTCAAGCTATCGACCAGCCTCACTTAGCGTGTATCCCATGATACTTGTGTAAGGTTGGGGAGAGAATAGTTTTCCGGCGTCTCAGATGGCAGCTAGAAAAGGACATCTGTTAGCACTCCATCAGTTCGGTTCTCGCAGCTTCAGATCAACAACTGACTACCTAGCCGATATTAGTACTACCCTTGCCAACCACCCGCACCTCCTCTTGGTCTCTCTGGATATAGAAAAGGCGTACGAAACAACATGGACCATTTAAGTCATCAAGATCATAATGTCGGGCAATCTCATAACCTTTATTGCGAACTTCCTCAACCGCTGACGCGTGAAAGTGAGAAACAATGGAAGGCTGTCCACACTAGTTTCTATCAATGGGCTACTCCAGAGATTTGATCTCAGCGCCATTCTGCTCATCGTAACTATCAACCATGCTCTCAGAATCCTTAAATCCTCTTGTCACGGGAAACGAATTAGCAGATCAAGCCGCAAACGCTACGACGACGATATATGATCTGCCGGATGCACCTCTTATACTACATGAAAAAGATGATCCACAAGGAGACCCTGAATTATTGGAACAGCATATGGTTACAAACACATATTTGAAAACCTCTATAAGTTGAGCCAACTGTCAGTAGATGACCCGTATACGCATCGGCCACACTAATCTCAGTCATTCGTTCTTTCTATCTAAAGCGACCTCTATTCAGTGCTATTCCCCAATATCTGTGAAGCACCTTCTGGTTGAGTGAAACTACTACCAGCAGGATCAACAACAAGCAGGAATAACCCACGACCTTTCAGCAATGTTGGCAAACTCCGACGATTGCAGAAAAATTATAACCTCTACCACAAACATATTAATGTACCAATTAATTTAACTTGTAAATATGTTGTCTATGTTCTCCTTTCTAAAATATGTTTTTTTTTTTAGATGCGCTGATATTATATACTTATAGTCGCTGATGAAGGTGCCTTGTAAATAAAATTAAATAAAGAAAATGTTGTAGCGCATATTCTATAAATTCAGAGAGACATCGGGGGCGCCACTAGCCGCCATCGAGGTGCCATCAAGCCGACAATAGACTATCGGCGATAAGGAATGAAAGCAGATGCGAAATATGATACGCTTTCTAAACTATTCAAGAATGTTCCGTGATTTTTTCAAGATGGATTGTGTTTAAAGACATTCTCAAGATCAATATCGCAGTAAAAACATTTTTCTGAACAGATTATTTATTGCATAAGGATAGGTAATATTAAATAAACTTAGATTCTTCCGTCGTTTTCATGGAAACAGTATTGTTTGCTGTTCTGGACTTTTATTTCATGTTCCGCGTCCGATTTTTAATTAGAATCAAAGATCTCATTACAATGAACAATCATTTGTTTCACTTTATCTACTCTTGCGGTTAACAATAGTACATTATATATCAAGGTAGAGAAGTACAGTATTATTGCCTGAGCACCAAGATTACATCCCGAGGCGCGCGCCGAGGGGTGTAAGGTGCGAAGGCAATAATAGACTTCTCTACCGTGGTATATATACTATTTTTTTCACTACTAGCACTTGAAGTCCTCTAAATTAACATATTATATTGATAAGAAAGTGAACGGTTGGACAGAATTTTTTGTTTATTAATTTAACATGTCAATCAAGTACGTAGAAGTACAAGTCAAACAGGCCGTATTTTGTTCTGTCATTGAGATACTTTCAAAGAGTAATTTCGTTCGAATTTTTTCAAAACGTGATAATTTCAGGTATGTAATTTCTCTGGAAATGGCGGATGGTGGCAATTCTTCATTTTAGAGAACTTGTCAAAACGTTTATTGAGCGAAATTTCGGGGTGTGTTTTCTAAAAGTGACAGCGTGACAGTTCTCATTATTGACTACTAGTTAATAATGTCCACATTATTAACCACTTTGAACAAATGCCAAGAAAGCCTACTTTACAAGTGGAAAAAAGGTTAATAATCATGTCATCAGACGCTAGTAGTGAAAAAAATCATTTTAACCACTCTTACTGCTAAAGAGAAACTTCTTTAGCCTACTCACTCAAAATCACTTCACTTTAACACTATGTGCTGTAGTGGTAAATAAACAGTGGCAAAAGTAATAAAAGCGAAGTTGTATAACGTTTATTATTAAAATTTTTCTGTGGCTATCGATTTCGGCAAAAATGCCATCATCTGGCCTAGCTATAAATATATCCTGTGTTATAAAAGATAAACTTAGAACTGTGCTTACCGTCAAAAGTTTAAAGGGCAGCGTATTTATATATTAGCATGAAGTGCGTGTTACTGATGGAAGTGGAAATGAACAATGGCAATGTATGAAGGAGCTCTACGGTGAATGTGAAAGCCGATGATTTAGCGATTAACGATCGAAAGTAATTTTAGTAATTGTCCCCCTTCCCCCAGCTACTCGCGTTTAAGAGGATACCCATACATTTTCAGATCTGCAGATTGTATTACTCTCTGTCTCTGTCTGTTTCCAAAAATGGTACAATGAATGAATGATTAGTTCAAAGGAAGTAATCACAGTACCAAGAACTTTAGATGAAACCAAATTTCCTTGGGGGCGAAAATTCCAGGGACGAGGCGAGAATTTTTTTGGAGAATGACTTTTTGGAGACGATAGTATAGTCGAACTGTTTCTTCAGAATCGTGTTGTCTTTAATGTGGAAAGCGAATTTTCCTAGAGAACGAAAATGCAAGGCGCAAATTTTGTGGAAAGGTGGAACCTTCCAGAGATTGTGAATTCGGGAGAATACCTATTCCGGTTACGAATTTCCGATAGAACGATTTTATATGCAATAAACCTCATTGATGAACTTGTAAAAATTACGCTTCTTTGAACGTTCGTAAAAAACTCATGGCTAAACGTTCGGCTAATTAGTCCCTGTACATAGAACGGAAAATATTGATGTGCGATTTTAATCAACACGTGATAGGTATAAATAAATTCCTCAACGACCACAAGGTGAGGCGAGTGTGAATTAACGATGGCGTGGTCGAGTCACCTTATAGGAATATTCCTATGATTGATGAAATTGTATTTTGATTTACTGCTAAATTTCCAAGTCCGTTGCAGTGCCAAAAAGCAAACAGACCCTACCTATTAAGCACGATTTAAAACTCACTCATGGGAACCTTTGCTGTGGCAAAAATTATACCAAAGATCTAGGTTTTCCTTAACGTTAAGTATTACTTTCTTTTTATATAAGCAATTTATATTATTTTGCCAAGGAAATTTGGGTTCTTTTACCATACGAGCAAAAATAAGTTTTTACTTTTCTCTTAAAACAAGCACGACAATCATTTGCAAAAACAATTTGCTAAATATTTTAGTTTAAAAACGCCAAAAAGGACTGCTTTCGCTTCGCTATCAGATTTTCGATAAGAGGACATACCTACCTGTAGACATGTTTTGCACTTACCTTAAACATTTAAGACCCATCAGATCCAAAATTGTAGAAGGGCACTGCACTGCACTCGCGCGAATAAATGTATAGTCGTCGCGTCACGTTTTATACTCGAATGGTAATTTTGATCAATTTTAAACGCGTCTTATCGTCATCGCGCAACGGGCGTGATAAGAACAGGTTCAATGTAAATATCAAAAAGCAAAAATATTTGCCATACGACATTACATTTCCCAAAAATTTTAATCAAATCAAATAGTTATTTATATAACAAGAGCGCGAAGTTCAATTTCGCGCATTGAGACTGAAGGTATTTTGACGAGGCGAAGCCGAGTCAAAATATCAGTCAAATGCGCGAAATAACTTCGCGCTAGTGTTATATACAATATTTTTTCTACAACTGAACCGATTGTTAATTAAATTTGCTGTTTAAGTTCAACTTTGTCACGTGCGCGAAATACTTTTTTTCACTGTTGACGATTTCGCGCACGTTGTCAAGAGCAACCTTACTTATTAATTAACAGTTTAAAAATCTAGTACTTCGCGTTTCGAAATCCGTCAGAAAATGACAGGTTTTTTTGACAGTTGTAGAAAAAATAATTTTTGTCTCCTATCTCAGTTTTATTATAGTAGTGCACAATCGTTAATGTGGACCTTGTTCACCTTATTAGACGCGTAAAAATAGCATTCGGAATTCGGAAATGTATTAATTCTAGCATATAAATTGAAGCTGTGTTCTCTAAAGACTTGCTGAAACTGTAAATTTCTTCATTAATTAACGCCCATTTGTTTTGTTAAGGTACCTAAGAAAAAGAAAACTACTGCGCAACCTTTGTGAGGAATCAGAAGTGTTCGAACTTCGAAGGAACCTAAAAATTTTGCGTGCTTACGTGATCTTTATGGTTAAAGCTGAAAAAGGAAGAATAGAGGGACGGCAAAAAAAGTAGGGGGAGCGTAATGGGTTGTGAAGTCATCTATAAGATGATGATGTCCGGAAGCTGTGTGGGATCAAGGAGCGCCTAAAGTTCTCGATGGCGCCAAGTGAGACAGAGTGGAGCGAGAATAATTCACAAAGGAATCCCAAATGCTCTGATAGGGGACAGCCAAGTAGAATACCGTCAATGAATCCTGCTTGGTATGGTGGTGTCTCTGGTATGTGGCTCTCTAAGCATTGTAGTAGGTTGGCCGCATATATCTTGTAACCCGCGCTGCATAGCGAGATTCTTCTGCAGTCATCTGTTCCTTGTGGTGACCTGATTTTCGGGATGGGGATCTGCACCGTCTGCTGCCATTCCTTAGGGACCAAGTTTCTGATCCATACCTCCTGTATCAATGCATGTAAGTCCTTTATTAGCCATTCTGAGGCGTATTGAAGTAATTCGGCCTGGACTCTATCCTGTCCTGGCATTTTCCCCTTTTTCAGTCTTCTTAATATCTCCATCATTTCTTCCACCGTGGGGGTGGCGGGAGTGGCCAGTGGTCGTCATACGTCATTAGCTGAGCCTGTTATTCCTGTTCCTCCTTCAGGAGTTTCTCCCACGCTGTCATTGGTATATATTTTCTGTTTCCCCTTGTTTCCTCCTTTTGTTTCTTTAATGTGATTATACATTTGGGCATTCCTCTCCATTGGTCTGAGCTTGGCGATGTTTTCCGCGAACTCGGCGAATTCCTTGATTTCGTGTTGCTATGTCTCCTCCTTAGCTTCCCTTAGCTCTTTCTTTGTTTCAGGTTTGTGTGGGTTTTGCCCAAACCTCCTGGTTGCTCTGCTGTGAGCGTTTCGGCGATCCTGTTCTAAGATGGTCTTCCTCCCCCTTTTTGCTTCTGATCTCTGCCTGCTCCTTTCTGTACTCCTCCCTTTTCTTCTCCACTGACAGAAGTTTCACATCGCACCATTCGGTTCTCCCGCTTTGCTCCTTGTCATTTCCTTCCTCCTCTTTTCCTCCCACCCCTCTTTCCTTTCCCACTTACTATTTTGTGGTCCGATCCTTTTACGGATCCTACTGTTTTTGTCCATATGCCTACTGTGTTCGTGATGCTTATTTCCTTTGATTTCGTCCTTATTATGTGGTCAATCTGCGATTCAGAGTTTCCCCTCCTCCATGTTGTCAGCGCCGTTTTGGACTTGCTGTGGATGTGTTTTCCACCCTCAGTCCATGTAGGTGTACCATGTTCCTAAAGGTCACTGCGCTGCTGTGGCATACTCGAAAACCTATTCAAAGACGTGCCACCAGTCTGTCTAACTCTTATGGTTGCTAAGAAAAAAATTAAAGAAGAAATGCAAATTTTACCACTTTTGTGGAGGTGGCTTCCAAACGAAACACGTTAGACCCTCGGTTTATTTGGAAAAAGTGCCTCTACCACCCAAATGTTTTTACATACATGTAACACCATGTATTTCAACATTCATTATGAATCAGAAGTGTCTCGAGGTCTGTGTATCTGTATCTGTACCTATCTGACTTTCAGATTCAGAGGGAAATTTGTTTTTCTAAAAAAAATTTACTATATGCTCCAAACTGCGTTAGACTTTCAATGCATGCTCAAACTATTTAGCGCCCGACCTATTTAATCAATTTTCTATAAACATTAACTTACACCGTGAGCGTGGTGTATTTATTATACACCATGACAGTGAGTCAAAAAGTTATACTTAGTATAGCGTTCTAATTTTTCGTAGAGTATGTAAATGCAGTAAATTATTCGTAAATTCAGTAAACATTAATAATTTATGTAATTTTTGTAAATGGTGTACAACATTTTTCTAAGTGGTCAACCCTTCGGCAAGTACTGATCAATTCATGGAAAATTCGCCAAAGTTACTCGCCGCAAAAACGTTGTTTTCTTTTTTATATATTAGATTAATACAACTTCAGATTGAATCATTATTAATTAATTTGTGGGTAGTGCGGTAATACATTGGTTGGATGGTTGCATGGATTTTACTCTACCTATGCTGATTTTGCCATACAGAATAGAAATGAGATTGTACTCATATAGTCATATATCACCTCGTGGAGCTAGAAGAAAGGCACCTTGTCAATCTTTTAGATTACATCCACTCAGGGCCGTATTACCCATTAGGCACACTAGGCAGGTGCCTAGGGCCCGGGAAGAATGGGGGCCCGGAAAAATCAAGGACACGTAACGTAACGTGTGAGATTTTAAAGTACACAACACAACAATTTTACACTATACAGGTAGGGGTAGGTACAGGTACTTTTTGCTTTATTTCTTTACATTAAAAATTTGCACTATATTTGTATGCTATATTAAATAATGACTAGAGTGCGGATAAAAATGCATTTATTTTTATAAAATAAGCACTTATTATATGCATCAAAACGGGCAAAAGAAGCTGAAAAAAAGGCAAAGTAAGCAACCAAATGCACAATCAACCATCCACACAAAAAACCTTTATTCCTTAATAAAATATGATTATGATGAAACTAACTCTAATTAGCTATCGGAAAAACAATTAACAATTATGTATTTCTCCAAATTTGCAATTAAAAAATGTTGCCTTCGGTCCGATAAAATATTTTTATAGACGGATGTCTTTCACTTTTGGCATATTTTTGACCCGGTTAATTGAATTAATATTTAGAAGGAGCACCGAACGGTTTAACGTATATGCGAAAAAGTACACAACTGTGCTGGAACACGAGTTATTATAATTTATGAGAAGGGGCCCCAAAATTTCATTGTGTCTAGGGCTCGGACACACCTTAATTCGGCCCTGCATCCACTACTTCTTTACGTTTAATGTAAGTGCCCACATCATTGCTTCATTTTTTTAACATACTCACCTCTCATTTATATGTAAATTCTTTCTCTAGTCTTAAGAAAAAAGTATGGGTTTGGGTATCTAATTAAATTTATCGCAATAATGGTTTATTTAGGAATTTAATTGTTTCATTAAGTTATTCGGTTAGGTACCGTTGCACGAACATACTAAACATGTTAAATAATGTACTCCTAAAAATAACCATGCTATAGAATCACCATTTACGTGATTCTCGACCACGTTTCCCCTTCATTAATATTTATGTTTAATGAGTTAATATATTCGTCGCTAATTTGAAGGGGAAGTGGTGAATTACTCTTTAGGCTAAATAAAGTTCATTGTGACTAAGTAACACACACTTTATTAGTTTATTATCGATTACCGAAACGAACTAAATCTTAATTCAACTCAATACGTAACTGAAAATATGAACAACAAATATAGGTAGTGAAATTGATTGGAGGCTGATGTAGTCTGATGGGGAGTAAAAATGGAGACATTAGTTGGCATTATTTTCTAATCGTAAATGTAGATCGCCTATTAAAACTAAAAAGAAAGGTGATTTGTTTTTCGGCAGGAATCCGATGCACAGCAGATAATTTAAATAATTATATATAATAGCAATATTAGCGCGCAGGGGATGATGTCAGCGCCATCATACAATTTTGCCTCTCTTAAGATCTATAATTCCTACACAATCCAGATGTAGACACCTATAACCTTCTAAAACGCAAGCTGCAAAATGCCACCGGAAGTATACAGTTCAGTTTACTACCAGAATACAGTAGTCGCCAACAGAGGGCGAGGCATGATAATTGCGGTTACAATATTTAAATTATGCTTATAATTTTTCTTTTCGCAATTTCATAAAATATCAATTAAAGCAAATTTGTTGACGTAATTAACTCAGGCGCACGGCGGGCCGAAATAGGACTGGCACTCGACCGTAAATAAAACAGCTTTTTTATTTATGCACTCGACATCGTTTCATTCCACTTTTAAGTATGTTAGTTTTCTTCGATTCATTAAAATAAATAAATACTACACTTTACGATTAAGATAAACCAATAAATCTTTCTGCAGTATTCTGACTATTTAATAAATATTTGTTAGTAATTGAGACAAGACTACTATAGGTATACCAGGCATGGGCAACCTTTTTTTCCAAGGGGCCAAAATAAAATTTTTCATTTGCACCACGGGTCACAGTTGAAAATAAAAATAAAAAGTATGATGAAATCAATAATTATCTATTTCTTTTTGGTCTTGACCTATTTTTTGCTTTCGTAACAATCATTTAAACAAAACTCTAAGTTCTCCTGAAAATTGACACGATTTTGCATACAACGATTGTAGGATGATTCGCCCCGGTACATTCACCCCTGAAAATTCGCCCCCGGAATATTCGCCCCCAAGAAAACACGCCCCCAAATAAATTCGCCCCCGGACTATTCACCTCCGTAAGATTCGCTCAGAAAGATTCGCCCCGGAAAATTTGCCCACAAGAAAATTCCCCCAAGTAAATTCGCCCCCGGACTATTCGCCTCCGTAGGATTCGCCCCATAAGATTTATGAATCGTCGGAGGTAACAGGGCCAGCAGTTCATAAGTAAAATGAATTTTGTGTGATTTTAATTTTTTTGTATTAACTGTGTATACTTACATAAAGGGGGTAGAATAATAGCACTCAAATACCTGTTAACTAAAATATGAATATAGGTAATTAAGATAAGGTTGAATAAAGTAAGGGTGATTTGCAAAGTATTTGACATCCAAAGGAAGTAAATCCTGTATTCACAATGACTTAATGACTTCTATTATTTACAGAAATGACATATGGAAAATCCACCTTAACTCTTGTATTACAAAGGAAGGTAATATTTAATCTAATTTAAATGACATTTTTGATTGACTAAACTAAGTTGTTAGCTTCTTAATTTCTTCCTAACAGAACGTTTGATGGCTCGTTTGGTCATTGGTGGTGTATTTATTTTGAAACTTTTTATGTTCCTACTTGTTATATTTTGGCGCGAATACGAACTTTGATTTTTGGTGTTTTTTTAACTTTCGGATCAATACTTGGCTTGAACACGGATTTTGAGTTTGGTATAAACCTGTGTAAAAAATAGTTTTGAGTATTGAAGAAGATCGGTTTCACGTGGTGCTGGTAAGTTTTGTATTATTTTTTAATTAGGTAGTTAAATTTAATTAAAAAAACGAGTTTTGTGCACGATTTTCTAAGATTTTAAATATTACAATTCTAATAGATGAAGAGTTTATTTTATTGTAAATCAAACACAATATTTCACCTTTCGTAAATACAAAAATCTGAAAATCAAACTGACAACAGAAAAAAAGGAACTCTTATGGCATCAATAATAAAAACGTGCATGTATTGTCATTTTTATACATAATGGTAGGACACAAAGTAGGTATATACTAAATCATTGAATAAAATAATAGTGTTTTTATTCAATGACTAAATTCATTGTCTTTTTAAGGTCTAAATTTTTGGTAAATGGTCAACGTTCAACTTAGTTTGATCTCAAGTGGATACTTTGGACATTTTAAAACTTTTATGGCATTTGCACATTTTTTACCAAAATTCTCAAATTTAAGGCTGATCCGACGGGCTGAATTTGGAACGAGTACAAGAGTACCGTAGCAGACTAATTGCTACTTAACTAATAAATATATAAGCAAATTTTTTTTATAGGTATTTTAAAGAAATGGGATGTTTCGAGTTAAATTTTTTTAGATTTTCGGGGACGAATTTACCGGGGCGAGTCTTCCGGGGCGAATTTACCGCACGCCCATACAACATTTTCCAGATGTGGATAAAAATCACCATATTCAGCTTGTAACTAAATTTTCATTTGTGTTCTTACCATTTGTTGCAATATATGGCTTTAAAATGTTACTTAATTCCAAAACAAGTGTCGTTTTATTGCTCCACCCGGTATATATCGCGACGAAAATTCTGGAAAGAGGCTTTCAATCGTGTTGGAAGCTTCGTATCGCGTCCAATAGATGTTGCACGTGTAACATAATCGTATTAATTAATTAATTCGAATGTTTAATGAAATTGGCGGGCCGTATGAAGTACTAACTATGAATTATGTTAGCGAGCCGAACAAAACTTATCGGCGGGCCGGATCAGGCCCGCGGGTTGCCCATACCTGCATACAGGGTGCCCATTATGTATGGAATATAGTAATAATATCTCGGCAAATATTGACTGCATAAAAAATGTTTCTATATGAAAGTTGTTTAGCATTTTATTTCCCATAATAAGGCAGCACAGCATTCCATTGTTTTTATTTCAGAAAACAAATGAGTATCGAAAAACAATTGAATTTTTTTAAATAGCAATGCACACTTTCATTAGGCTTCATTAGGCTCATTTGAAAAAATGAAAAAATTGTAAAATGGCGGGCGATGAAGATGAAGTGTCTGGTAAAGAAACTGACGAAAATTGTGTTTTTAAATGTTGTAAATGAAATTGTAAAGTGTGTGTATGTGTAAATTGTCACACTATATATATGAGAAAATCTTTTACTAAAGTTAGTACTACGGAAATTATCTGCTGTTCAAATTCTAACCCTAAAAATGAGAACGCCGTAAAGAATCTCTTACGGGAAATTGAATTGCTGCAACAACTAGTAACCGAGGCACAGGACAAAAACATAATACTAAAGCAAAACAACAAACAATCAACTACTCTTGGAGAAAATATCTCACCTATCGGGTAATAAAGCTACTATAGAGACCAGTGCTGCTCAAAGCATTCCTGTACTCACGTACTCTGGAATGATAAAGAAAGATAACCATGTTAAACTAAACCTGTCACGTAAACAACCTGTTTATCAACAAGCAAACATCACCTCACCTGTAACACCAAATTTTGAGATTGGCAACACGAAACGAACTACACCAAAACTTAACCTTGCAGCAGAAGCCCCAACTAATAAAGAAGCTCTAAAAAGCTCAAATTTTGTTACAACAGTGAGGCAATCTAAACCAATAATTAAGAAAGTAGGAACGAAAGATAATACGGATGGAGAATTCCTGGGCGTGGAGAAGAAGGTATGGATATATCTACACCGTATTAAAAGATCTGTTACAGCGGAAGCAGTAGTGAAATTATGTAAAAAGCGATTCTGCATTGAAAACGTCGAAGTTTCAGTCAAAGAACTACCATCGCAAGAAAGTCAAAATAAATGTTTTGTGTTGAGTTCAACGTTCTCATTCAAAGACCAGTTATATAACCCTGCTTTTTGACCAAGTGGCGTTGGAATTAAGAGATTAAACGGCATCGGTCCTATATAATATCAATAACTCTGGCTCGCTATTGGAAGTCAGTACAGCACAAATGCTTTCTCGGAAATCGGTCATCCTGTTGAAAGTTATAAAGGATTAAGATCCACTAACGAAACACTAACTATGTGATCATCGTTAGTGCTTCCAACGGTGGTAGGAAGTCAGCAGTGCACAAGGGTCGGCGGGGGAGATTTTCAACACCACGTTTCGTTTCGGAAAAATCATCATCAACTTTGTTTTTTTATATGATAAAACTTCGTACATAAGCGGCTTAAGTTATCGATATTTGAAACTTTACAATGAAACATGATAGAAACGGGCTATGCGTAAAGAAGATTAAATACTGACACGCAACAGTCGGCCTAAAAATCCCTTTTTAACTTAATTATGAGTTAACTCAATTTCAAATTCCACATCGACACATAATTCGAATTATATGTAAATGTAACCAATTTCATATTTCGTCGCTTCGAACAAGCTAATAAATGAACACTTTCACGCTTGTGATTAAAACATATGCTTATGCATGTGTTATAAATCGTTCTTGCCGGAGTTTTGATAGGACCCATAAAATGTATTAACATTCTTTCTTTTTTCGCTTTAAATCTTTAAAAGGATCGACAACACTTAAGCGAATACCTGTCGAAACGGCGTTGCTATGGTGACGAGAATGGCAAATGTTAGGTATAGCTAAATGGATTTCGCGGGATTTCGTCCTCTCTATCTAAGTACTGGTTTTAATATTCTCCTTTGATTTTACTGTCAGTTTTAGCATACAACCACTTTTCAGAAGAGAGAAGGCCAAAAGCCAAAATTTCCTCTATATGCATATTAAAAGGCAAAAATTAGTTATTGTAACAATTTCTCGCTATACTTTAACAAAGGACTTTCCCGGATTTTATTTCAGTAGTTTTTCGGTTATTGTGCTAGTTTGGTTGTTCTTTGCATCATTCCATACACCAAGTTTTAAATGAATAGGTATTTAAATCCAAACAAAACATCAAAACGCGGCGTTTCCGTTAATAAGTTCAAAAGCAAAATTCACATACCTACGTCTCCATTATCTGTTAAAGATCGAACTGGTTTAGCGATATTTTCGCATTGTGTCAATGTGCAATTATGCAGTAAGTAGAATGTGTACGTAATTTAACAGAAAGATTTCCGCCCGTAATATTATGATAAAGGCTGTTAGAGCTATATTTGAAGTAGTTGAAGACATTTTTCGATCTTAATGTTTCTTCTATGTAAGAGACAACGAAACAATGTTAAATTATCTACAATAATTTGTGGCGACATTTAAAATGGCCCAGCAAAGTTAAATAGGTAAAGGGTTGCGTGTGCGATTGTAATGAAAATGACAGCATTCAATGCCTTTTTTTGTTGCAAGTAAAATGTGTTGCATCCGTTTCTCGAAACCCTGTCAGGTATTGAATCACCAAAATCCACTCAACTTATTAGGACACTATTTTTCTTTTTTATGTTAATTTATAGATACCAAACAAGATTTTGTTATATCACTCTTATAAGTCACAAAAGCTTGTGATGGGAGCATCAGTTCAGCCGTGATTTCGTTCTTTAGGGACGGTTTTTAATGTGTCACTCAGCAAAACATTGTAGTTATGGGAGTAACAAATTAAGCAGTAAATGAGTAACATAAACTTAACTGCAACACACTAATATCGTACAACCCCTACTTTTTCCCTACATGACCGTTATACAGTGTCCCTGTTCCCAAATTTAAAGGTCCACCCTGTAACAGTAGGTACAGTACCTCAGAAAAAGCACAAATTGCTAGATAAACATACGTCCGATCTTGCTTCGTTTTCGAGTTATGAATTGCAAGATAGAATTAGGGTCGCATGTGACGAAATCGTTGCTGAGCAATGTCTAGCAGCTATTAATTATGTTAATCAATGTTCCACAGCTTGCCTTCCTGTGGGTGGTGTTATAAAAATAATTTTATACTACGAACCGCACCCTGAATCTGCGAAAATCGTTATCCTTTGTAAGATACTTGGACAAGAAAGTTGAAAAATATTCCGAAGATGTAGAAACCATTAATGAAGAAGTCAGAGGAAAGGTCAGATTGCACAGCTCCAGAGTCCATAAAGTAATGGTGAAACCCGAAAACGAACTATACCAAAAACCAAAGAAATTTGATGGCAACCTCAGAAAGTGTCATCCCATCCATTTTATGAAGGCGGTGGAAAATTACTTGAAGAACTTCGATATCGCTGAAAAAGCAGCAGCATAATGGAGCTATTGGGAAGGCAATGCCAAATTATGGCCACAACTGAGAAGTAAGGAATGGAACAACAAGAATTTGTGAAGCAGTTTTGGTCAAAGCAGACTTGAGATAACTAGCTAGTCAATGCTTTGACAAGGCACTTCTCTCAAGATGTGGAAAATATCTTGATTGGATCCGGAGAAAAACAATCCAGCAGCAAGATAACCAAAACCGAGAAACACAGGACAGAAAAGACAAACAAAATTATGGAAGAGATCACGATCAGAGGAATTACTAAAACCAAAAGCAAAACCAGCAAAGTAATACAAACCATGAAAACCAAAATAGAGGAGACTATGGACAAGATTAGGAAAGAAGACAAGTAAACGCAGTACAATACAGAAGATCTCACAACTAACAGAGCCCACCTAGAAGAGGGCACCAAAGTGGCAGAAATTATGAAGGAAGAATAGAAAACCAAACCGCCCACATGATTTTTGTAAAAACGTTTATCTAAAGAAGCAAACTCACTAATAATAAATGACCAGATTCAGATTAAACAAGGAGGGATAATCGACATTTTAGAAAAACAATATGTATTTCAATATGCAGGACTCAGTTTTAGTACAAGAGAGGAACCAGACATTAAACAAAAACTGAAACTTAAAGAAGACAAACTTAAAGTACAAGAGAAAATGGATTATGAAAAAGATATTCGAAATATCTGAACAAAGATCACACGATTTCAGATTACCTGAAACAAAGGCATCGAGAAGTCTAGTCGGCCATTCCCAGCCTTTAGATGAAAAACTCAGACAGAAAAATTTTAAGAAAGAATTGATCAAAGTTAAAGGAATGAGGAGAAGGAACGGAAGAAATTCGCAATCTTTCCCGGAAAAATGACGTGTTTATTCTAGAACATTTGGAAGCGTTTTAAGAACATTCTAGAACAATTGCCGTTTGCTATATAAGCAAATCGAATTGAGTTTCAGTTCAGTTCCAATTTCAACGCCAATGTAATAAATAGATCGCGCTGTTAAAATTGTGTATATGTAAGTGATAAATAATATTTTAACTGTTATAAGTCTCCCGTAATATTGTTAACTAACTAAATACATAAAGCACATAATTAAATTTACGTTACAATATTATTTCATCAGCTCTGCTAATCATTAGCATTCTATCTTAAGCTACAAATCTGTATACCAAATTATTATGATGCACACGGACGAATAGACAAATAACACAAAGTAATAAAGGATCTATAATAATCATTAATCAATAGTAAATTTAATGTACGGTCACTTTCCGTCCCTAATCGCATTTTAATCCCTCAGGAGAGTAGGAGACAAAACACGTTGATTTAGTCCACGGAGTAGATTATTTTATAGTCCGTGTTTCATTTATATTTTTCGATCAACATTAAAATCACTGTAGCTGATAACCGGGACAAAAAATAATATCAAAAATTAGTCGGTTTGGCGCAAGGTGCTGCAAAAAAATCTTTATCCATCACAATTTCAAAAATTGCCTCAAACGCACCGTAAACTCTTGAATAGTTTTACGAGTAGTAGACATACAAAAAGGCAATGTATGTATAACTTTGTTGCGTCTACATTCTTGCAGCGTTATCTTATCGGTATAAATAAAACGGTTGCTTATAGGTTTAATATTCCAAAATGAAACAGATATGATAGAATTGATAAAATGCACGTAATTTTATTTTTGTGCACGTTTTAACACACAGAAGATCATGCATTGTACAAATGAAAGATAAACGTACACAACTTGCATCTGGAACTTATTGACGATCACTGCTTTCTTCCTGTTTGTCAGTTGAATATTAATCAAAAGGTTAAAAAGTATCGAAACCATATTTCACAAATTCACAAAAATATGGGGTTCACCTAACATTTTTCCTGTAAATCAAGAACCCGAAACGTTTCGTTTGAGAGATACATACATCCCTAAAAGTCCCAAAGTGCTAATCTCGAAGTCAAACACATAATGGGACTCTTCAGGAGATGCAGCTCTCAAAGGAAACATTTTAGACTTTTGACTTCAGACAGCGCTAAATTAAAGGGGTGATTGATGCCTTGGGGTTCCGAACAAAATCGTAATGTTTTATAAACCATTTAGATGTTTGTTTATTTGGCAATAACCAGTAAGCAGGATCTCAAAAAGGATTCGATGGGAGAGGTGATCAAACCAAACCAAGTCCCAAGAGCACAAAATGTTGCAAAAGTTCCATGATTTATAATTTTATTTTTTTCACTATTAGCCTATGCTGACCAGATTATTAACCATTTACGAAAGCTTTTGAAAGTGGTTTATAATGAAATCATTATTAACCAGTAGCCAATAATGAGAACTGTCACTTTTGGAGATCACCACCCGAAATTTGTTGTGTACCTGGTCCAGGGCCGTAGCCAGAGGGGGGAAAGAGGGGGCTAAGCCCTCTCTTGGGACCCACTTTGCCCGCTCTTGAAAATTGCTTAATATGGCACATGCTCATAAATGATCAAGTTTATCTAACTACTTCACTAAATTGCATTAATTACTATGGGAGTAAATGTTGCAATAAAATATCTTTGAAATATCGATCATTACCAAAAACTCATCTAAAAAATGTGATGAGCAATTATTTAAAACCAAATACTTTCTACTCAGTCGATGAGTTTCTTATAAGTATAACCCAGCCCGTTGATCTGTGATATTCATATATATTTTAATTTGTTTTGTTTGTCCTCTCTATTTTGTAGTTTGTTATTTACCTGTTTGACTTATATAGTTTCGACTATTAGTGATGATAATAAATGATCAATCAATCAATCAAATATTTATTTAAAAAATTATCAAAAGAAGAGATAGAAAACTTCAACCATTTTAAGTGAGGATATTAATTAAGAAAATGTTTTAGTTGGATTAATTAGTTTGTTTTCTATTATAACGGTAGTCCATTCTTCGAAAATGAAATTTTTCGGTTTATTGATCATAACTTCGCTATTTGTAGAGCCACGAGAAACTTTTTTACCACCCGCAATACGTACGTAGGCCTGTACTACTACTAAGAGAGACAGAAATCTGGGTTTTGGATCCCTAGGCACTCGATTTCAATGATCATCATCAGTCCACCTGTCTGTGCACTTATTTCCTTCCAAACCAAAACCACTAAACCGAAAGTAGCTAAAGTTGGCACAGGCACACGTGTTCTTAGGCGTAAGATGAAAAAACAAAAGACAAGAATCGTATTTTGTAAGAACAGGTGTACCAAAACCACTACTACGTAGGTATTTTGTGTGCAACCTGCGTATATAGGCAGATAGAGACTGCTCTTCAAATCGATACGATACATATGTATCATTTCTTGGTCATCGAGCAATCGAGTTTGATCTCAAATTGGCGCATAAATATCAATTTTGACCGATTTGCTATAACACGTGATGAATACGAAAGTTAATTTTTGATAGTTGCACACCTGGAGTTATAATGAAAATCCAAAGTCGATGCGGGGTCTAGGGACTGAGCTATAGCACGGAACGACAGACAGACGGACGAAAATGTGAAGTCGTAAGTACTCCACTTGCGCTAAAAAAGAATTTCTTCAGCGGAACACAGCAAATTATTAATATTTCGCCCGCCCTCTCTGTAGATTGATTTGCCCGCTCATAGTAACTAATCTGACTACGGTCCTGACCTGGTCTCATTTCTACGTTCTATGGAATTTAAATTGAAAACATAATATCAGCTTTAACTTTTGTGTCTATCGACCTAAGAAGATGAAAACTGATTCCCTGCGCCCGTCCTTGACTGAACTAAGTACCAAAAAAACTTAGCAAGGCCAATGCCTATGAATCTATTAAATATCACGATTGACACATCACAACAAATATTATAATTAGCTATATTTTTACGACCTGCTCATTCGTAAAATTTAAAGGTGAACCTCGTCATTTAGATGTCTACGAGTAGTCTGCGGAATACAATTACTGAGCAATTTGGTATCAATCGACCTAATAAAAGGGTATTTTTATTAGGTACCTACATTTTTTCTACGCAAGTTTGTTTATGTTGATATATAGATAAAAGGAAAGATTAATTTAATTACAATGTTTTGCTTATTTTTAAATAATTTTATTTATAAACGGTGTTGGAAAACTTGAAAGTGGGTTAATGCATTTCTTCGTCTAAATTTGTGTATTATGATTGAGAGATATAGACACCTATATAGAAATATTTATAATTACAGCCACTTTGGGTTGATCGATTAAGCACTCAAAGGAGAGGAACTTTTAAACACTTCGCGAATTGCGCATCGACTGTAAAGATCTAGGATCTAGGCAATTATTGTTGATTTTTTAATTCTGTTGATGCCATTGTGGAATTACAATACAGATAATCGTTATCGGTAACACAGATTACTTTAATCCCATTTTGCGACCTTATACAGGGTGTATCCTAATCCTTTCGATAGGTGTAAAACTCAGCACTACGTGATCCCGCATTATTGTCTGAGTAAAAAACTCCAATAAAAATTTGTCTCTAGATGACTCCTTCAGGAGGTATATATGTATAAGCCATCCTATTCACATAACAAACTGCTAATAGCAGTAATAGCTATGATTCAGTACACCAGAGAGTCAAAATCTGCAATTATATCGGAATTTGATGAGGAGATATGCATTAATTTCCCAAGTGTTACACTTCTGAATACACAAGTTGCACCTCTTTGTACATTGTTAAAATATGGCATCAATGCACTCGAGTTTTTCACGTAAATGATCTAAGTATAGAATGCCTTGATATTGCAATTTACATCAGTCCCACTCACAAACTGTCATATTGCCAGATTTAAAAATCTAAAAGTGTTAATAGGTACTTGCCTAAGGGAGTAATCTAGAGGAAAATCAATGGAAACTAAAATCGAAACCGGTCAACAAGCCATGGAATCTAAAATAGAAGCAGACCAGCAAGAAATAGATCAAGACGAGATACGGAGTGTTTAAAATGAGATACAGAGTGTGAGTGTTTTTATGGTGCAATTCCTCGATTCGATTCATTGTGCTAAGTGAACACTCCTTCGTGAATTTCTCAAAAGTCTCTCCCACCGTTGCACTTCCTCACCTCTCACCTGGAAGAATAGGTGTGTAAATTGCATTAAAAACACAAATCTTTTAAGGCAATTTATTGACGTGGTCAGTAAAAAAGTGATTACAAAAAAGTTCTTACAGCCAATAAAATAGTTTCAATAATCTGCCAATTATATTGAATATTTCCCTCATATGTCATAAATGCCATATGAGGTGTGCAATTATCGCTCAATTACAGCGATAATTGCACTGTAGAAAGCGAAAGAGCCCTGCGATAATTGCACTGTCACTGTCCATATCCATGGCAACTGGCAACTCCTTTGGACAATTTCACAATACACCGACAATTTATAAGTAGGTAACGTCAGTTTGACAAGTAATGCTTGTTCGGGAAATATTCCCCTAAATTACACTCGTGCATCAAAATAAACCTGATAATTTTTTATTCAAGCATGTTGTCAGTAAAAAACTGCATTCGGTCATTTTCATATTTTGTTAAAAGAGCCCTCCACCTTCGGTGTCGGGCTCTTTCGCCAAAATATGAAAATAAACTCATGCAGTTTTTAGACAACATGCTTTCAAAAAAATTATCGGTAATTTTGATGCACTTGTGCAATTACCTACGAATATTTTCGACGATAAGCCTATATAGCAAACACACTATTCTGACAAAAGCTGCCAAGTACTTAATGGGAACTTACACGTTCAAAATCGATTTACACGGTGCGGAGTTTAATTAATAACATTGTATGCTAGGTATCTAAAGGACCCCTTAGTTAATAGGGCATGCCGATTTATAATTTTTGCCGTTACGCAACATTTCAAATGCAATACAGGTAATTATCATAATTTGATTTTCAAATGCACGCATACAATTTGTGTTACAATTCTGATTTCAAATTCAATGTACACACGTGTGATAGATTGAATGTATATTTATTAAGCAGATATAAATAAGTTTGATGTTGTAATTACTACTTTCGATATAATAATTTTAATCGGATTGTTGTTGACAACATAGTAAATTTACTGTATTGTAATATTATTTATACATTCGGAAAAGTATAGGGCGAGGTACCTATCGTTATGGCAAACCTGAAGTGTCCTTATCATATATTATGTATACAGTCTGATGCGTTTGTACTATTCCAAGTCCTTCTAACAAAAGGATAAGTACCTACCTACTTGTGCTATCTCGATCATTTCCATTCTAATAAACTATACCTTGCAAAATGAGCCAAGATGTCGTAATTGGTATATCGAGAGCACAAAAATACAAGGTGCCTCGACTCCTAGCACAGAGTTATAGTATTTTACATTATTAGCCAGGTAAGTAAGTTTTTACTGGCGATAGGAGAAGTTGACTGGCGAGCCGTCAGGCGAGCCTGTCATCTCCTAGAGCCAGTAAAAACTATTACCTGGCGTATAATGTACAATATTTTATTTGTTACTCATTTGTAAACAATAGTAAACGTAAATAATTAGTTCTTAAATTGATCTCGAAGAAATGTCTAAAATATCATGTTATCCATGTAACAGAGACTTCGCATTAATTCTGGCCAATGAAATGACTAGATTACTAACTTGTAAAATTTTTACAGGTCAGCTGTCAGTTTTACAAGTCAGTAGCGTTTAAACATGACGTTTACCTGTTTGCGTTTTGTCTTGTTAATCAACGTTTACAACTGAGTAACGAATAAAAGTTTTAATAGACTGGTTCACTTTTATAAAAAGCAGCGTTTTAACAGGTTCTAGGGGCATTTCAGACAACATTTGGCCAAATAGGCGTTTTTTACTAATTTGGACCTGCTGAACACGAATATCGATGTTGGCATCTCGAAATCTGAACAGGAAGTTCAGAATTCAAGATGGCGGCCAATTTCCGAAAATGTTGATCTTTTCACTCATGCGGCCGATTTTTTCGAGCTAAAAACGGATTATAATGTTATTCCTGATGGAGGTAGGGTACGATAATAATAGTGAACAAATGTTTAAACAATGATTCCATAGTTTTTCTAACGTCAAAGTGCGTAAAAGTGGAAACCTTTTTTTCATAGTAGGTACCTACTGTATGGCTACTGTTTAAATTTGTTCACAGCGTGTAATAATTATTAAATTATTTCTGTTTTGGCAAGCATTTTGGTTCCTGTGCGTCGTGTGATAGATATCCGCAATGTTCCGTTATCTCACATATGGAAGAATTTCCTTTCATTAGAGGAAAACAAAAGAAACGAGTTATTGTCGCATCACCTTGAAGACGCCTCATTTGACGGCGTACTGGTGATTACTGGAAGCTTCAGTGACGAAAGAAAAGTTTTCTGTAGCGTCAGACGACACAGATTTCTTCCTTAGAAGCTTTTCACAAGGAAGCGGATACTAGGATAACACTACAGATATTCGAGAAAATACTGGCAAACGAAATAATGATGTGCAGAGGAACTGGCCAAAAGCAGTAGTATAGCGAATATCCTGTCCTTTTACGCTATCACAGGAAGTGATGTCACGTCATTTGCTGTTGTGAATTTCCACGCTTGGATGCATTTATTTTTATTTATTTATTTATTTTTGTTCTTTATTTTTAAGCAGGGGGATTTCAGGCAAGGCTGGTCTACCAACCCAACCCATTAAACATTTACAAATATCTATATCCGAACCCGGATGTGAACCAGGGACTGTTTCAAAAGCGCTCTTCTTTACTGTTCACGCTGGGTACCATACTCCTCAGCGAAAAAATATATCTTTTGCAAAAATCTTCGTGACAAAACTATACAAGGTTGGTATCATAACTAGGTACATGAAACTTCACTTGTTCATAGTATCAACTTGGCTCGCATATTTTAGATGGCGTCTTCTCTTCTCTTTAGGTACCCGATACCATAGCTTCCACCGACAGTGCGCGTCCCGCTTAGTTCGGTAGAGAGAAGTCGCTACCAGACGTCCGTTTGGAAGAATGCGCACGTCCCTTGCCCCATCTCGGTTAATCAAGTAGGACTTCCCAGAGTGGAGAAGCATTGCCAAGTTTCAGGAGTTGCGAAGCTTTAGATCTAACAATTCTGAACTCCATTCTCTTGGGATTCCATCTAATCTTCTCTAACATTTCATCCATTTCCATAATTACGGCATATGAGGTGTAAATCTCAAGAGGTACCTAGTTCTTTGCCCTTAAACTCTGAAATGTCGCCCAGACTAGCATATCTATCCTTGATTTTCTGGGGAAAGAATGAATTGAAAATGGCTACATCCCCATTCTCACAACGTTAGATTAACTCCGAAGGCTGCTCTAGATATCGTCCTTTGTGGTTGTAAATAGGATTGCTCGTCAAAAATGTCGCAAGGCTCAGTTTATTTGTACTAGGTACCTAATTCTCAAGAAGACAATTGACCTAACACCATGAAAATAAGATAAGTTTGCCTTCACTTTTCTATATGCTTTCATACTTTAATAATAATAATAATAATATATCCTGAGTAACGGTAATAAAGAGATACCTAGCAAAATATGAATCTTCCGAAACATCGCAGTTTAGTTGAACTCCTTAATTATTTTCATTTGAAAATTAACGTAAAATTCGAAAAATTGTACTTATCAAAACTTTATAAGGAGAATTATGCAATATAAACGCATGTCGGGAATGCTTATATGTGTCGGGATTACTAGATACAATCGTTTTGCAACTCCTCCTTTTGGCAAGGAGAGCTAGGAATTTCTTAATTCTTAATTTTACGCATCCTGATTCCTGCCGCTAAAAAAGCTATTACATTATTGTTAAAACAATAGTTAACTATTATTATCGTGACGTACGTCAGGAATAACATTATAATTAGTTTTTAGATCGAAAAAATCGGTCGCACGAGTGAAAAGATCAACATTTTCGGAAATTGGCCGCCATCTTGAATTCTGGACTTCCGGTTCAGATTTCGAGGTGCCAACATCGATATTCGTGTTCAGCAGGTACCAATTAGTAAAAAAAGCCTTGTTGGCCAAATGTTGTCTGAAATGCTCCTAGGACAGAGAAACTTCGAAAAATGAACCAGTCTATAAGAACTATTTTAGCTTAACAACTCTGTCAAAACTAGTACTTTGCCGTGTATTAGGGGGTGCACACCGTGTATATAAATGCACAACCTGTTTTAAACCGAGTGTCTGCTAAATAGCATAGTAGCAACATTGCTACCGATAGGACTCTAGATACTTACAGAGAACCGAAAAATAAATCACTCTACCAGAGAACAAGTTTAACTTGGTGGACATAAAATAAAAGCGGCAATAATAGCAGGAAGGTGGAAATTGTCTGCGACCACATTGGCAGTCAACAGCGAGAGGTCTCGAGGGTCAGGGGGCGAAAAGAATCAACCCCGAGTAAATTAAACGATCTGGCTTCCCATATTAAGAGGCCGACATTGGCCTCCACCAGTCGGGTCACTGGATGGAAAGGAATAGTGTCTGCTGGAACAGTGGATTTCATAGCTCGGAAAGAATATTAGGTTCTACCACAAGATATCGCGTTTAGGTACTTCGTGTCTTCGTCTCGACCTTTTATACAGCCATCATGCTTTCTCGTATAGAAGCGACATTCAGCACTAAACACTATACTGTACGGCACTCCAGTTTCTCGTTCAGTCGGATCCTAGGATCCTATACCAGGTCAAACGTTGCTGTCTGCTCTGGACATTAAAGGGTAAGACATGATGCGACCAATCATTCGAATAGTTACAGGATGACCTTCATTGGCAACCCACTGATTGGCAATTGATCTGGTACAGAAAAATCGGTCTTTTATTGTTGTAAGTACTAGATGGCATTAGCGCATGACAATGGCTTGGTTCCGGCGAAAACGATTTGAAATTATCCGAAATAAAAAATCACATTCACGCAGGGCAACAAAACACCTTGGTAAAAACAAAGGCGATGAGTGATAAGCCATAAGCACTTGAACGAAATTTTAATCCATTTTTTTACAACCTTGGAGTAGATAACCGTCTAGGCCAACTTATAGCATACAAAAAATAGGTAGTTAATACAGATATCTAACCGCGTACTTGACCGTTCTTTCTTGTGGGCATTTTGCTCTTACTCATACTATCTTTTACTTGATGGTGGATCTGACATTTTTTGTAAAAGTCCTTACAGTAATACGTCCGTCATCAAAAAAGTCAAAAAATCGGCGACATACCTTGAATTGTACAAAGTACTCATCCTTTGACTTGTTGAAAAAAATACGAAGAAAAAAATAAGAAAATCGGGCATATAATAAATGAATTGCTTTCACCTTGCGATGAAAGTACTCGATTATATTAGCGCTATAAAATATAAATACGTGCGTTTCGAAGGTGCTGCACGAAAAATACGATTTCAGCCAATCGTACGTGTGCGTTTCTGTAGTAGGATTGAGTACTACCACGATGTAAAATTGATAGAGGTGTATGAACTGCTGTGTCGTGGACGATTCAACTTAAGAAAAAGAAGGGCAAAAGCTTCCGGTAAGGAAGTACCTCGTGTTGTTTTCACAACTCTTAAGAATGATGTACGGAGTATCATTGATTGCTTAAAAACATACCGATATTTAAATGTTTATTATTCAAAGAGGGTTGAAGATACACATACTCTTGCGGATTTGTTTGTAGGAAATTGTGTTGTGTTTGTGTTGTAGCACCAGACGTACCAAGTTCCAAATCGTATGTCGATCTAAAGAATGTTCTGATTGATCATTATTGTCCGAAGAGGTTAGTAATAGCGGAGCGGTTTAAGTTCTACAATGCCAATCAAGAGTCTAATGAAGATATAAAAACCTTCGTAACCAGGTTAAAAAACATCTCGCAATATTGCAAGTTTGGTCAGTTTTTATCAGAGTCGCTGCTAGATTGGTATGTGGATTACGGTCATTTACCATTAAGAAGAAATTGCTATCCGAGGTAAATTTAACATTCCAGTCTGCCTATGATACTGAATTAGCTATAGAATTAGCAGAAGTTAAGCCGATGGGAAATGAGCCAAATATCGCATGTGTGTCGAAGTAAAGTCAAGTGAAGTTAGTCACTCATCGTCGAGGAAGGAATGGAAGCCTTGCGTTCGATGTCAAAGAAGACACGATCCGTAAAAATATCCAGCTAAGGCGTGGGAATGTTTTCTTTGTAAAGCTGTTGGGCATACAAGCAGAGTTTGCAAAATCAAGTCCACAGAAGACGAAGATCCCTTAGTCCTGGGATTCCTGGCATCCATATAGCCGAAAAAAGAAGGTACAGCCGAACCAAAGAAAATATCGATAGAGATCGAGAGTGAGAAGATTACTTTTGAGATTGATTCTGGAGCGTGCCGAAAATCACAAAAATAACATTGTTAGCTTACCGTTAGTTGTTTTAAAAAGCGATCATGGATTTAACCCATTGTTAGGTCGTATAACTGGTTAAATATTTTGAATCCAAATTGAAGAGAAAACTTAAATTTTAATAAGTCAAGGGACAGTAGTCAGATGTCTGAATATCATAAGTCACAAAGTCAAATATCAAATAAATATGTCAGTTTGGTGATACAAAATCAGGTCAAGCAAAGCGAAGAATAAGAAATATCTAGTTTAGTGCTCCAAATTAAAGATAATTTTAAGAAAGTTTTTACCGAAAAGTCAGATGCGAGTATAAGTAACTTTCAAGAAGATTTCAAACTTAAAGAGGGGGCACAACCTGTTTTTCACAGGGCATATGCCATTTGCGTTAAAAGTTAAAAGAAAAGTTGAATTGACATACATGGTACAATCGGGAATTTAAAAAAAAGTAAGTTTTAGTAATTGGGCTAGTCCTGTCGTGGGACCAAAAAAGAATACGAATGAAATAAGAATTTGTGTGGATTTCAAAAAGACTTTAAATTCTGCATTAGATACAGATCATTGTGTCTTACCATTACCCGAAGATATTTTTGCATGTTTGAGTGGGAATAAGTAGTTTTCAGTCATTGATTTGAAGAGTGCTTATCTGCAATTAAAAGTCAGCGAGGAAGCACAAAAGTTGTTAGTAATAAATACACATTTAGTTCTTTTTGCGTATACCAGACTGACATACGAAGTTAGTTCTGCTCCTGGAATTTTTCAGTCAGTTATGGATAGCATTTTAGCAGGATTAAAAAATACCAAATGTTATTTAGATGACATTTTAATTTTTGGGTCAACATTGGAGGAATGTTATACAGGGTGACAATTTGAAAACTTACCCCCCCCCCCCATGTCTTAGTAAATAAACGAGATATTTTAAAAAATCAAAATCCGTTTCGGTAATTTGGAGGGGGATTCACAATGACATAGTTGGCGACGTCCCCCCTCCAACCCCCTGCGCCCCAGCCACTCCAACTTTTAAATCTTAAATAGTGACCTCCCATGTGTGATACGTCATTGAAAAGCTCTGAAAAAATGCTTTCCAACCATACCAAATAGCATTACATTTAGGTTAGTAATTATTGTGCAAATCAAAAAATAACTGAGGGGTGGTAAGTTTTCAAATTTCCACCCTGTATAAATGTAAAGAATGCATTAATGAATTTGGTGTTAAAGTAAACTCAAAGAAATGCAACATTTTTGAAACAAACGTAGAATTTTTAGGGCATATTATCGATAATAAGGGAATACACTCAACAAAAGAGAAAATTGCAGCAATACAATCGGCACCAGTGCCAAAATCTTTAACTGAATTAAAATCATATCTGGGGTTATTAAACTATTATGGGAAGTTCATTTTAATGTTGTCTTCGAAGTTAAAGCCATTATATGATTTATGTAAAGATAGCGTAAATTTTGCAGCTATAGTTGGGAACAAGAATGTCAAGACACTTTTACCTTAAGCAAAAAATTATTGACATCAAATAGTGTTTTAACTCACTACAATCCAAATCTTCCTATTTATGTTACACGCGATGCTTGTAGTTATGGAGTTGGGGGTGTTCTTAGTCACAAAATCGGGGAAATAGAAAAACCTGTGATGTGTGCGTCAAATCCACTATCAGCTACTGAACGGAACTATAGCAATTTAGAACGCGAAGCTTCGGCTATTATTTTTGCCTTAAAGAAATTTAATAAGTTCTTGTATGGTCGAAGAGTTATACTGATTACGGATCATCGTCCATTACAATTTATTTTCGGTCAGAATCAAGGGATTCCGACCACAGCAGCTGCTACGGTCACTCGTCACTCATGCGTTCTTATTGTTGGTGGCCTAACATGAATGCAGATTATTGAAAAATTCATTGCGTCTTGTGATGAATAAAAGTGTTTTCTTGATATTGATTGATCAAAAATCTAAATGGTGAGATGCGAAAGTAATGGAAAAAGGTTGGAAACTGTGTCAAAATTAAAAGATATTTTTTCAATTTTTGGCTTACCTAAAAATTTAATGATAAGTAAATTACAAAATTTCTTATTCACATATCAGGATACACCATCTACGGTTACTGATTTGTCACCTGCCGAAAGTGTCTATATTGAAAAATAGACCTAGGACTAGGTTTGATTTGCTAAAACAATCTTGTTCCACTTCCAACAACTCGCATAGTTCTAAAATGGAAAACAAACATGTTTTGTATAAAGAAAGGTAAGATGATTTTGTGAAAAATAAACAAACAAAATTATGACAAAAAGGCATAATAATGAAAATCATTAGCTACTCTACATATATATTTCAAGTAGAAAATAGAGAAATTGATGCAAGTAATGATACACCCTTGGGTTTAAATTTAAATATTAATCGAAACGCTAGTGAAATTGACAGCTCTAATACTAGTGAAAATTCTAAAAAAACCTTCAAGAATAAATCTTTAATAAGAAGGCAGAATATGTAGTGTTTAAGATTTTATAAAACCGGCAACACTGTGTTGTGGTTCAAGTATCGGCTATTCGGCTAGTTAGTTTAGTAAGACAGTGCTAAGTGTAATGTAGAATAACATGTCACGTCCAAGTTCTTAAATAAATGGCCATTAAAATACACAGCAGTTAGTGCGCGCGTAAAATGCAAGGAATTATATGGAGTTCTATAAACGGATACCATTCGTCAGAAGAGTTACAATTACAATGCAGTGGCAAACATTTAATTATATTATAAAATTCACACAGTAAATCCTCTATACGTACTAAATAATAATAGTCACTTCTGACAGCCCTCTGTGACCCACCCTAAAGTTTTAAGGAGGGTAAGAAATAAGATTTATTTTATGGAAAGTATCAGTCATAAAACTTGAGTGTTATCAAATATCAGGTGTCCCTAGACCTACTGTCAAATTTTTTAATTATCTTGATTTTTTTTAATTTTGAAAGAGGTAGCTTTATTTTCAATAATGCACTTTTCTTTACTAGATAGTAATAAATAATAGGATCAGATCCATACAAATTACCTTGTTGAGACGGAATATATTCTATGATGCTTCAAAAGGGAATCGAAATCTTACTCTGTTCCTCCAGTGTTTCTTTACAGCGAGTCTAGATTTAGGACTCAAAATTGGAGGAAAACCCGAGGTCCAGCCATTCCCAAACCCGGTATGTACAGTTATTCCACAGCTAAGTGTTACAGACTAATCATCGGTTGTGTTGAAAACACTAGTAAGACTGATTGACAGACCACGGAGAGAGGAAACTTTGATCTACAAGATCCACTCCTGTGATTTCTAACAGTAGACAAACTACTATCGCATTTCCCAACGACAAATGTTATTTCGGTACACACTAAACTAAAGGAGTGTTGAAGATGTCATGAAAGCAACCCCGAAAGTAACAGAGAGATGGTACTTAGCAGCAGATATAAAAATCAATTCTGCAAACGAAGTTATAGTACCTTACACAAAGAAATTAAAATTGCCATGCACAAACATGAAGCTATTCGACATCCACATCCAGTGAGAAGTGGGAACCTGGAACGCCCACCTGGATAGAACAATCACCAAATGTCATCATCTGGAGCTTTCCCTAACTGTTCCCATAGCTGTACAAAACAATGATACTCCAATTCTGGAATTGAAATCAGACCCAACGCAAATTTCGTTTCGTTTCGGAAAGTCATACGCGAAACCCAAATTGTGATCCTGAAAAGATCCGAACACCGACAAACAAGAACCTCGTCTTCTACACAGACGGTTCTTTCGAGCTGAGACCTGCGCCAACACAACAGCGTCAAGTTATGCAAGATCCAAGGACACCAAGGGAAACAACATGGAAAGAGTTACCACTTCGAGGGGTTAATGAGAACCCCTGAAAATGGACATTTTGCCATTTTTCTCAGAAACTTTAATTTTTACAATTTTTTTCGTTAGTACATTTTTTGTGAGCCTCTCACATGAGCTTAGAATCATAGGCTGCGTCTGATCCCTGATGTAATCCAAATAGCTAGTTGCTTAGAAAATGACGCACTTGATATGCTGGCGCAGAGTGCATAAATTTCGCTGCTCAGCAAATGCAATATTTAATAATAATACAAACAACTACATTAACAAAGGCAAGTATGATCTAATAATAGAAATCTGGGATACTAGGCTGAAATAGTATATTAAGTATGGAGAACGGTAAGGGATTTGTACCGTTCGAAGACAATTGTTTGGAGGAGGAGCGAAGCGACGACTCCAATTATTGTCTGAGAACGGTAACCCTTAACGTTCGACGTGCTTATAACATTTTTTGCGCGATCGAAATTAAATTTATGCAACCAATATAAATATGCACTAAGAAATTAACGAGCAGAATAAATCGAAATGATCGAAGTGGTATGGTGTATATCACTAGGTAACCAGTTTATTTGTCAAAATTGAAGTTAATAATTTCATAAAAATGTGCATGTGTCTGATGTAGTTTACTAGCTTTGAACTTCCTTTATGACTTTATGAGCGTCTTGCTATAGGAAACAACAGCACAAATTGTACGTTTAATGTACCTAACAATAATTAAAGATTAAATGTAATGTAAGACTGTTGATTTTTAAAAAGGCGTCGGTAAGTATTTTTATTTCATACTATCTAGTAATCGCCGCTTTCCCAGACTGATTTGAGTCTGGTAAATCGTATTTTACCAGACTGAAAATTTTTACCAGACTGGAAATTTTGCCTAGCAACCGCAACTGACATCCATCTAAACGTATGCATTGATATTTGTCAAACTACTGTCAGATCAAACAAATCAAGTGATCGACTTTTGCTTTTATTTTAATGTGTACCTACAACATTCTAATCAAAATGGTATTTTAATAGAAATAGAGCAGTATGAAATAAAATGTTTTACATTATTTGTATGTCAAATCAGTTTACGTTACTCGTTTCGAAATTCCTGCCTCAGCTACGCTTCGGCAGTAAACATCTCACTCGTGAACGTAAACCTTGATTTACCATACTCATATGTAAATAACTATTGCTGTTCTGTTTTTAGATCGGTAAGTAATTTTGACGTCGTCGTAATCATAGCAACTGGTAAATTCTACCTACTGTCATGGAAACACCCATGGTAAATAGTCAGAAATGACCGATCGCGCAAAAATTTTATTTAATCATAATCATATTCTATATGCATATTTATTTTTACGTGGGGGGAGGCAGTTTCTCCAGAGGTGGATTCTTGCTACAGAAACTGTTTTCATCTATGTTATCGGAATTTAACATGCAACAAATAGTGAAAAATTCCACAAGAATTACTGATCAGACAGAGTCGTTAATTGATGTCATTTGCATTAGTGAAAATATTGTGGTTAACTGCTCTAATAATATTGATCTAGAAAGTAACACAGATCATTTACTAACCTATGTCACTTTTAAAATAAATGCTAAAACTGTTCCGGAACAGCTATTGTCGTATAGAGACTATAAAAATTTTGACACCGAACAATTTCATATCGATGCAAGTCATATAAACTGGCTAGCAATAGACAATATTGGGGACTTAAATAGCAGAGTAGATTACCTAAACACAGCTATTATTACTCTATTCAATAACAATGCTCCAATTCGCACCATAAAACTCAGTCGCAACTTTAAACCTTGTATAACATATAATTTAAAACAAATCCTTACTTTAAAGAAAAAAGCATATAATAAATATATAAAATTAAAGACCCCATCCAACAGACAATACTATGTTCAATTACGCAACTTCGCTAAAACTGCAGTTAATAATGAGAGGAGGGCGTATATGAAATTTGTGTTAAAACAGAGTGAGGGGAATCAAAAGATGCTGTGGAACAATCTAAAAAGCTGGGGAGTATCTACTAAAAAAGTTAAACATTCTTTGCCACAACATTTGCGCGAACCACACAAAATAAATAATTTTTTCCTCAAATCGGCAGGTAACACAAGCATAGACTTAAACGAGGTGACATACTTCAAAAACAATAAATTAAGTGGTAAAACATTTTCTTTAAAGGAAGTTAATGATAACGATATATTTTCCGCGCTATCACAAATAAAATCGCAATCATACGGTCATGATGGATTGAATATAAAGATGATTAACTTAATTTTACCTTACTGTCTGACTCTCGTAAGAAATATTTTAAATGATTCTATTAAACGAGGCACAATGCCCGATTGTTGGAAAATGGCGGATATTATTCCATTACCTAAATGTAAAAATCCTCAGACGCTAAATGATTTAAGGCCAATATCAATTTTGCCAGTTTTTTCCAAAATTTTAGAAAAGTTAGTTGCAAAACAGCTAATCGAGTATTTAAAAGAAAATAAAATACTACCATCTATGCAGTCGGGATTTCGAAAACATTACAGTACTGCGACGGCGTTACTAAAAGTCAGTAGTGATATAGCTTCGGTTAATGATAAATCTCTTTCTTGCATTCTGGTGTTATTAGATCAAAGCAAGGCGTTCGATTTGGTGAGTGACGAACTCTTATTGGCCAAGTTATCTTACATCGGTTTAGATCAACTCACCCTACATTGGTTTCAAAGTTATTTGTGTGGTCGTAGGCAAAGGGTGAAAGTTGATCAGGACAATATCTCTGACTTTATGCTAATAAAAAGAGGTGTACCACAGGGTAGTATATTAGGTCCCATTTTGTTCTCTATTTTTACCTTTGACCTACCATACGTGATAAAGCATGCTAGTGTTCATTTGTATGCAGATGACATACAAATATATAAGTCATGCTCAGTGCGAGATATCGAAGGAACAATAAAGTTATTAAATGCGGATTTGGATAGTGTCTCAAAGTGGTGTACAAGGAATGGACTAAGGCTAAATGCAACTAAAACCGTAGCTGTGTGTATAGGCTCACAACAGCAGAGAAGCTTAATCTGCAATAGTAGCTTGTCAATGGATGGTATCTACATTCGCTGGACAGAATGCATAAAAAATTTAGGTGTAATCATGGACAGTAGATTAAGTTTTGATAAGCATGTCGATCAGGTTTATAAAATTACTTTTTTTAAATTGAAGTCTTTATACCATCTTAAAGATAAGCTTTCACAGGATACTAAACTTAAACTTGTCAAGGCGCTAGTTTATCCCCACGTAGACTATTGCTGTACGGTTTACTACTTCTCATATGCATACAGCAAAAATAAAATCCAAAGGATTCAGAACGCATGCATGAGGTTTGTTTGTAATATACCTTATCGTCATCACGTTACACCTTTTTTGGTTATGCTTAATGAACATACCATGTTTGAAAGAATTACTTACTTAAGCTTAGTCATATTACATAAGATTTATCATACTCAAGAACCACCATACTTATATAATTTGTTAATAAGAAGATCAGAAATGCACAATATTAATATAAGAATAAATAGCTTTACACTTCCACAACATGCAACCGTAAAATATGAAGGGTCGTTTGAGTATTTAGCATCATATCTCTTAAATTTAGTATTAAGTAAAATTGAAATGCCACCGTCGACTTTCAAAAAATTCAGTAAAGAATTCGTTAGAAATCTCACCTGGAAGGAAATGTAGTTATTATTATTATTATTATTATGAGGATTAATTTTTGTAGTCCAATTTTTGTTTTTGCATACTGTTATTTTTCAATTAACCATGTTACACTTTTTGTATGATTTATATTTTAGATGTATACCTACCTACTTATTGTAGTTATATACCTCCGCAATTTAGGAACGAGAAAATGTAAACTTTTATTTTAAGGGGAAATGGAAGAACGGTTTTTACCGAATTTCCTCCTTTTGTGTATATTTTCTGTACGCAATAAACGTTATTATTATTATTATAATATTTCTATCCTGGATTCATTTACAAATCCAGTGCACCAGTAGTACCTACCATACAACGCAACTACAAATCTCTCGATTGGTTGGAAGCTGTGAGATGTAAGTTGTGCTCACCATTTCAAATAGATTATGTCTTATATGCAGAAAGCCTTCAGTTACATCGTCGTTGGAATTCCAAGCAGTTAATTGAAGAGGTCATTTCGGAACTCGTTAACGCATGGAAAACTGGTCGAACCTGAGACTTTCGGTCTCCTGCAGCGGAACACAAGACATTCATGCTGTAGAGACTAGTGCCATAGAGTTTGTTAACGCAGGATAGATAGAAATATTTTGTAGCAAAAACCCGTCTCTGGAGAAACTGCCTCCCACCCAAGTAACAATAAATATACGTGCAGTGTGAGTTACCACTTCTTAACCTCAAAATTCAAGTAAATTATTATGATTCTAATATGTTACAGAAGTTAGTCCAGTAAATGCGTGTTTAAAACTGCCGTTTTCGGAAGAAAATTGCGGAAGTTTTTTTATCAACGGTTTTATATGTTATCGAATGTGCTGCATCCGAATTTATTGTTTGCTGCCTTGTAGGAAGTCGGATTCATACCGAAATACGCAAAAAATTGGAATTTTTCAATACTTTTTTCAGTTTTTTGCTCATATCTCAAAAACATACGTTTTTTTGAAGATGGGCGCCCTATACAAAATTAAAGTAGATAAAATTTCCTACAAAATACATTATTTAGCTTTGCGATAAGCGGTACCCGCGCTAGAGTTTGTTAAAAAACCACGATTTTTTGAATTTTTACAAAAGCGCCCAGTACCACCTCTTTCGAATCGAGGAATAAACAAGTAATCAACAAAAACTTAATTCAACGTAGAAGAGGACCTAATGCGCGTCTATCACTTTTCAATGTAATATTTTTTAAGTGGAAGAACAGTCACAATTTAGTATTCAGCCTGGACCTTCCATAGCTCCTGACTTTTTGTTTGGACTTTCGATTGCCCAAGACCCTTTACCTGGGAGTTCTAGTTGACGACGCAAAACAAAACGGAAACGTACAAATTAACTGCGGCTATGACGTCAGATCACTCAAAGGAATGATGATCCTGGGCACATATTTCAATGATTTCGTTTGCTTTATTTTGAGTATAATGTAACTAACTAATAATTTGTAAATATATTAATGTTTTTCATACAAAACTTTGTGAGAAGATTTAATATGCCAGATATCTTTTGCGTTACAAGAGATGAAAGTGGGCGTTTTAGACGTTTGTGTGAAAATGAAAAAAAAATATTGTGTTTCACTGAGCTTAACACAAAATCAAAGTGCACTAGTGCATTTTGTAGAAAATTTTGTTTACTTTAATTTTGTGTAGAACGCGCATCTTCAAAAAACGTGTAGTTTTTAAGATATAAGTAAACAACTAAAAAAAGTGCTGAAAAATACCGATTTTTGCGTTTTTGGCTATGAAGCCGATCTCCTATAAGGCAGCAAACCATAAATTTAGATTCAGCACCCTCGAAAACATATAAAACCGTTGAGAAAAAAACTTCCGCAATTTTGTTTTGGAAAAATCACCATTTGACTGGGCTAAGTATAGTAAGTTTGTTAATGTAGTTGCTTGTAACCATTAACATTGCTATATTGCACTTGCTGAGCAACTAAATTTATGCACAACTAAGTTCACAATCTTTACTTTTTTAGGGCGCTCTGATCCAGCATATAAAGCAGTTGAAAAATGTGAAACAAGAAGTGGGAGCCAGTGTGTATTACAATCCTGATTCCCGAAGGTGTGAAACCCTGTAGAGAAAGTTAAGTGTTGCTGCACTGGACTATTTTCGGGTCGTCTGTAATGTGTTTACTTGTTTTTTTCTTTTCGCCTTTTTCGTCCATCTATAGATCACTTACTACTAGTCATGACTCAAGATGGCAAGAAACACATAAGAGAGCTGGGGCTTCCAAGCATTCTCAAAGTAAGGCAGATATATGTAGGAAGGAAAACTATAATAAAACACAATGTTCTTATGTTTAAAAATAGAAATAAAGTAACTATAACGTTAAAAAAGATACAAACGAAAACGAACAAAAAGTGAAATGCTCAATATTTTCTCAAATTGATCTAAACCAAAATAAAACTCAATGTTTTTAGACTCTATTTGAATAGAAGAAACTATTCCATTATGAAAATCTCTTTTTGAATTTCCTCTAACGCAACCAGAGCCTGCTTTCACTACAGGAAAACAAGTTTGCCATTTCAGGCAATACCCGCGTATTTGTAAACTTGAATAAAGCTTGATTAAAGAAACTATGAAAGTTTCTGCTACAGTAGATGTATGTGGTGTTTTTAACGTGACCAACAAAGCATGGTATTACTTTTTAATTTATAAAAAGAAAAATATTACGTTTAACGTGAACTTGGAATAGAAGTGGGAATTAGAATAATTCAAAATAAGAAATAGCTTATCATTAATAAAAGTAAGTGCTTAAAAGGGTTTACAATTAGTTTAAAATTGTAAAGCATCGATAAGAAAATTCTTTTGGCCCATGGTCACGAAGTTCAAACGCTTCAAATTTTAACAAAATGTTCAAAATTCACTCGTTACACGTAACACAACTGTAAATGATTAGTAACGGGCAAATATAGACCATAAGAGCTATCAATTAGCAAAAACAATAAACAAATTAAGAATTTCTTTAAATGAATGTATTTCAGTAATGTGCTTGGAGACCTGCTCCTTTATAAAATTTTCTAATGAATTTTCTGTCCCCTGTTCCCTGTAACGCCTATCCTTCCTTTGTAAAAATTCTGCCACTTGGAAGATCGCATTCGGTTCGCAATGTACAAAACTACAGTCAAAAGATCTGATTGACGATGTCGAAGTCCGGCAGCCGAGGGAATATGTACTGTTAAAATCATGGGATTTAATTTATGCACTAAACATCCGTTGTGAGATATTCATTGTACAAATGAAACCTGAAACCGCAGAATAGTGCGGTATTTTAGTTCTTAGTTATTACTGCTGACAAGGTCCCTTTAATAATGCTTTAAAGTTTAAAGCGTGATAGCCGACAAAACCCTCGAAAAAATAAGTTGGTTGTAGGTAGGTAAGTACCTAGAAGTAGTAAAATAAAATAGATAAACACTGCGGTTTTTAAAGTTGTTATTGTCGTCAATGACTACATAGGTACCTGGTACCTATTTGTTATTTTAGGCTAAACGCGGTTGATTTCTGATTAAATACTGAATACCTACTACTACAGAGAAATAAGTATTGCGCTACATATACATGCCCAACTCTGCATTAAAAAAATTAAAAACTACATGGGTAAATGAGCGCACTACAATTGCCCCGGTAGTTTACATGTTAAAAAATCCTCTGGCTAACTATGTAAGTTTTCCGTCACAACTTTCTTATGCACTTTGCATTTTGTTGAAATCGGAATTGAAATCCAAATTATTTAGCCTGTCCTGTACCTACCGCGACCCTCAAAAATTTGAGAATCGTGGATCTAACTGGTCATCCATGTCGATGGTTTGCTGCAACGTTTGCAACTGACCGCTGGGGTGACTATGACAAAAACACCGGGTTTTAAATAACTAGCGTCGCGACGTCAGTTTAATAAACGGTCGTCTAACCCTGACCCTAGTCGGGCAGATTTGTATGCAACAGCACAGCCTAGTTTTTTGTTATCGGGTTTTACGATTCATACTGCTTCCCGGTAAAAAAAGCACATGGTGTTGATCAGAGAATGGAGTTCCAGTTCATGCTATTTAAAGTCCATGTTGTAACTCCACCAGATTCATTTTTGGCGTCAGACTAATAGCTTCTGTTGGTCCTGAAGAAGAAAGAAAATTATTTGTTAAAAAATTGTCAATGATTAGATAGAGATTATTTTAAATTTATTGCAAAGTCAACAACCTTCATGTTTAATTATACACAGCTTGGACAAATAATCTCGGGTTTATAACATAATAGTTTAATAATAATTAATTAAAACAAAATCGAGAGGATATTGTTTACAAATGTCCGGCATTAAGATTATAATTAAATTCAGGAGATTAAGGAGACGTCATTTCGCCAAGGAAATGCATTTAAATGTTCGTACGACGATCCATAAAGAACAATGCGGAATATAACAAATAGAACGGGGAGGTATCATAAACGGCTAATATAACCAGCGTGGTATTTGGCAAATTGCAACAGAAGTTGTTACCGAATACCTTCCATCAAAACTCGCTTCCTTTAGTTATTACCACATAAAACACAACTCTAAACTGCACTCCGCACATGCATTTCCCCCACTGCCAAAGTCGTAAATGATATGCCCTTTGCCCCTCGTTTGATGCAATCCTGCACCAACTCACTTCACTTTGGCATTGCAAGACTGACAGTTGATTTCGCGTTTAAAATATCGCAAGTGTGGAAGTCAAGCGTCGTCGTCGCGTGAAACCGACGGTTGCCCTGCAAGCCTACTTTTATAATCTCGTTGCATAGAGAAACTCTCAACCTGTTGCGCTTTCAAACGCGACGCCCGATGCACACGCTTTTCGCGCTTTTGGCTGATTTATTGTAGTTTTCCGGTTCGCGTAACTTGCTCTCTTTTCCATTTGCACAAACTATCGAACGTCTAATTTGAAAGTGAACAGTGCCCCCAATTTTTTCTGTGATAAGTGTAATCTTTGAAGAGCATGAAATAGAACTTGCAATTACATAATGTCGGATAGTCAAGATTACGATGCAAAAATGGATCTAAACGCATCCAGCACTTCTGCCTCCCCGCGAACGCCGCCAAATTGCGCACGTTGCCGAAACCATCGAATGAAAATTGCCTTGAAAGGTCATAAAAGATATTGCAAATATCGTTCCTGTAAGTGCGAGAAGTGTCGCCTGACGTCGGAGAGGCAGCGAGTTATGGCCATGCAAACGGCACTACGAAGGGCACAAGCTCAGGACGAAGCCTTGATGAGAACGCATTCGGGTCCCATTTTGGGCATGCCAAATAAAAGCCCATCGCCCATTCAGGTAATGGAGCGAAGTCTCGATTGCGACTCTTCGGCGTCCTCCCAATGCTCTGGAAGCGGAGGCGTCGGTATATCTACTATAAGAAAAACGACGTCTGTGGAAGCTACACCTTCGACCACCACTGGTCTCGTTGGCACCACCGTCGGTAAGTTTCTACTCATTTAATTCCCTTATCTGATAAGATAAGAATGTCACATTGCCCGACATTTCATTGCGACACGAACAAATTGCAGTTGTGTAACAGGTTATGCATGTTGACTATCAACATTGACAGTCGAAATTCAATACTTACTTTAGCAAAAAACTGCTATACGAAAGTTGCTGCATAATTAAAGCATAAATAATGATGATGTTAAGGTATTTTAAGTCCACTACCGTTTTTACACGGAAAGGTCGTCTTCGTCTAGTGTAGTAAGTCGCCTCGTTGTGTTTGCCTATAAATGTACCGTACCTTGCCATTGCCATTTTAGTCCTCGTGGAAGTGGACAGGTCTCGAGGAAAACAGTAAAAATCGACTTGAACTGGACTATTACAAAATCATGCATAAGTTAAGTTGTTCCCGTAACATACTTTTAAGTGAAATTAAACGTGCATATTCGTCCAGAACGGTGTCATTTTCCTTTCGCGCCACTAAATAATTCTGTGTTTCACATCATTAAATAACACAGGATTTAGAAAAATTAAATTATGCCTGCATGAACTACTGGTGGTCGTAAGCCGGTAAGCGCCCTTGTTACGTAAATAGCGGTTATACTTACCATCGTTCTCTTTATTGAACAGACAAACTGCTTAATAAAATACATGCTTACTTTTATATTTTTGCTACAAATAATCAACGTCTCAGCATCTTTAAATTGCATATAGAGGTCGTTAACGGTTGAAAGTTTACGATTGAAGTCCGTTTAATAGCAGAACTCTTTAATGTTCATAAAATTCCTTCACCATTTTGGTCAAATACTTAAAAAAGCAAGAATAATATTGATATTTAAATTGTCTCGAGGGACCACTTTTCCAATTTTATAAAAATCCATTATAAACCGCTCGAACTATAGGTCAAGGTAGGGGTGGATTATTTTTTATTATCTTGGTCAAGAGGACCATAATTCGTTTTTCTTTAAATTATGCTTGGAACATCAAAAATCGATTTTTTATTTGGTACACTACGAATGTTAGTTTACGTTTCTATACAAAAGAGCCCACAATCGGCAGATTTATATTTATTATTAGATTATTACGTTTGATTTACATAATACCTACTTGAACCTCGACTCGAACAGGTTTTTTTCCTATTGATAAGCGTACGGATCAACGGAGATAGAAACGCGATTTCAATGGGGAACATTTGCAGTTTTACAAGTCGACTTTGATATGGTCTTTGTATTTTGGAAAAAAACTGGCCTAACTACGCATCCTATTTTTTTATTCTTCTCTTGTTCAATTATGATTTTTGAATTCTAATCCTTGTTGTGTATTTGATTTTTTTCAAATTTGGGCTAAATTGAATACACATAGAATTAAACCGAACGATTTTTAGGGGAATTTTTCCTCGAATTTTTCGAAAGAAAAAAATTCCCTTCAATAGTTTTATCCGTCTGGTCCTCGTCTGACTCGAGAACGAAAAGAAACAGCCTCCGCCAATCGATTGCTACGAGTGCAAGGATCAATGCTATTGAATATGAGCCGGATTAAAAGTCTGGTTTCCGAATACGAGCGGAGTGACAAAAAATTCCTACTGAAAATTGTATGCGATTCTTCGTATCTTGTAGTAGTATAAGTAATTAACAATGTAATTGCACAAATTTTCGTTTCGTTCCGATTTCTACAAAAACCGTTCCTTTTATATGAATGTATATAATTGAATAATTTCTTCCAATTTTTTAATTTATAATCCACTAGGTAGTTACTGAACAGAAAAAAAGGGGTTTCTATTTCAAAAATAAAATTCTTACACTTTGAGAAATACCAGAATACGTAATGGAATTCAGTTCATCGTCGGATCTATTTCTGCAGTAGGTTCTCTTTTATAACTTCAACCAAAGGGAAATCTTTGAAAAATGTATTGTGATTCAAATTCGTAGCTCACCGTTGTGATCTCCTTAACGGTGAAAGACCTACACTGTAGGTTAAATGGGGCAAAAATGCTCCTTTTTTAGCCTAAAAACCGCATTTGACATTTTTGAAAAATGTTTGAAAGTAACAGATCACCGATAAACTGAAAATGTCGAATGTCATTTTAATTTTCCTTTGTTTAATCAATCGGAAAGGACGATTGTCGTTAGCAGCTTCTATGGGCATTTTTTTTCGAAGGATGTTTTGTTGAGAAATGGCCGAAGTGAATATAAATCATTTTTCTTGTAAATTTATGTAAAAGTATACAGCGTGGTCGAAATTTACAATCTACAAACAATTTATTTATAACTTTTCCGTAAAATGATTAGGCGAGAAAATATTTCTATATAAAGAAATCACCATTGAAATACTTATGGTGCGTAAACCAATTCTACTGCCTGTAGAGTGTGACGTCATCATTTTTCTTTTTTTATCTATCTCATTCTGTAAAAAATCCAATATCGCGCCCACAAGAAACAAGAAAGTAATAGTCTGTAGCTGCCGGAGCTGGGCCGGAATTAATTCGTCATTTAATTCTATTTGGCGAATTAAATCCCATGGAATTAAGCCTTTTTAGTACTGTTGTTAAAGGGCTTATAATTAATTCCTTAATTAATTCCTTTTATAAAAGAAATTGTAATTGTTAATTGTAAAAAAAGGCTACGGAACAGTGTGCATACGGGGGGGTTACAATTCGTAACTCATTGGGATTTCCTTAACGGTAAGTGATACAGCGTAGGTTACGTTGTAGTTTTTGTGACTAATTATTGAAAAATGAGTGGAGCAGTGTCTCTAGTTTGGTTATGTTATATCCGAGGTTATATCTATGTATAGACCAGACAAACAAGCAGATATTTAATTTTGTGATCTCTCCGTTACTGGCTAAACTAAACCAAAACTTGTGAATACCAAATATATTTTCCCCCTACAGTTTTCTAAAATTTCGAAAGCGTTTGTTTAGTCACAAAAAGGGCCAACTTTGCACCCTTTTTCATACTGTACGCTGTCTATACGTAAAATGAAATTTCACAAAAAAAAACGTAAGTAGTATTTTCAAAAAATATATTTAAAAATACTTAAAATATCAGGAATATTTTAGAAACACTCTGAAATCCTCTGATGTTTATCGGTATTTTTTGAAAATTCTTTAGTATTCAGTAGCGTGGAATTTAGTTGGGCCATTGTGGTGAAAAATGGAAGAAATGATACATTTTAGACTGTTTTCATGATACTTTTTTGTAAACCAAAGCTTCAATCTTGAGAGTGGTAAGCGAGGTAGTATGCTTAAAAATATTATATCATCTCAAGCTTTTCTGGCTGCAATCCATTTGCAGTAAATAAAAAAGGATAAATGCTCTGAAAATACATACTACGCGTAGATCCTCAAAGGCTTCCTTTTCAGAATTCTTGCTGTTTGTTTTTAACATCTAAATTACTCGCGCGTCCATTCTCCGTCCGTAAATTCGCCTCCCCCGGTTTCATGTATTTAGTATCTATTTAAGAAAGTATAGTTATTATGATTTATTTACAGGGTGTAAGTATTAAGCACCTCAAAAAATGTCGTCGCCCGTAGAAGTTCTAAAAGTTAATTTCGTGTCGTCCGGGTATTAAGTAGCGGGTTGTGTACGATACTTTTGAAGCAAGCATTTTTACCATATCACTTTCAGGAAATGATTTATTGTGGTTTAACCGTGTCTGCATAAGTCAGATGAATTGGGGTGTAGAGTTCAATTCTTTTGTGAGTTGCGGTAAACTTTGCGACTATCGTTTCGTAAAATGTCACTTGATTAATTTATGTACAGGGTGTTACATGTATCTATAGACAATTAATTATTGCAGAAACTAGCGGGGATATAAAAAAATGAGGCATTTAAATATTCTTTATATGGACAACTGTCTCTTAAAGGTCAAGTGTAGGGCAAACAGTTTTTTCAAATAGAAATATACACTTTTATTGAATATTCTTAGTTTCGTGGAAACGTTTTTTCCGAGGTTTTTTCCCTACACTTGCCATTTTTTGAAGACACCCTTCCAAAAGTCCGACTTTGAGTGTGAGCCAGGAAGCTATTCTGTCAAGAATTTGGCACATTTTTTAATAGTCTTATGGGATAATCTGTTCGTCAATGTTGTTAAACACATAAAGAGCTTTATCTCGATAACCTAAAAAAATTCTGAATTTAGTTGTACTTATTGATAGGCATGTAATAAAATTTTAACTTTCGAATTTCGACAAACTTATACTAACGTGCAGACATTTGACCTTTTTTGCATGTCGTGTAAATATTTATATCATCCTGCGCATATTTCAGGCTAAGAGGTGTTGTGCAAACACTCTGTTTTCCATGATGCATGTGTCATTGATCTTCGTGGCAGTATAAAATTCTTTCCCTTTGTTAGTGTATTAGTAGTACTTTATTAAAATCAAACGTCCCTGGTAGATATACTCGTACTTATGTAGGAATGTATAAGTATACACCAAATGTGATTTTCGTAACGAAAATCCAGCTTCATTGCAAAATGAGCAAGAATTTGAAACAAACTATACACGATAACTGGTATAACGGTGCATTTGGTTGCAATAAAATACGGATTACAATCAATATTTACTTTGCAAAAGATATTAGTAACACATATCATCTATTTTTTGTGACACAATCTTCAGCATGATATACTTAGACGCAATGAAAGTGCAAGTGACCTGCTTAAAAAAATGTCTCGCGATATATTTAAGTAAATGATTATTTCATACACTGTGTACTTTGATTATAAGAATTGAGTGCAAAGGGTACACTTTAATTGATTTCATTGTAGCCTATTTTACATTGTTTATGATTATGTTTGTATTCAGCGACAGCCATTATTTGCATGGAGACAGAGTGATGCTTTATGCTTACGTTAATTTAAAACAAACTACCTATAAAAAGTGGCGATACCATAATTAATAAATGATGAGGTAAATTATGATACAGAATTTACGGGGTGATTGCTTTAAAAAGTGTCTTTCGTAATGGGTTTTTGAGTATGTTTCGTTGGATTTCGAAACTTTTTTATGGCGCGCCGACGAAAAAGTGGCGACCAATTTGGTAAGTAGGCGAGGATCTTTTGAACCAGAACTAGGTATATTATGTCGAGGTCTCGATCGAAGTAATTAGTCATTGTAATTATGGTAAGCTTGTCTGTCAATCGGCAGCCGAGATCATCACGTTCCGTAAGAAGTCATTCTGTCTTCCGTGAACTTTTTCATAGGGGAGCTAATTTTACCATTTTTAGCGCATTTCCACAAAAATAAAAAAAAATGCGCTATTGTGGCCACTTTGTCCGTCCGTCCGTCCGTCCGCTAACTTTGCGACGCTACTAGTTTTTTATCTTAAGAGCTATTGTTCTACTTTTACATGTTCCATAATTTTACACTTTTGCCATTTATTAACGATCCTAGAGATCGTTTATAATTTTGCATTGCTATCTGTCGGCTGCCGGTTGGTCTCTCCGTCTGTTCCTTTGTCTGTCTATCCATCTATCTGTCCGTGTGAACGATAACTTTGTTTAGAAATGTTCGATCGCTTTTACATCTCCGTTAGTTATGAACTGAATTGCATGAAATTCAATATGGGCATAGATTTAGCCATATAATACGCAATGCCAAAAGTTGAATCGAATCGATTCAAAATTCACAGTGCCCTTTTCGCATCTCGACCATTTATAAACCGAATTGCAAACTTTTTTTACTTATAAAAGTATTTGAATGAAATTTGATACATAGGCACTTGGGATAAAGGAAAATCAAACGCCAATTTCAAAATTTGGTTTTGCGCATGCGCAGTGCCAACTTTTTTATTTATGGAAGGATTTAAACGAAATTTGATACATAGGCACTTGGGATAAAGGAAAATCAAACGCCAATTTCAAAATTTGGTTTTGCGCATGCGCAGTGCCAACTTTTTTATTTATGGAAGAATTTAAACGAAATTTGATACATAGGCACTTGGGATAAAGGAAAATCAAACGCCAATTTCAAAATTTGGTTTTGCGCATGCGCAGTGCCAACTTTTTTATCTATGGAACTATTTAAGTGAAATGTGATACTTAGGCGCTTGGAACAAAGGAAAATCTAACATTAGTTTTAAAATTTAGGTTTGCGCATGCGCAGTTCCAACTTTCTTATTTAGAAAAGCATTGAAATGAAATTCTTCTCATAAACTGAAATTGAAGTAGCACGTCAACAATGGATTGCCCATGTGCAACGCTATCTTTTATATTTGTGGCCGGATTTTTACGATTTTAACAGAAGTTGCATCTTACAAATGGGAAATGAATGCAAGTGGAAATGCGCTTTATGTAAATCGTTTACGATTACTTTTTAACTTGTTTAATGTAAGTGTCCGTTTTCGAGATTTTTGCATTGTAAGTTTTAACCTCAGCGACCGATACATTGCGCCTCCACTGTCAAAATTTTCTCTTTGTAAGTACTCTCTTCCTCGCTCTCTTCCGACACCCCATTTTTCAAATAATAACATTTGAAGTTTTGACACCATCGACGGATACATTGCGTTCCTACTCTTTGTTTTTACAATAAAATGTCTATTAAAATGCAAAAGAACGCTCTTTCGACGCCCTTGTCAAGATATTCGAGCTTAAAGTATTGGCTCTCTCGGCGAACCTATTGCGTTTCTCCATCTAGTTTCTTTTTGTAAGTGTCCTTTTCTAAAACACTTTTTGCGAGATATTCGTATTTGAAGTTTTGCCTGCACCGACGAATACCCCTAGTTTTTTCCTTCCTCCGACACTTTGTTCTTAAGATACATAGTAACGGTGACTGTAGGTACTGTAATACCAGGTACGCCTCGTTCTATAACTTCTCTCCGCGACTCCTTTTCAATATCAGTAGGTGCCCAGGGGGGAGGGGGTAGAAATTAATTTTATCTTTCATGATACGCTAATGAAGGGTCTCGATGCAAGGAATTAATTTCCACCAATCCTCGACCCCTTATCGTGATCGGATATAAATCATTTTTTATATCTCAAGAACAGATTGTCGGAGGACGGTACTCACAAAGGGCGATTGGGACGTCTGGAAGAAATATATCTATTGGTGATGTCAAAACCTTCAGTGCAAATATCAGCAGAATCGAATGTCTTCTTGCATTATGTAGCATAGATTTTGAATGCATGCCCCTAGGGCGACCCCCAAGCAAACATCGATTAATATAGCGTATAACTACGTTCGCTATTTAGATTTTTAAAAATGCTCTTAATCCGCACAAGAGTTGTGCGCAATTTATACTTGTTTTTCTTGGATACGAAAAAGATTTAGTAGGGCGTTGTACAAGATTTCGATATAATCGGTGAACGTATCTCAAAAACCTTTTTGCTCATGCATCCGAAGTTGATACGTGATCCAGGAACAAAACCTGTTATGCACAGACATGCGGATAGACCCACGAAGAAAACGCGATCTTCCATTATACACGAACGTTCCTTCAGATCTAAAAAAACCAGTAAGGGATTATTTCCATCGTCCTAAATTTTCATTATGCAGTGCATTTCAGCCATGCTTTGTAAATCATTGAGACTTGCTATGGTTGACCTGTCCCAAAAATAAGAAATTGGGTCAAATCCCTTACCTTTTTTATTGCGACGTCAGTGCCGTATGCTTATTAATGTCTTTGCAATGTATGCACCATTTTGGATGAAACTTTGGTCGAAATTAGCTCTAGAGGCGTTTTAGTAGTATTTTTTCTTCAAATAGAATTCTATACGGCAAACAATGGAGATGGATATAAAATACATGTTCATTACCCTTGAAAGTCAGCGAGTATGCTTTTTACTCAGATAGTAGCTAAGTGCCAAAATGGGACATCAGTCCGTTTATGGATTACGGCATGAGCATTAAAACTTTTATGAAACACATTTGGCTTCTTGTAGGGGGCCTATAAAAATTTTTTGAGCATTTAGTATCTTAAGTTTATATTGTCTATAATATATACAGGTAAATAAATAAATAAATGAAAATGTGCTTAAAACCGTGTGGGCATAACTGCCAACTAAAAAAAACAATACATATATGCAAGACCAATTAATTCTCCATCAAGCTTTTCTTGAAATTTCATTAATTATTATGAAGCTTTCTGAAGCTTCGTTTTATCTGCATCGGCATCGGCACGTCTTTAGACATTTTGCGTATACAAAATAATGTGGTCACATGGAATTCTATACTGTATTCATTTTTATTATGATTAACTGACCGTTTGATCTTAATAAAACGAAACAGGTGTGATCAGACAGCCTTGACACTTTTTATTATAAACTAATTTTTTTCACGTCTACCATCGTAAAACAGTAAAAATTAAACTGAACATGTCAATTTTAATTATTGATATGTGAGCAATTTAAAATTTCTTTGTATATGTTTTCGTGCGGCTATTAAATATTAATCTTATGTTAATATATACCCGCCTACGTATAATTTCGCTGACAATATCAGTTACATAGTTATATATGTTACACGCAAATGTATTGCAAATTGGATTGATTGTTTGTATTTATTCGTTTGCCTCTCATGTACCAGCCGCAATTTAAATGATTTTCATATGCAGGGGCTAGGATCCCCGCACTTAGAATTTATTAAAGCCGACGATAATGGGTCTCTTCTGCTTGCGGGTTTCTTGTGGATTAGATCGAGATCATCTAATTTAATTCTTCCTTCAATATATTTGCATTTACAATCAATATCTTAAAGCAAATATTAGCAAATTTCAAGTGTCTCCACGGCTTATCCACACACACTATTTTTCTCACTTCCCTTTCAGCCAAGTAGTAAATATGCGGTGTAGTGCAGTGACCTTCGGTTGTAAACCGCAAAAGAAACCAATATAAAAATGTTGCTTTCTTTTATTCTAGAATCCAAACACTGACCTCAAAAAACAGCTTGTGTATAACCTGGTGTAACTATCAAATTGCATTTTTAGTGTTATTTATTCACCAATTATATAAAATGTATACGTAATTGCCACTTTGAACAGGCGCACGTGTAGTTTCTTTTTCAAGCGCGATAATAATACCTACATATTTATTGATAATATTGACATTGACGACGTAATTGAACGAATAGAATTTGGCCGAATTTCAAGTTCAAGATTATTTTCACGATCCGTTCTATTCTAGGGAGCGCACGCGATGCTCTTTGAAGAAACGTGCTAATTACATTGCAATTTTAGATGCGTATAGAAAAATGGCAATCTATACCAAGATCTAGACCAATGTATAAGGAAATAAGTTTCCTTTTGTGGAATGTCGTTTGTTTTTATATAGGGAAATAAGATCAATATACATTTTTAGCGCATTTTTGAAAAAAAATACGCTATTATATTCGTTATTGCTGGCTTTCTGATAGGCTGGCTGTCCGGCTGATATCTCAGCAATTACAATAGCTATTTTAAGCTTCTCTTTAATCATGCATATTATGCTGATTTACAACTTGTTTTATTTATTTTATTATCGCTTTCTTCACATAATGAATCCAATCAACAAAAAGGTCGAAGGGCAACCGTAATTACATCTACATTTGGCTTATAAGTACTTACCTCTTTGCTTATTTCCAACCTACGCGACGCCGACGTATACGTCTCAAGCTCTAACCACCGTCAATGGCAAACCACTAGCAATTCACTGTTGGGAATTGCCGCATCTCAAAGTTGCTCGAGTTTCTCCACTCTCGCATGTTTCGGTTGTAAATTGTAATAAATTACATTCAGCTTGTAAGTGGAAGCAAATTGTATTGAAAAGATTGCTGCGTTAGTGTCAATCGCAATTTATAAACATTAATTCCAAGGGCCTTGCCTTGCGTTCAGAGCTCGGTTCAGAGTCTATGAACTAAATCGAGTGGACTGTGGAGTGGACTGGAAGTTTCTTTTCACACGACAATCGTGCACCTCTTATCTGTGCAATTTTGGCATATTTATGTGCCTAATTTTCAAGCTAATTTCAAACATTTGCAACGGGTACTTCGTTCATGTTTTCAAGCACAACTCCAATCTGGTGCTTCGGTTTTTTGTTACTAGTTGACGTACGTATGGTGTCAAAATGAATATTTTTCTGGAATCTCATAAAAAAATAAATGTTGTATCCCAACATAATGGCGAATAGGTATGCCGCTTCTATATCACTGCGACTTTATTGAAGTAGTATGATTACGAACGGATATTGCTGATTAAAACTTGAGTTGGTGATACATTATCAATGTAACTGATCCATTCGTTGTTACGTTAAACGTAGGTATAGCTTGAACCTGAAACCAATGCATGTTTAGGGGAATTTGTCAAAAGAAAAAAAATTCCCCGTAGGTATGTGATGGATTTGACCGTTTGTCTGTTCCCCGTTTAACTCGAGAACGAAAAGAGACAGCGATTTCAAACCTTCGCCAATCGGTTTCTACGAGTTCAAGGACCAGTGCTATTGAATATGAGCCGGATCAAAAGTCTGGTTTCCGAATACGAGCTGAGTGGTAAAAAATTCCCCTACTGAAAATCGTATACGATTCCCGTATCTTGTTATAAGTATCACTTGATGATTGTAGTTTTGAATGGGAATCTTCAAATTAAACTGAAATTTACTATATAACGCTATAACGTGACAAAGTACGTTGATTCTGTAAATTATGAGTTTTAACATTGAAATTGCTGGAGTACAAAAAATTGCGTATATACCACAAGACCAAAGAGCATCTTAATCCCTCAGTTCTGCTGAACTTTGTGTCGGGCAACAAACTGCGCCCTCGGAATGAAAACACATTTTAGTCCATTGGTATATACTATTTTGCCACGACGACAACTCCAAGGCAAAACAGTTGCACTCAAAGTGCAAAAAGGTCAAATCTCAAATGTAATTAAAAACATAGATTAGATAAATATTTGTATTTTTGTTCTAGACAACTAGAATGCATAACTTCCAACATTGCATATGAATTCGCCTATGAGAATAAACTGTAACTCATTTCAAGAATCATTTAATTTTTATTTTAATGTAGGTGGCCCTTGTGTAGATTACAAGATTATCTCGTTTATTACACAATTAGATTATCGATTGCGTCTCCTTCGTTACATTTTATGTACTAAATATATATTCGCGTCCTTATTTCCAGGCTAAAACTTGCGCGGAAAATTAATAACTTGCATTCCAAATTGACAAGAAACTCGGAATAAATAAATTCATGTACTTAATTCACAACATTCAACAGCTAACACGTGCATGACCAGCCTTAACGTTACTCCGATTAGGTATTACACATGATAATTTGGTAATTACGCTTAAAACAAATATCATTTTTATTCGTTCATATCTCTGTTTATTTTTAATTAGTGATAATTGTTCAATCGAATTGTTCAGTTCATTCATTGTTATCTATTTTTACATTCTGTATTGCGTTTTCATTAGATGATAATTACTATGTTAATATTTTGTTATCATCATTGTTGCTATTTACTTCAACCGCTGAACTTTTCGTTCTCTCAAATACAATTATGAATTTAGCTTTAGCAGTAGATTTAGCAGAAGTTGGTGAGCTGAAAACGTTTTTAATGGAAGAGACACGATTGGTCGTCAGCTTTGTAGAACATTGTTATACAGTGTGTCCCAGATCGCGTGAGATTGCATGGGTAACTTGGGTTATTATTAGAGATAGAGAATTGGTTAAATGGGCAATGTTTTGCAGTTTTAGATGCTTATTTAAAATTTCCTTATGGAAATTCAAAATGTCGCATAGGTTCGCCGTAAAATTCAAAAAAACTAAAATTGGTCATTTCCTTGAATGACGTCTTATATCATCGACAGTATAAGAGATATAAAAAAAAGTTTTATATAACAGTGACCGTCTTTGATACGCTTAATTTAGAATTGATGTCAAAAAAAAATTCAAGATGGCCACTTTTGAGGAACATTTACCAACTTCCTAAAGTTAAATGGGCGCTATATTGGATTTTTAGATTACTTGATAGATTTTTTAATTCTCTTTTCAACGAGCTATTATAACATAAGATTGAAAATAAGATACCAGTTATATTAACGGTTTTTGTATTTTAATCAAGTAGTCTGTGACGAATAAAAAAAAACAAAACAAAATTATTCGAGGCAACAAAACAATGAAAATAATTACACCAGATGTTTAAAATACTGGCCATTATTAGTGAAACACACTTCAAGACAGTTTAGTTTAGGCAACGTGTTGCCATTGATGATTATTATTATTATTACGTACGTAAACCGTTACCTAAAAGTTTCCCATAAATAATTTAAATCTGAAAATTTGCATACCAACATAGTTTTTCATGATCTATTGAAAGAAAAATATTATCATGATTGTTTCATTTCCGGTGGATACCGACTTTCTTATTTTAAATACAACACCCTGTATTTTAACGCACTTTCAAATCAAAATACCTCGGTTGATACCACATTTCCTTATATCCAGCATCAAAGGTTATCAAGCATCCAAGATTTTTCAGTCAAACGTCAAAAATCTTGAAAAATCTTCAATAACAGATGGTGAAATTTCTATAATGACTCACTAACAGATTGACATTAATTCTATATGAAAATTGAACAAAAATTATAAGAAACATTTTATTATTCAACGTTGCACATCAATTGTATTGGTTTTTGTGTGTAGTTCGTCCGTATTTTTTGTAGTCCACGTCTCTACAGAATTTACTTCTTTTGAAAGTCGATCAACATTTAAAGTTTAAAATATGCACGAAGCGTTTCTAACGTGCCGCCTTAAAATCATCACGCTACTGGTATTTTTTTATACATAACCAGTAACTAGATATAAGTAGGTCCTTTTACAATATTTACAAAATTAAATAATGGATTTTACAGGTTTTAACATTGGTTATTTTACAATCTCGTTACCAGATATACTGTCTAAAGTATACAAGGTACCAAACGTTTTGCCCTTAACTAATTACGGGCTACCATTGAATGACACGCATACGTCTAATCGCCATCTGTCTTATGTAAGTGGTCTTTTAGTACACGACGTGTGTACATTGTTACATTCACAGATTCTAGATTCAGCCCCACATACACGTTCGTATGTGTTTGTTATTACAAATACCGATTAATTTTAATTTGGGGTGACCGTGACCATCAACAAATTTATTAAATTTATTCAGTAAGAATCTTTCCTAGACGAACAAAATACTTGCTCGTATGCGAATGCGTTCCCCGACAGAAATTCAGAATTCAGTCATAAAAATGAATTTCATTAACGCACGTCATTTACACATCAACTTCATTGTAATAATTTAATGGGAGTTTTAACGGCTTCTTAGAACTTTATTAATATCTACTGTCATATTCTTAATACTTTTCTCAATGAATGGGCATAGTTTGTTGCATTGTTATGCACACGACGCGCCAATTTTTACATAATACATTGTGGAAAGTGAAGACTGTCGTTGCTAAAATGGTAATTAACTCATTTAACAAGGGAAATACTATTCATTGAATTGTAAAATGATCCATAACACTACCAGTGATTGATTGAAGATGTTGGTCATTTCTTTATTTGAATAAATGTTGTTGCACTTTAAGGGCTAGTCTTTCATTTTACCCTTAAATATATTTGGAAGATAACTTTCTTGGAAATGAAATAAATGTAACGGTTCTAAGGAATGGCCTTTCTTCTTCCCATTGAATGTATTTGATAGTTAATTTCCATGGAAACGAAGTTTCAAAATCGTGGTAATTCTAAATTTCAATTTGAAGTTCTAAAAATTTTAGCTACCGTAGCTTTGCATTTTGACTAACATTTCACAATTTAAGGGATAACAGGGTGCACAAAAAATTCAAACCGTGATTCTGAAACGAAGTTTCTAATTTTAAAGTTAAATAAATATTAGAAACTATAAATACCAAAATGCAACCCTTAATTTTAAAATTTGGGCGCCGAAAACAGCACATCAAATCATTTAATGCAGGGAACTTGAAAAGGCGTATTTAAAAGCTGAATTGATAGCCAACAAAAAATACATGAAATTTTAAATTTAAAGTTTTACAGTTTGTCGTAGTTTTAAACTTCAACTGGAAAGCAACACTGGAAATTTGCTCAGCGGTACAGAAAATGATTTCAATCTTTGAAAAAGCTTTGTATATTTTAACCTGAAAATCATCACAACATTTGATCGTGTTGAAGGATCCACAAAAAATGAAGAGTAAAGTTATTAATGCAGACGACGGGCTATTTTTTGAAGTCGCGAATGGAATGCTGAGTTGCGATTAACTTCAAGTAAAAAGCCTTGAACTATTAACATTCGTGTGTTTGTCCCATTTCTGGAATTGCAGCATCAGTCCTGTGAAGCGTATATTTTCTTAACTGACCGCTCCTGATAGTTATATAAAATTATAATTCAACTCATCCTGCTTAATCATGTGCATTAAATCTGTTAAGAATCGGAGCCCGAAAAATGCAAAAGTTAATATAGATCGCTTGATAAATTTTGATTGGTGTCTCATTAATTATTCATTTATATATTTTACACTTCAATGGCGAAATGTAGGTAAAGTTTATTATGTTGAATTTTCATACATAATATGTTAAAGTGACAAAAAAGTAATCAACGTTAAAATGTAAATTAAGTGCAGCGGAATTATCTCTACGTTCATCGCCATTGCTTTAACGGGACTTGTCTGGGTGTCGCTTTCTCATTTTCCAAATTTTAGACGATTTGATGTGATTTCACTCATCCATTATTGAAGAAGGTGATTTTACCGAAATTCCCTTGTCTTTAATCATTTTGGTTCCTTTGTATACAAAAAAAATTATTTCTTCATGTCATGAATTTATTTCCCTAGTAGTTTGCCGAGTTGAAATAATCACACTGTGGTCGTTTAATGTTTCTGACTACCAGATATCGAAACCGATCGCTGACAGTAACATTAAACGACCGCATTTTGTTTTATCTTAAATACAATGATTTGTTTTCCGCACTTTGTGCGTCGATCTATTTTATATATTATTTACTGTAATGTAAAGTTAATTACGGGATTTATTTCTACTTATAAAATTAATTATTGATGAATTTATAACAGTTCATTATTATTTATCACTTGCTTTCACTCACATTTACAACACGTAAATTTATAACACGAGCGCGGATTTCAGTATTTATCACTTCCGCATCGATGTGAAAACCTCAGTCTACACAATTCAATTTGCTTATATCGGAAACAATAAGCCTTTCCGAAAAATGTAGAAGGTATATCATATACTTCACAGAAAGAGGGAGTCGACTCTTCATTCGCCTACAATTCTTCTACTAAACCTTTCAAGTCGCATTTCTGTTTCGGATATCTATTGGACCACATGGATAAACCACTTGAAAAGGCCCATGTTGGTTTTTATAGGTGGATCATTTAAAATTAGTATCTTATTTGTTTTAACAATACATTAATATAAAAGCGGAAGTACTAAATCTACACATATCATCAATCACATATCTATCAAATCGCTACAAATGTTACCAGGGTGGTGAAAAAAGTTACTGTATCATCTAAGAGATCCGTTTCCATATTTCTAAAGGAAGCGCGATTTTCCAAGGAGAGATAATATCAATTAGTTTCCAGCAGGGACTATTGCCCACGTCATTACAGTAGTTATTTTACATTTTTTACTTCGTATAAAGTAGTGGTCGATTGTTTTTAGGAATTCGCATATTTAATTTCTTTGCAGTAATTTTAATATGCCTAAAGGAATCGACCCGTGAACAGATTTATAATAATAATAATAATAATATATCGGCGTTCAGCAAAAACGAAACATCAAATATTGTATACAGAATGCATTTTAGGGAAACTATAGGAAAATATCCGGATGCTACAATTATATACACGGATGGTTCTAAAACAGAAAGGGGAACGGCTAGTGCTATGTTTGTCAACCAGAAAAGTTATGCTTGGAGACATTCAGACATCACCAGCGTCTATGTCTTAGAACTGTACGCAATATGGCACTCACTGATATTTTGTGAATATGAAAATACCAAGCAGGTAGTCATATGCTCTGACTCATTAAGTGCCATGCATGCATTAGTCAATAAAGCAAATTCTGTAGACCCTTTGATATGCATGATAAAAGATCGTATACAATACCTACTAAATATTAATATTAGGGTGACATTAATCTGGATCCCAGGTCATGCTGGGATTGCCGGTAACGTAGCTGTAGATACGGCAGCAAAAGAATCGACGAACTCCACAGTCTATGATGGAATCTCTATACATCCAAGTGATTTCAAAAAACACCTGAAAAAAAGAATGTATGAGAAATGGAACTCTGCTTGGCAAGATGCAAATACTTACCTGTATAAATTTCAAAACAGCACACAAGCAATCAAAATAAATTACCATTTATCGAAAAGGGAAGAAATTGTTTTCACGAGGTTACGTATTGGTCATACTCGTATGACACATCAACATCTGCTGGGAAAAATTACACGAGAGGTATGCGATGTATGTCGAGATAGAGTCACTGTGAACCATATCTTAGTAGAGTGTCCAAAATACGCAGATCGGAGGAATGTGGCAGGTATGAGTGGAAACATTGCTGAAGTCTTGGATGGGGGTGAGGAGAGTCTGAGGAGGGTGATGGATTTCCTAAAAAGTATCAATTTGTTTAGAATGCTTTAAATAAGAAGTAACGATTGAAGCGAATAAATTGGGCGTAAGACCTTTGTTGTCGTTGCCTTAAAAAAAACTAAAAAAAAAAAAAAAAAAACTAACTAAAATAATAATCTTTAATTCTAAAAATTGTAAATAACAATTACAGAAACGTCAAATCACAAACAAAACATGTATGGACAACAGAAAATATGTGGACTAACAATTCAGGTGCATCCAGTCATTAGGTTTTTATTACCTAGAGATATATAATCAACAAATTCATTTACTGAATAGAAAGAATTATTTTGTAATTATTTGTTCTATTTTTGAAAAGGGAGTGGTTCATTTTTTTTAGAGTTTCAGGCAGATTATTAAGTAATACTGAACCGGTGTAAAACGGAGATTTTTTATAAAATGAATGTTGGTGTTTTGGAATCAAGATTTTATTTTTACCTCTGGTGTTGTGATCGTGAATTTGACTTATTTTGTTAAATTTGTGTCGGTTTTTATGAAGATAAATAAGTAATTTAAAGATATATATACAAGGCAGTGGCATTATTTTATGATTTTTGAAAGTGTCCCGACATGTTTGAGCGTAATTAAGATTGTACATCAATCGTATTATACGTTTCTGTAATATAAATACTCTGTGAGTATGTGTACTTGCTCCCCAACATGTAATGTTATAGCTTAAATATGGATACACAACCGCGTAGTAAACTTTAAGTAACAAATTTTCATCGAATTGTTGTTTCAGTCGTGATAACAGATAATACGATGAGTTAAGCTTACTTATAACGTATTCAGTTTGAGGAAGCCACGACAAACTGGAATCAATTATAGTACCAAGATACGTGCTATGTGGTTTACAAGAGATCAGTGAATCCTCAATGAAAATCTCATAGGGGTGATTCTGTGTAGATTTGGTCATATTCATGACTATTGTTTTGTCGGAGTTTATCTTCAGTTTATTAGTGCTGCACCAAGTTAAAATTTGTATTGCGTTGATTGATAAGAAACGAATCCAAACAAATGATTTTTGGTTTTTTGTTTCATTGACTGGAAAATCGCACTTAATTTCAGTGATACCATTCCTTTGGTTGGATTAAAATTTTGTTTAGCATTCAGAGCTGTATATTTTAAACAAGACTATACCAGGAATTTATTATGTTTATTATGACCGGTGATTGCGCATACTGTCGACACGGTACTTACTTAATAGTGCTCAATTGTTTTGTTAATTCCAATGTAAAATTCTCGCACATCTCTCGAGATAGTCGTTTGCGACACGAGCGAACTTGCGAGCGAGTGATCCGATTAAAAAAGAGTTATTTGTGTTTTATTTATGGCGTTATACGGTTATCATTTCCAATGTCTCCCATGGTTGCATGGATTGCGAAATTGGTGAATAACTATTGATTCTTTTTTAAACAACATAGTCAGTCACATTGTTGAAACCCACGACCAAATAAATATTAATAGGTGTCCATAGGTAGGTCCATAAGGTTGTTTTCAGATGATTACGTTTATTAATTTAACATGATAATGTGTTTGTTCTTGTAACTCTTGTATAAGTAAGAAACGACGAGCTTCGGTCTTCAGCCGACTAGACTTCTGAATAGTTTTCAGAGATAATTGCAGTAACAAATTCTCCATACGGTGCATTTCTAATCAGTACGACCCTCATAATTTTGATAACCACTCCTGCTCAATAGGGATTGAAGAATTTTTCACTCTCTTTTTATCACTCAGCTTTCTCATTAGACCATTTCAGCTTTAATGTAAAACGATACTTCTTCCAGTTCTGAGTACAGCGTAAATTTAGTAACCGTGTAGACATATAGTTAAGAATTAGTCTGTTCATCGTTACAAACTTTAAATTACTCTTGGCTTAATCGACCTTTTCCAACAAGTGTAATGGAATAAGGTAGCATATATACAGATACACGTGTCGAAGTACAATTGAACTTTAAGCTAGTTATCGTAATACCTATCTTTAAATGAAGTACTGTAATATTATTGTTATATAAATATTGTAATGTATACCACGTTCTAAGTGAATTTAGTTGCGCTATGGATGTCTGAGGCCAAATTGCCAATGTCAGTTTATATTAAACTTCAGTTTATAGTTAAATTGTGGGTTAAGTTAAAGGTTTCACAAGTTGACCAATCGTGTTTCTGCAATCTGTCAATTAAACTAAACTGACGTTTTACCAATGATTGAATACTGCTCAATTGAACAATAATTTCCTTTTATTTAAACGCGATATAAATGTTGACGGTTCAATTAAAAAAAGCGAAGCATTTTCCTGTAAAGGGCGCATTCGACCATCAAACTAAAAAAGGAATGTTTCAATAAATAACGATCTTAACCCTCATTAGTCACGACATCTTACTGCATTCCTCGCATAGATATTTTTGGGCATACTTTTATTATTCTTGCAAATACCACGTCCACACTTTTTTAACAACTTCATTAAAAGTTATAGGTATGTATGTACAATAGTTTACGCGTGCAATCATGCTTAAGCCAGCGTAACGAATAGAACGCGGTGCCGTTTTAATTATCCTTTAGAAAATAATTAAGTAAGTTAAGTGTAAAAGTTTTCCCTTATTAAATAAAATTGGTGAATTAGCATATTGGTAATCAATTTAATTAAATGTTAGCCCTTTATCTGCTAAGCTATATTTTAGGCAGAATTTTAAAATTCTAAACAGTAATCTCTAAGAACTTCAGCCGTTGCTTAAAGGATTAAAGGAAAGTCGTGGAAGTTTTAAGACGTTTTTAATAATTTTTTAATTCTACCAAAAAAGTTTCCGAATATTCTTTGGCACTTGGAATGTTGGAAAATGTGCTTATTTCTTTAGTTTTTTTTAAGTGCAATTCGCTAAGTGAGGGGCATTTGTTTCCTTGTATATGGTGTCAGTACAAGTAGGGGGTTTAAGTTACTGACAACCAGATACAAGTAAACAAATGCCCCTCTCTTAGCGAATGGCAATAAAAAACTAAAATACTAGAAGCCCAAAGAATTTCATGGCAACATTATATAACAACCATGACACCAGAGACTACCAGTAATGATGTCTGGAAGAAAGTCGGAGCTATATCTGGAAAAAACAGCTGCAGTCATCCGGTGTTTTTGCGCAATTCCGATGGAATAATTACCAATAAACTGCAAGACATAACTAACATAATTGCAGATAGGTTCTATAAAGTCAGTAGCTCGTCAAACTATTCCAACACCTTTCTAGATACCAAACCTGAAAAAGAAGCAGTATTAATTGACTTTAACACAGATGATATACAGAACTGCAACGTACCTTTTACTGTAGAAGAATTGGAGGCAGCAATCCGTAACACCAAGTCATGTTCACCGGGAGAAGACGCTATCCATAACCAGATGCTTCGCCACTGTAGTTCTGAAATGAAAAATACCATCTTAAGATTCTTCAACAACTGCTGGAATGATTCTACCTACCCCTCAGAATGGAAGCAAGCCATCGTAATTCCTATACCGAAACCAGGAAAAGATCCGTTGCAGGCACAAAGTTATCGCCCAATTAGTTTGACATCTTGCTTGGGAAAACTGCTAGAAAAAATGGTTAATGTGCGGCTACAAACATTTCTCGAAAGCAATAACGTATACGTGCCTTACCAAACTGGTTTTCGGAAAGGACGGTCAACGGTAGACCATCTGGTCAAACTGACAGACAGAATTCTGAGGGCATTTGACAGTGGTGAACATCTGGTTGCGGTCTTCTTCGATATAAAAGGTGCTTATGACATGACTTGGAGATATGGAATATTGCAAAATATGTATAAATACAATCTTCGAGGGAATTTACCTAAATTTATAAAATCCTTTTTAGAGGATAGGAAGTTCTGTGTAAGAATCGGCGATATCAACTCCAAAGAGTATGTTTTAGAAAATGGTGTGCCGCAGGGGTCAACACTCAGTTGTTCCCTGTTCGGCATCGCCATAAATGAAATAGCCAAAGGTGTTGAGGAGTCAATTGATAAATGCTTATACGTAGACGATTTAATGGTTTGTTGTTCTGGTAAGACGGTTGGCACAATAACTCGAAACCTACAAACGGCAATTAACATCATTTGTCATAACGCCAATGCTGTCGGGTACGTGCTGTCGGAGGAGAAGACAAAGGTTGTTCACTTTTGTCGACTCCGTAAGCCCCACTATGACCCCGTTTTGTTTATGAACAATCGTATAATCAGTGTTGTCCAAGAAGTCAAGTTCCTCGGACTTACCTTTGATAGGGGATTACGATGGTCAAAGCATTTGGAGAATGTTGCGGCTACATGTAGAAAATCGCTGAACATTATGAGAGTTCTAGCTCATCATAGGTGGGGAGCTCACCCTAAGACCCTCCTAGATATTTATAAGGCCCTCATCCTGTCAAGGATGGATTATGGATGTGCAGCGTACTCTACATGTGGCAGTAATACTTTGATTGAGAAACTTGACAAGATTCAGAACCTGGCCATTCGCTACTCTTTGGGAGCATATCCAACAAGTCCGGTAACATCGCTCCACGTCGAGGCAAATATTCCCCCTCTAGCTCTACGCCGGAAACAGATTGTTGCAAACTATTATATAAAAGTAAGGATAGATGATAAACATCCAAATTTTATATCACTTACTGATGCAACTACAATTGCTCGGCTAAATAGATGTAGATCGTTAGGTGTTAGAGCTAGAGAGGTATTAAACTATCTCCAACTGGATAACGTTGACTTTACGAATATGTCATCTATTGCACGACGTGAACTTGTGAAGACGAAAATTTATGAGCGGTGGAGTGAACAGTGGTCGGAGACTGATACGGCTTTGAAGAAGATCAAACAGAGTCTGGATCCGCTATTTTATATCGACGTTGGGCGTTTGAACTTGATCAGGCTGTACAGACTCCGGCTGGGGCATACTGCCCTCACTCATGGATATTTGTTGGCGGCGAAGAACGGCCACTATGCGAACAATGTGGTGTTATTTTAACACCACATCATATTATTTCTGTCTGTCCGCAGTACACAGATGTACGTGTGCTCTTTAATATCGACCCTGCATGGGAAAATAACTTTAAAAACAAAGAGCAATGTAAAAATACTCTTGCCTTCATCCAAAGAATTGGTATAGCAAATGATCTATGATATTTTTAAATTGTTGGTTTTGTATGTTAATAAATGTAACTAGATCCGTTTCTGTCCCATTGTACTTATATAGTCATCTTTTTCTGTGTAAAAGTATGTATAAAGGCGAATGGCCCTAGAAGCCGAAGCCTCAGGTGGGGTTTTAGTGGGTGAGAGTCCCACACTACTCCGGACTTTTCCATCCGGAGTGTGCATAATGCATTTCCCCACCTGACACAAAAAAAAAAAATATCCTTTTTATACTGAGTACAAGTGTGTGGGGGGGGGGGGGTTAAGTTGTTAAGCACGAAAAGAATATGTAAAATTAAAAATTTGTGTAGTGGTAGTGGAAAATACGTATCGCTGGTGCGAGTAGTAATATCACGAAAACGCAGTGCCGGAAGAACACAAAAGGAAAATGATGGATGTCGACGAAACGTATTGGTCAGTGGGGTCAACATTTCAAATGTGAACAATTCAAAAAGGGAGTTTCGACATCTCTTAATTTTATTAGAGGAACTTCTAGAACCCTCTGGTCAGAAGCTATCGGGAATTACAATCAGTAATTCAACATTTTATCAAAAATATTGCCAAATATTTTATTATTAAGAGAGTTTTGAGCAAACTCTCAATTCCACAATTTTTTAATAGAGATTTGTGTTAAATAAACAATTGTGGAAGTTTTCTTATTTCAGTACAAAAACTTGGAATGGAATGGAATTTCGAGTGTCGTAGGAAATAACGATGTTGATTTTATTAGAGAAGGTGGTTTTGCTTAAATAGGAAGCATGAAGAGTAAACGTCTTGGTTATTTTGAAAGAAATCGTATTTGTCTGGGACGCTGATTTTTACATGTACATGGAGTCTAGCCGGCTGTGCAATTTTAAAAATAGAAAACGTAATATTGGTTAAAGAATGCAGAAACAAGTTGCCAATATATACATCATACAGAAGGGACAAAAATTTTATTCTTTAAAAGGTGCTTAAAATAATCTAAAAGGTCGACATTTGACAAAATTTTAACATGTCCATAATACGGGGATTTCAATAACCACCTAGAAACTAGGAAGCTAAAATTCTCCTTTTTGTTAAATTAAGCAGAGAGTATAAACATGCAAGTTAAAAAAAACAATTAAAACAAATCAGAGCCTGTTACATTGTTGTGACAGGCGATACGTAATAAAGCAGGAGCGAATATTCTAGAATTTTGGATAGATGTGATGCATTATTTCCGGTAAATATAACGTGTTTGTTCTAGAATATTCGGGAGTGTTCGAGAACTTTCTGGAAATATAGGCGTTTGCTATTGTAACGTTCCGTTGAATGTCTCTGCTTTCTTTGACTGACTGAATGCGCTCTTAGTGTGTTTTCCATGGTACGATTTAGTTTGCGGAAATTATCACTTTTGCCGTGGTAGTGGGAATGGCAGGTTCATCTTTACGAATAATGTTATATTGAATTGGAAAACCAGAGTCATCACGCTATCTGCCGTTTAAGAAAACATAAATGTGGTAACATTATTTATGTAAATGTGCCTTTGTTGTAATGAGTTTATATGCGTTGGCCATTCAACATTAATTTAAGCTTATATTCTTTATATACTTTTATGCCTTAGTTGCAGCGTTGCCTGTATTACTGTAGCGGGTATTTCGCTTGTGGATATATTGTCCGTATTTAACACTTGATAAAGATTTATTGCATATATCGATTGGATGACAATAGTATATTGAAAGACAAGTGTTACAATGCGACCTATTGTAATACGACTACCTTGTGGCACGAGTGGCGTAGCGAAACGGAGCCACGAGTGTCCACAAGATAGGAGTATTACAATAAAGCATTGTAACACGTGTTTTTCATACTATTTTTTCTATTTCGGGGCTTTAATTTAATTAAAAAGTAATTATGAAAAACTATAGGAAACTTTAGAATTAATATGTCTTAAGTTGGCAACACCATTTACGTTGACAAATTTTAAGTTGGCAGCGTAGATAAACACAACACTGACATTTGGAAACTTTAAATTCCGTGAATGTGTGATTTTTATTCGTAGATAAATTCTTCGTGTACCAAAAATCAAGGAAAACGCATAAATTTTATGTAATTTGATTTCACATCTGTTGATTTGACGTTGACGTCTTGACGAACTGCCAACTTAGAGATGAAAAGTTACCAAAAACAATGTTACAATGGAACTCATTGAAACACTGTTTTTGCCGAAAACAGTTGCACCAAATTCTCATTGTAACACCGAAATAGAAAAAGGTAATTCCGTTACTATATTGGTTCTCTCGAAACAAGGTATTACAGAAGCAGCTGTTCTGGTTATTGTTTTGTACCTTAGTGTTATAATCTTGATATTACTTAGATACGGAATTGGTTACTTTAATATTTTGATATTGAAATTAAATAATTACATATGTTAGCTGTTGTTGATTATTCAGACAAGAAGCCAGAACCCCCAGGCCTAGTTGTAGAGCTTTGCAACCTCGTCTGGTCCTTCATTTTTATTTTATTTTAGTTTAATTTTGGAAGGATTTTGTGCCTCTCTGGCGCCCACCCTATACGGGTTTGCATTCGCTCTAGATTGTTTCACTGGGACACCTACTCTTCTTTGACTAGCCGGTCAGTTCGGTTTCCTATCCCTCAAGAATCGCTACAATATATAAGCCAATCGCATTGTGCTGTAGTCAGTTCTAACATCGATGCGAAGTGAAGTATTAAGTTCTCGCTTGTGTTATGTTATAAATAAATACTTCTTATAAATTAATCCATTTATAGCGAGGTACTTTGCACTGGTTCCCGATGGAACTGTTTTAAGGACTTTATCAATAGAACTATTGATATATTTTCAAGAACTCGAATAAAAAGTTCGCCTATTGCGTAATGAGGGGTGAAGGGGGGGGGGGGGAGATAAAGAATTTGAAAATTATGTAAATTCAAATTGTTGAAACCCAAGCGTACTCACCCATTTTAGTATTCTTTCCCTATACACGTCTTTATTATTTACATAAGCATATTTATTTTCCTGTGTATAGTACGCCAAAAGGAAATGCAAGGTACGTTAATTGTTCTCTTTTTTCGTTATTATGTTGTGTTCATTTATTGCAATGGTTATGTTTGTTGTTGTAAAGCCCGGAAATAAATAAATAAGTAAATCTACCACTCTGTCTGCATTGTGTCTTAAATCATGGATTTATTTATTCTTAAAAAGCATTGAACCTTTATCCGCCACAAATTTATACGTTTCTGTTGCAGTTATCGTCACAGGTTTTGAATCTGTTACATAACTCTGCTGAGGTATTCAGAGCAGGTGTATTAAGGCATTAATTTCTTTAACTGTACGTACCTAAACCCGTTTCTGATATCATTCGTACCTCCGCGAATATGGTCCTTTTTATTTTTGTAAGTGGATCTTGGCATAACTGCTACAACAATCTCGGTCAGTTACTGATGCGGGTGGGCGATTTTTTACCATCGTTTTCTTAACGTAATGCAACTTTCAACATTTTTCCAAGATAAGGTTCAATTAAAGATTACTGGATTATCAAAGCGAACAAATAGCAAAAGTATAATCTGCTATCATTTATATTTAATTAAACAAGCGCATAATTATAGAGGCAATAATTTGATAAGAACACACGTGTATGACCAACATTATATGCAACTGATTAAGTTTTATCACTAGCGCTGTAAGAGATAAAAATAGATCAGGTTAAGGCTATCCATTCTCTACTGTTGACAATTTATTTCTTCTCATGATAAAATGTATAGAATTTCCAGCTTATATGCAAAAGAGGTAATTGATGTAAATTTCTTTGCATCTATACGCAATAATTATTACAGACGTAGAGACAAAACCGGTAATTGAAAGTATTTAAGAATCATGTATTAAATGTGTGTACAGAGTAATGCAGTAAAAAAGAGAAATACGTAACTATAATGTAAATAAATGATTAGGTTTTATCAATGTCAGCGACATGTGATTGCTGGTTATTGATTATTAAAAAATGTCAGTAGTGTAGAACACCTTTTAGTTCTTTTTTCGTCAGGTCGTGTAAATTACTGTTTTTATTAATATCTATCGACAGAACAATAACGATGCTTATTGCATTCGATTGAACTTGAACTTGCAGTCAATGCAATCCACACGTGTCTACTTTTATTACAGATAATGAATACAATATTCACATTTTACATATATATAATGGATTTGCATTACCTGACATTTAGTTACATGGATACACTTTTTACCAAAGCAAATTGGATCATAAAACTGTAGGCATAATTGAACTTATCTGTTTTAGAATTAAAACGTATAGCTAAAGCAGACCTTCCACGTGCAATCATTTCCTCAAACTTTGAATTAAGGCCAAGTTTTTGAACTTGGAACGCAATATGTCGATTCACACTTCCACGTTCACACATGGTTCGTACAAACTAGGCGTGGAATTATTAGTTTTGGTTTACCATTTGAAGCGGAAGGAACAGAAGAAAGAAATCCGAAGAGAAGAAACAAGTGAAAAAGTAATCGTAAACGATTTACAAAAAGCGCATTTCCATTTGCATTCATTTCCCATTTGTAAGATGCAACTTCTGTTAAAATTGTAAAAATCCGGCCACAAATTTGAAAGATGGCGTTGTAAATGTGCAATCCATTTTTGACGTGCTACTTCAATTTCAGTTTATAAAAAGTATTTCATTTCAATGCTTTTCTAAATAAGAAAGTTGGAACTGCGCATGTGCAAATCTAAATTTTGAAACTAACGTTAGATTTTCATCTGTTCCAAGCGCCAATGTATCAAATTTCATTTAAATGCTTCCATAGATAAAAAAGTTAGCACTGCTCCTGCGCAAAATAAAATTTTGAAAATGGCGTTAAATTTTCCTTTATTCCAAGTGTCTATATATCAAATTTCGTTTAAATTCTTCCATAAATAAAAAAAATTGGCACTGCTCATGCGCAAAACCAAATTTTGAAACTGGCGTTAGATTTTCATTTATTCCAAGTGCCTATGTATCAAATTTAATTCAAATACTTTTATAAATAAGTAAAAAAGTTTGCAATTCGATTAATAAATGGTCGAGATGCGAAAAGGGCACTGTGAATTTTGTATCGATTCGACTCAACTTTTGGCATTGCGTATTCAGTTCATAACTAATGGAGATGTCAAAGCGATCGGACATTTTTAACCAAAGTTCTCGTTCACACGGACAGATGGAGGGACAGACAGACAAAGGAACAGACGGACAGACCAACAGACAGACGACAGATGTCATTTATTTTTAAGTGGATTCAAATACATTCGAGCTGGGTGTGATCGAAAAGTCGATTAAAAAAATTCGGTTACAAACTCTTGCGACATATTTCGCGCCGTGTTGGGGCCGAGTTCGACTGCAAAATTGTGGCGGGCGGTACGATTGTGCACGCGGAAACAACGATTTGTGGTTTCGATTGCTCATAGACTACAATGCGTAAATCTATCTCGCTTATGTCTTAAGTCCAGGGGTGACATTTACTGATTTACATCCACGCGCGCTCTCAGCATGGCTACTTCCACGTTCGAACTGTTCGTCTGTTTGCAGGAGTGTATACTCCAAGTTCGATGAAATGAAGGCCCGCTTTACAGATTAAAGTAAAAAACGATGCGAAACAACGAACGAACTATTGTAAAAGAAACCTATAACACTCGGATGACCTCTAGCGGCGAAAATAAAGAACTATGTCAGCCATAGGAATAACGGATTAGAGTAGAGCGTTAAGCTACATAGCCGGAGGTCGGGTCTTCGAACTTGAGGTAAGCATTTTTCATTTGTGACAAAGATGGGAATTCCATTGGATCAGTTTCGAGGTGCCGGCTACTCCGAATTAGATTTTTCTAATTCGTAAGGTAAAGACCGGAGTAGTATAGTACAGGAGCACCTCTAAAAAGCGTTATGCGGGCCACTCTGTAATTGGGCGCAAACCTGTTAAGGGTCCAGAACAAGAGAAACATAATAAATAAATAAATAAATTTAAGAGTGCTAAACCAAGAATATGCCGGAAAAGTAAGTTGAGAATGCACCCAAATCTGCGCGGAAAATCCCACCAACAGATGAGACAAGTTTTTTCGGTATGCCAGAGAATCTCAAACAATTAAAGCAGTGACCGCCAAATGGATTCAATTGGGTTCCGTTTTTGAGATTTTTAAGTTCATCGTTGCTCTAGCAGAGGTATAGAATAGTTTTTGCCCGACTTTTTTGTAATAATGGGGATAGTCTACCAAAACCAAAAATGACCGCTTCGAATTACCCTCTAACGGTCGTTTTCGTTGACTAAATTCCTAGCAATTCTCTTCGGCTATACTATATACTGAATATACCCTTCTAGTCCAGGGAGTGCGAGGTGTCTGATACTCTGATGAACATTGAGATTGAAGTCAATAGAACAATCGTCCCCCTTGAGTCGAAAATGTTCGTTGCTCTATTATTCATTACATGTTTTATTATTTTTGTGATTGTCCCACTATTGGTACAGCTAAACTGTAGCGCAATAGATTTTTTCTAGATTTTATATCCCTCCAACGACACGGTTTTCACCATTACAATAACAATTCCGCGTATGATATCTTTCTCAATTCGCGCTTGCATTGAAATTAAATTAGACGCAATGTAGCGTTCAAAACTAATTGACATAGCATAGATAGGTAGATTAAGGTTGTCAATTTCACGAGAATTGCCAAGTATTGATTGTAAGCTAGTTAGAATTTACCTTTACTATTAATTGAGATAGAATTTAATTGCGGTAAAATCAGTTAGACAAACATGGAAATGTAACTATTAAACATTTTTTTTTAATCTCAAGCGATTATGCCTTCTCACCTTTACACATCAAGTACTTGCATTTGAAGCTACATACAAAGTATTTCATTAAATTCCCGTGACCGTTTTTTCGGAAATAATTAAGTTGGTGCCGCAAAGGTAAAATGTATGTTACGTGACATTCTATAAGTGTTTGTAATGTACTATATGCGTAAATCTACGTTGTTGATAACTGAGAATTAGTGCTGTGCCCAGATGTTTTCGTATTAGGTGAAACTTATTGATAAATTTTAATCTACAGCTAATTAAATTGATACGAACACCAAATATAAGGCAAATGTGATCCATAACTTGGTTTCGGTTAAAAACTATTATTATTATTATAATAGCTTTGTTACTAATGGTGTTTTATATATCAGTGTGGTGTGTCTCTGGGTAATAAAAGGTGAAGCTGTACTTGTGGCCAGATGAGTGAATACATAGCTTACCATAAATATAGTTTAAATGACCACAAAATGAATATTTTTTACTGCAATACTTTTTCCTTAGTTTCCTTTCAAATGTGTTCACCACAAACTCATAAAGGTTTTATTTATAACACTTTTGCTCGTAAGCGTAATTGAAACATAAGTGTGAAATAATTTATTGTATTAGTACACCTACTCTGATTAATCGGATGTTATTTGTATTAAAGAAACTATTCTCAGCTTCCTTATTTAGTATATCGATTTTTAAAGTTGTGTATCACTACAAATGTATTTGTTGTAATTCTTATAATTCTGCAAACTTTTAATGACTTTGCAACAGACGTATGAAAATAGTTCATTCTCAGTATCGTTTAATTTAGCGAAAATGGCAAGAAGTGTTATTCTATTATAATATGTACATACAGGGTGATTCCTATAGTACCTGCCACCGTTTGGGAGCGTATAGGGGGTGCCTAGGGGAGTATTTTGATATAGGACACTTGGGGTCGGAAATCAAAATAAGGGCGCCAGAACCAAATTTATCTTCTGGAATTTCACGCCTGTATGTAGGCAACCCAACCGACCGACGTTTCGCGCGGAGCGATACAGAGCGAGTTAGCGCGAGGAAGCGACATGGGAGGGAAGGAGGGAAAACGACAGTCAAAAGCAATAACGTTTACAAGTGTTCAACGTGGCCACCGTTGTTCTCAATGCACTTCCTACATCTAGCCAACTATTATTATACTATTGCCATAGTGTTTATTCACTTGATACGCGTCGTTGCAGACGGGATTTCGTGGGTTTAAACAAAATTCTGATCAAGTGTCAGCCACACATCGCCGCCTGAGATCGCTCCGTGTGCACCGCCGGCCGGTTGGGTTGCCTACCTACAGGCGCGAAATTCCAGAAGGTAAATTTGGCTCTGGCACCCTTATTTTAGATTTCCGACCCCAAGTGTCCTATATCAAAATACTCCCCTACGCACCACCTACACGCTCCCAAACGGTGGCAGGTACTATAGGAATCACCCTGTATAATTCGTAATCAAATATATAATTTTAACACTACCTTAAGTGCGTACTTCATTATCACATTTTCTTTGGATGATTTGAGGAACGTGATTATACCACCATAGTACCAAAATATACAAATATCGAAATCGAAATGCCGAGAATAAAGAATATTGAAACATAAATTTAACTACGTCGTTACAATTAATTAACAATAAATTTATGTCTTGAAATGAATTAATTATCACAGTAAAAATATTATTTATCACTTACAATTTATAACAAAACCTCTTACGGTTGTTTGGTCTTGGAGCATGACCAATGGACCTCTCACTTCTTCAACTTGGTTACTTCGTATGCAAGTTTCTACCCAAAAAGCTCGTTGTTGAACTGAATAATCCAAGAGGATTAAAACTAAGCATTACAAGATTTGTCAAAACCTAATTCGTGTTTACTGATGAATATGTGGCACTTTGCCTACCTGGAAATGTCAAATGTCGTTAAACGAATCAATTGAGTATCGAATTACAGAAACAAGGTAATAACAATTACACTATTTGGAAATATAGTACACTTAAATTCACTATCGGACAAGTATTCGTAAAGAAATCGTGATAATTTTAGGGCAAAGAATACGGTCGCACATGCAACTGACAAAGCAGACTATACAGTGCATAAATACAAATCGTCTGTATATCAAACTCCTATGTTCAATTCTCAAATATACATGCAAATGCCCCTTAAGATATGCAGCCAATCTTACCTACTTTCAAATTTTTCAAATGTTTTTCAATAAGTGTGAATATCTAATTTATTTATTAGATTAAAATCAAGAAGAATTGCAGTGGAACTTTTTTTTCGAATTTTCAAAAACTAATTCCAGATTCGTGATTTTCATATTCAAAAACCCCCAGATACCAAATTTCGTCGAAATCAGAATTTTTTTGCACCCCAAAATGCGCTCATTCGTGGTAGGGAATTTTGAATTTTTTTTTCAAAATCGAATAGAACATAGGTGCCACCCATCTTTGTAACTCATGGTTGCTGAGAAAAAAATTAATGAAGAAATCCAAACTTCTTTGGGGGTGGCTCCCAAACGAAACACATTGGACCCTCGGTTTGTTTGGAAAAAGTGATTGTCTTGATCCCCTCTATCACCCAATTGTTTTTTACATATGGTCTTGTAACACCCTGTATAGAGACCATATCGAAGCATTAGAGAATGTAGTCACACAGTTGGACGGACCGATAGACTGATAGACGCAATGGTGTTACAATCTTACGAATAGTTCGCGAAAGTGTAGGTATACTTCATGGAAATCCTATGGAACATCTAAACTATGAAACTATGAAAGCGTTCTATTATTCTATTGGCTCATTAGAAAAAAAATGAATATTTTTTGTTACATAGAAGCACAATTTGAGGCAGTCTTTTGGTTCCCAAATTTTTTGGAACTGTTGAGCAAATTTGTTGCTCGATTTGTAGGATATCATTAATTGTATGTTGAGAAAACATTCACAACTACAATGTCTATTTTTTTATAGAATGACTACAGGAACATTAAGATTCGCATGCATTCCAAAAAGAATTGCTTTATGTAAAAATAGATTGTAGATTATGGGTACACATGTAATTAGTTGTATACATTTACCACTGCACGTGCTGTCTACGTAACTATTGTAGTGTAGTGTACATAGGTACTTTACCAAGGTCCTTTACAAAATTACCTTGATATCCGTTTCGTCGGTACTTATTGTTGGAATTGTGTAGGTATTACAACATTATGTCAATCGCTCTTCTTCAGGATTAGGTCAATGAAATCGTAAAAATTCAGATATTGCGGAATTCTTGTATCAAAGCAATCGATTTCGTTTCATCAAATTTGTTTTAATTATAAGGGATGGTCGTAATCCCTGAAGAATTCAAATACGTCTAGTGTTTTCACGTTTGCGGTTGGTACAAGAGATAATTAACAGGATTTGTTCCTGTATATACGTGTGCTGATTTTGTGATTATTTTCCGCAAAATATATTAGAGTATTTTAATTAAGGCAATTTATAGCAGGACAATGGCCAGCTGTGTATTACAATGATGGAATTATGTACAAGGTACGTGACTTTAGACAAAAAATATTACCTTCTCCTGAAGTCAAAACACAAATTAGTCATGAATGGACTACTGTTCAACAATCTCTGTCTTTTTACTGCACTGTGGCTTCCTTTCAATTTACATTCGTCATCGATTCGCCGCTTGAACTTTGATACACAAGTTTTGCATACTCAAATCCATCGATATACTTTTCGTGGTGTCGTAGCTATACCAGGTGATCGAAAATTACGTGGTAGTTTAAAATTATTAGAAAATGGAAACATTTGTTGCACTTGCAAGACTTCATTTAAAATTCAATTATCGCGCAATAGAGGCGGAGAAATAAAAAAACACATAAAAATCGGTTCCTGATGTGACAGAAAAAACAATAGATAATAGCAAAAATCCGGGGTTGTTCAATTTTAGTATTATGAAATGTTAATTGTATGATAACTTCCTTGTCTGGATAGGATTTTCTACTATTACTACTATTTATTTGTTTAACCCTAGAATATTGTTGTACGTAAAAATTACGTATAATTCCAAATTCTGCAGTGGTGTACCCGAAGTATATGTATGCTTATTGCTTAGCAGATCAAATGGCATTTCTTTGTTGAGCTCAACACGTCAAATTTACGTATCAGCAGTAATAGTAAGTGTATTTTATTAGAGTTAGTGGAGGTTGTAAATAAAGCGCTGGAAGTCGTATCAGAACAAATATTACTATTTAAATATATCGAACAAAAATTACACGTTAATAGAAAATATATATTGACAACACCACTTATTTATAAAGTTATCTCAATGGAAATCGTAAATAAAATTTGAAATTCTAACACGCTCCCTTTCAAATTCTAACAATATTGCCATATTTCCCCCAAGCGAAGAAAAGAATGACAACAACATACTGCCCAAAATTGTAAAAAACCAATTTGTGGAGATCACATAATTAAATTGTGTCCCAAATGTTTTACTTAAATTTCTGTTTTGTGAAAATAAAATTTTAAAATTTGATGTTTATTTATCTTTTTTTATGTCATAAGTCATTTGTGTCGCCTTTATTGCCTTACATTCGACTAATACTACAACATCTCCTTTTTGCCTATCAATTTCCCATGTACGTACATTTCACGTGTCAATACTATTATGCGGTACAAAATAGCAACAATGTTCTAGGGTTAAGGATTGTTATAATAGGCCTTTGTTGCCGGATATTGAACTGACCATTTACGGAGCGAATTGACCGCACCGCGTCCCTTACCAATATTCGTGGAAAGACACGAATCGCATGACTTCAAAAATAAAGTTATCTAGGATTTTGAGTACCTACCTCACTAGCTGAGCTTTTTAACTCGGTTGCTCTACACAACTTGTTAAAATTGAGTAAACTATTTTCACTTTGAATTTACCATTTTAATGTCTACGAAGAATACCAATACCTAATTAATAATTAATTAAGCTACACTTTCAAACAGTGTGTGTAAAATTTACACGCGGCGCGGCGTGTGTAAAGTAGAATCGTCCGAACGATATTTGCTTTTTTGTGCACTTTCAAGCAGCCCTAGAAAAAGTACCTAGATACTTAACGAAACAGGAAGAACTGTTAGGGCGCGAAATGAAATTAAATTGTGATAATGTGTACGACTCATGGATAATCGTTGTGTATCCCCAATTTAATGCTAAATTTAATCTTAACTGCTTTTGTCTCACCTACAGGTGTAATAAAATATACTTAACAATGCAATTAATTCCTTCAACAATGAAATTAATTGGCAAGGAAGTAATTGCATATAACAAACAATGAGACGAGAGCTGTTAATCTTCCTAGACGAATTTAAAATGTGTAAAAATGTCTGACAACCCACACTTTTTAGAAACAGTACTAATTTAAAAAATGTTGCATTCGAATGGTTTTTACTCGTTTCACTTTAGCTGTAAGTTTTTAGGTATAAATAAAAATCGGGTTTTGCGCATTTGCTGTAGTTTTTGGAATGTAGGTACGTTTGATTTGATTATTTTAGGTGCGTTTTTTCTAAGCTAAAAACTAATCCTAGTGATAACGTTCGACTTTTGATAAGAAATTTATAACACGACCCCCGTACAGGTACCTCTCAGTTCGCATCCCTTTGAAAAAAGCCCTAGATTTAACAATCCAGGGTTACAGTGAGGTGTTTGCTTAAGGTAACAGCAGCCGCCCTACAGTGTTGCAGGTTTATTTATATAAAACACATATCCTGGGACGCTCCGTTTGGCATTTTATTTAGATCAATCTCCATGTCAAAAGAGCAGTTTCGTCCCTCTAGGTCCCCACCCACCACGGACCTCAACAAGGAGGCGTCTATCCAGACGCTAGGGGTACTAGAAGAATATAGCTTCGATAGGGTAGCAGAAAAGAGGCCTCGCTTTGGAGCTTTGGGTCTACCATCAGCTAGTCAGTCAGTTCATCCGCTATTACGGGTTGCTTCGCACGTCACAAAATACGATGGTGTTGACTTAATCTGGATTCTCACTTGGAGTCGTCATATCCCAGATCTCGAGTCTGGTGTTACACGGCCCCTTGATCACTAGAGGGAGAGTAATACACTTGTAATTATTATGAGAGCAGTACGCGGGTAGGTACTTTTTCAATTATCTGTGATGTTTTCGCTGTACCATGTTTCGAAGTGTTTGGAAGTGTTTTCATAAGCCTTTTTTAACTTCTTTGACGATCTGGAACATCCATGTATATTCTAGGTCAAAATCTAGGTCCAAATTATCGTTTAAACGTATAAAAAATTGTAATAAGTGCTTTCTAATATTTCGATCTGGCTGTAATTTCATAGTGCCTATATCGATTTTTAATGAAAGATAGTTCACCTTATTTTCTTGTCTAGAGTTAAACAGGAGTATGATGATGTGTCAATTAGTTATAAAACGATATTATCATTTTTAGCAAACGTATTATAAACGTTAGGGTTTGTTTAATCGTCCATCCCCTTTCAGACAAACTTACGGCTCTCAGTTTTACGATCGTTTCGCCCTCCAGTAGTAAAATGACGTCACGCAGTGAACAACAGTTGAAAAAAAATCACGTCATAAAACTTGTCGCATATGAATCGGGAATTACAAGTCGAAAAATATGAATTACGATTCTTAATGCCTTTCATAGTTCCTACTAAAGAAAGCCACTTCCCTTGGCTGAGGCTATAAAATACGAAAATAAAATGCGAAACAACTATTACAGTCGTGCTCTTTGTTCTTTAGATTGCTTAGCATTTTGTTTGTTACCATTAAATGCAGGGCGCATCAGGGTTTAAGACGCTGTAAAACTTACACTTTGCTAATTTTATCTCAAAATTTAAATACGGTAAAAGGAAAACAACCGTACGTGAAATAGACACTTTTTTTGCTGCATTGGATATTTGCAATCGGAACGGAACGAATGACTTTTCGCCACATTTCTACCACTGCAACCTTATGCGGAAATCTATTTCTTAAAATGTTCACATTTTAAACGTTTCACTGATTTTAAACGTTTCACTGTCGACCGATACGCACTCACAAACTCGAAAATAATTAATAATTATGATTTGAAACTTTGAAAGACAATTTGTAATAAGTCCTAAACTATAACCTTGTTACGCTGTGTGATAAACAATATACGAAAAATCACATACGATTTTCAGGAGGAAATTTTTTTCCATTCAGGTCGCATTCGGAAACCAGACTTTTAATTCGGCTCATATTCAATAGCGCTGAACTCGTAGAAATCGATTGGCGCTGCGCTGCTTCTTTTCGTTCTCGAGTTAGACGAGGAACAGACGGACCGACAGACGGACAAAACCATCAAATAATATGGGAATTTTTCGAAAGAAAAAAATTCCCCTGTAAATGCGGTGTTGTTTTTGGAAAAATCTGTAGGGGCATTGCGTCTCTGTTTAAGCTTTTCTTGATATATTTCCAATGTTCACCGCTCCTTAAATTACCCATTAGAAGATTTCTAAAAATCTTAGAGACCGAATCATCGCAAATCCAAAAAACGAATCTGAGGAATTTTGAAATTGGAAAAGTCCGAAGTCTCTTATGCAGTTTGGAACTCTTATTAATCTTGAGGGTGTTATAAATCTTTAATAACTTTAGGAGTTATAATGATTAGGAATATTATTGATCAGAGTTCTCGGAGAGATTAGAAATGTGAACCTTATTTTTTTTATTCCTTGACATTTGCTGATTAGAGAGAGATTATGTGTACTGATTGTCTAGATTTGGGATAGTGCTCGTCAACCTCTGGCTTATGGTACTGTCGGTGTATTTAAATCCGTATTCCCTTTACCTAGTTTCAGTATTACTTACGGGTTTGATGTTGCTGATTGTTTGTGCATTTCTAGCTGGTGTCTTCTTCTTTCCAGTGGAGGACATTTGAAGAGTATGTGTTACGCAGTTACGTACCCCTCTTCGTCCTGGCTTTCTATGGCTCATGTGATGGTCACATACAGTTCACCTTGAAAGATTGTGCAGTGGTTTCCTTTTTTTACCGATTTGCACACTTCGAGATTCACGCTGTACCATCCAGATCCCGTTTTTTTCGCAAACTTGGAACGGTCTGTGCAGAAGGTGGGGTTCTGGTTTACCGGCGTCGGGATCTTTTCAAGACCATAATTTGTGGTTTCAATTCCAGGATTTGGAATCTTGACTGACGATGCGATCTTTACGAATCCAAAGTTTTGACACTGTTTCATGCTAGTCTGTTTGCACCCATTTTGTATTCCGCTATCGGGAAGATGTGTGTAGATGCTGTCTACGGCTCACTTCGCTGTAGGTTCCGCTACACATCATGCTGTAGGTTAGTAGAGGGCGTATCATTTATAGTTACGATTTAAATGTTCCTACAGGAACGGTTGCAAAAATGGATAAATTCAAATGAAAACACACAAAGCCCACTACTCGTCTCCTAGAGCAAACTTCAGAAACTAAAATTTCTTAGTAACGAAGCGCCCAACTTAATACGCTTCTAGATATCAAGTGTTCGGCAAAGCTCGTCGACATCACAAATATACGGCGTGGTCACAACACAATGGCCCGTATGAATAAAAGTAAGCAAATGCTTATACTTCAATTCAAAGTAAATACTCGTAAGTGCTCCTTCGCACTGGGCGACTTAGCAGCGCTTCTAAGCAGAAGGACAGGACACAGTGCAGCGCTGCTAAACCATGCTAAACAGACCTGTATGAAAGGGCAGTTACGAGTATTTACTTTGTATTTTATTATTATTTTATTATTATTTGAGTATTTAATTTGAATGTGTTCGGGCGGCTATTGGCAATTGCTTTGGAAAAAAATTGATCTTGAGTACTATTTAAGGACTAGTTCTTGCACTCGCACGTCCAGCTCCTTTTCAATGTTCTGGTGACGTGTTCAAAACGACCAAATCTAAATTATCTGATCACTTAAAATCCCAAATTGGACTAGCTAATGCTCCACAAATTGCCATATGGAAGTGATTGATGGTTTTTACTTTTTGCATCTCATTGTATTTTACCTGACGCAGACATTTGGAAAAGTAGTTGAGTCAATTTTAATAAAACTAGTGCCTCCCATGAACTGATTGAGAACGGGAAAATCGATCAGAGATTAATATTCCATAATTCTTCTTCTAGTTCTTCATTTGAAGACTTAAAAAGTATGTATTGACTCTGTTTTAAATTTTTTTTCAATGCGTTCATAATAACGCAACACTCACAAATTGATATCATTTCTTTTTCAATTGTTAAAACAGAGTTTTAAAAAGAAAAACGGCATTTTGTTCTAAGCGCATAGAATGCGGACCAAAAAAATATTGAGCAACAAGGAGTACAAGAAAGTTTAAAAAAATGTTACTTTTCATTCGAAATTGATTCCACTACCTTGTCGGAAGTCCATGAAACTGAAAATGCTCAGAATTATTTTTGTCAACTCAATGTGGACCAAAGCAACTGATCCATGTTGTGTAAACCTAAGCCTTGATAGGATTGCGGTGGGTCGTTGATTGAAGGTGCATTAAATTCAACATGGTTCATTGGTGACGCGGCGCTGAAGAACTTTTATCGTCAAATGGTAACAACTTTGAAGACAATGATGTCACAGATGAAACTGGTACCTACTTCAAACGAAAACTCCAATGTTTTAGAATCAAAAATAAAGACAATTTCGGATGACGAAGAAAAAGGCGATGTAACAGCAAGAAGAGGACGAAGAAAGCGAATTCGTTTAAATTTAATTTTTGTAACAATTTTTGTGTTGTAAAAAAAGTATGTTTTTCCCTATTTTCTTCATAAAAAATACCAAATCCGTAACAATTTCCCAACTTTCCAAAACCATGATGTTATTACTTCAATTTCTGTAAATTTTAGTTTTATTCAACAATTTAGTACTTTTCAAAACATTAAGTAATTCAAAAACCCTATTGATATAAGCAAAAACTACATTTATGCAGAAGTAGTAGTAGGATTTCCTATGTCTACTTTTACATGATAAAAAGTCTCTTGAAAGACGCCAAATTTTATGCAACCAAAGTAACTACCTACAGCAAATATTAATTAATTTGAATATTATCGCTTTGACTTCCCTAATTCTAATTTCGGTTCGTGTGCGATGTATTCAACTAAAGAAAAAGTTGAAATTTTCTGTGAAGCTAAAGCAACAATATTCAAATTAATAATTAATATGACAGCCAGATCTTTATTTGTTTCAAGAAGTTATTTTGGTTGCATAAAATTAGGAGTCTTTCAGGAGACTTTATCATGTAAAAGTAGACATAGGAAATTCCTATAGGAAATCCTTATGTCTACTTCTTTATGAATATCACTTATATCACTGTATAATTTCTCGTATAATTAACCCAGCAATACCTTTTTACACCTTGCACCCCATAGATTGCGGTTGACTAAGAGCTTGAAACTATTTTTTTGTATTCTCTACATTATTTTCTTTCACATGACGTTGGATTCACTCAAAAAACACGTATCTGGGATTTTGAAACAAAAATTAATTACAATATATTTAATTAAAGGTAATTTCGATTACATTTTGCCTAGCAACCTTGCTGTAATCTATTCCGCTAGCATGGGTATCATTCATAAAAATTAAGTTTTATAATAGTTATTTATGTATTAAGGGCATAATAGTGATGTTTATATTCTCGAGGGCGACGAGTTAAAAAGCTCGAGGGCCTATGGCCCGAGAGCTTTTAAGTCGCCCGAGAGTATAAACATCAGTTTATGCCCGTGGTACATACACAATTTTATGTTTTACAAATAGTTTTCTTCGTCAAAATTCGTTTACAAAATAATTCATTATGTTTGATCGAGTATGCGTGGTTCGAATTTGTTAATGTGATTGAAACCATCCAAACGTCAAACGTAATTTTAAATAATTCATTTCATCCTGAATGAGCTAGAAGTTCCAGAAACTATACGAAATAAGGCTAATCTTGTGATTTAGTAGCTATTGACAATTAATAATTGACGTTTCTAATTTTCAATGACCTGCAAATATTGGTTTGTTTTGTCATTAAGTATAAATGAGTTACTATGGTGATACTTAATGCCCGCATATCACAGATATAAAATGTGCTATGATAGGTTAGTAAGACATAAAAAAAATTACAGATTTCGCAATCCATGCAACCATCGGAAACATTGGGAAATGATAACTGTATAACGCCAAATACCTTTATTCACCCGAAATCACAACGTACACTTTCTGAATAATACGCTTCATCCGTCTCATCGTAACATGCTCGTAATCCTATTGAAGGAGATGTGCGAGAATTTTAGATTGGAATTAACAAAGCAATTGCGCACTATTAAGTAAGTACCGTATCGACAGTATCCGCGACTTTTCTTTAATCTACCGATTGTGGCCGAGTACAGTACAATCAACACTTGACGCGACACCACTGTCTTCTTTTCTGCTTGCCGAAACTGGTAACTTCATAGCCATACACAAAACATAAGCATTTCCAATACTAAAACAGTTACCTGCAGATTCAAGCGGCCGATAAAAGGCCCTGCCAAACAGAGCGCAGTCTGCGACATTTGTATTCTATGTAACCTGTTAAACGCGGTCCGCCGCGCGGTCCGAATACTCCTTCTGTTTGACAGAGGTACAGTGCATTTACGTAGAATCGCTTATATGATATAAGTATCGCATTTCTCAGACCGCACTATGTGTGGCAGGGGCTTTAGACTTCGTCTCATAAACTTGAATGCACAAATGAAAGCCTGTTTAAATCCAAAGTGAGATAGTTAACCAAAAATGTATAAATACAATCAAACGACACAAATACTTTTTATGACCCCATTAAATCGTAGCAAATTTATGCTTATTGCTGCAAGAACTTAATTAATTTAAAAAGCATTGTGAATCATTTTTTTTGTTAATAAACGAGAGACATACCACTATTTGTAGCAGCAACAAAAATTAAATGTAGGAAAAAAATTGTACGCCTTTAAACATTTATCTATTTTTGTTGCATACTGATGGTGAATGATATCAGAGCTATTTAATTGTCAAAAACAAATCAAATCAAGATCCATTAGACACATATACAGAAAGGGAAGGTGTCCTTAAAGAATCTCTCTGCACGAACAAGTTAATCCAAGCACATTCCGCTGTTCCCATTTGTTTGAGCCAACGCACAATGGACGGTTCCTCTACTTTCTCGCCTTGTTACCGCTATAATAGCTATATCATTTTACCCACCTTAATTTATGTCTTTATATTACCCCAAACAGCTGTTGTGTAGAAGCCAAAGGAGGAGCTAAAGTATTCTCTATCTACCATTGGGTACAATTAAATGAAGAACTTGCTCCGACCAAAAAAATACTAACGTCTTTCTAGTAGGCCATTTGTAATCTAGCTACGCTATGGCGAGGACAGACCTACCAACGACCGAACAAAGGAAGCATTGTGAAAGGAATTGGCAATTTGACATGGTATCCGTACAGAACAAAAATTAAACTTAATGGGCACATAACAGTATGTAATCACGCTAATTGTTAGTTTTTATACCAAACTCGCAATCGTTTTAGTTTATATCGTGGGTAAAGTTGCTCTGTCGAGTGCCTCCTGCTCGGAGGTGCAGGTATTTTGTCATAATTATTCCGGCTTATTTATGTTCGAGTCGATGTCTACGTTGATTTATGACATATTCTTGTTGAAGATAGCTATTAAGAAATTAGTGTTACGTATAGTCTCAAAATTGGGGTAGTAATTTAAATCTGATCGACCGAAGATCGAAAACCTAATAGAGACCTTCATACGTGTTGTCTACTATTTTTTTCTAGATCGTAGAAATTTCGTTCAATTATTTGAGATGAGTCATTATGCACAAGTTGATGGTATCTAATATGGTAATCATTTATTCTTTACAATTATTTATGTTGGAAGAGCCGACATATTTTATGATTACATTTTAAAAGAAACATAAGCAGTGTGTACCATACAAATGGTGAGGTACAATAGTATATTAAGTATGGAGAACGGTAAGGGATTTTTACCGTTCGAAGACAATTGTTTGGAGGAGGAGCGAAGCGACGACTCCAATTATTGTCTGAGAACGGTAACCCTTAACGTTCGACGTGCTTATAACATTTTTTGCGCGATCGAAATTAAATTTATGCAACCAATATAAATATGCACTAAGAAATTAACGAGCAGAATAAATCGAAATGATCGAAGTGGTATGGTGTATATCACTAGGTAACCAGTTTATTTGTCAAAATTGAAGTTAATAATTTCATAAAAATGTGCATGTGTCTGATGTAGTTTACTAGCTTTGAACTTCCTTTATGACTTTATGAGCGTCTTGCTATAGGAAACAACAGCACAAATTGTACGTTTAATGTACCTAACAATAATTAAAGATTAAATGTAATGTAAGACTGTTGATTTTTAAAAAGGCGTCGGTAAGTATTTTTGCTGTTCTGTTTTTAGATCGGTAAGTAATTTTGACGTCGTCGTAATCATAGCAACTGGTAAATTCTACCTACTGTCATGGAAACACCCATGGTAAATAGTCAGAAATGACCGATCGCGCAAAAAAAATTATTTATAATTCCACGTTAGAACTTAAAATGCCCAATTGAATTTCAGACTTTTATCTCAAAATCTTGAATTGCTACACTCCCTTTTTCAATGATTGTAATTGTAACGATATACTACTTGCTACAAGGAACCCAATGACGAGTTGACTCGATTATTATCAGGGAAACAGTGTGCCTAAATTTCTAAAAATGTATAGATGAAGTTAGTCAATGATCAGCGGATTTCAACTAAAATATAGGTATTTTGCAATTTTCTATACCAGTTAGGCGATACCGGAAACAATCGTTGACTTAATTACCACCCGCAGGTTAGTAAGGGAGGTATTGCATTGGGGTACAAAATAACCCCACACTTTTTTTTACGGAAATACACGTGTTGAACCACCAGGAATTCGGATTCCTCATCAAACAACATCATTAATTATCAAAAATCGTTTTTGCACGACATCTACTTGGCCGTGAATGTTTTCCATAAACATAAAAAGAACTGCAAGTTTGAATAGGTATTGTCTTTATCTCTGGCTTCGGACTCTGCCTAAAAAAATCTCCTTTGTTACAACTAATTATTTTAATTGTTAGGGACTGTCGTGAGTTGTTAATAAAACACTGCAATATGTAAAATATCTTTCCTTTTTAATGCGCCCACAGTGTTGTGTTCAACGACGAAACAAAACATATCTATTAGTGACTTATTAATATTTTAAACACGAGCGGTGCGTGCTGCAAATGAATATAATAGACAAGTAATTGTGGTGAGTTATACCAAAGAGTAGGTACTCTTTGGTTATACCTGCTTCTCACATCTTTATCTAGAGCAGTACATTCAAGGGAAGGAAAAATGCACATTATATACTGTACCTACATTATATTATATGTGCATTAGGTATATTGTAGGTTGGCATATGAAATGATTTTATAATCGAATCTTTCACTTATGGGATTGCTAATTTTTCCTTGCGTTATTATAATAAGAAGAATAATTGTTTTGATTTATAAAATTGACTAATTAGGATGAAATTATATGAGCGACAGTGTAACAGCCTCGTTACATAAACCAAAGTTATTTTATTTTTTGGTTTGATCGGTTATGTTTATTTAATTAAGATTCATGTATTATTTTGTATTTAGGGTCATTTATTATAATTATTGTAGATAACATTTTTAATTTGCCTCAGCTAACTCATTGTATAGATAATGTAACATAAGTCTAATTCCGTGATTTATTTAATTACAATTAACTTACAATAACATTCTTGAAATGGATTCATTTATAACAGTATTCTTCGCATCGACGCCTCCAAACGCTCCCGTCACGTCACTTCAAAATGTGACAATTTTGATTCATTGAATGCAACAGTAAGAAAGTCATTTCATAAAAAAAAACTGAATCTTGCTTAAATCTCCATAGGTGCGGTCGTACGCAAATCTTCTTTTGTTTCTTCTTTATGCACTGGTAAATATGGGTGGCTATAACTACCTACAACTGTTTTCAAGTAATTAATTTTCAATTTCTACATCCGTCATTTTCTTTATAGTCAAAAGAACCGAAATTTACGTAGATTCTAAAAATGCAATAAAAACTAGGGGTAGCCATTTAAAATAACGAAGTTACTAGCTACTTCCGATACTTCCGGAAGTGCAACCATTTTGAAAATATTTTACATAGATTCGGCCTTCAGAGTAACAACCTAAGTACAAATATTCAAAAACCTCCCTATTTCACTTTCCCAGTGACGTTTTGACTAAATAAAATAAGTAAATCAAATTGTCAAAATTGAATATGGACATGTATAAGCGAAAACCTAATTCACTCGGAATTTAATTTATACCTACTACTTTATAAAATTATTATTATTATCATCATCACTCCCTCCGAAGGCACTCGCACATTTTTTAACGCATTTTCCAACTCTTGTTTGCCCTGTTTTCATATGGAACCAACCTTTAAGAGAAACCCCAAGAGGGCACGAAACCTAGCAAATTATTATTTTTTTTTCAAAATGAGCAGATTTTGTATTGATTAAGCCAATACATAATGGTGTGTAAACAATGTCGGCCTGGACATTGAGGGTTAGACGTAGGCAGTTCAAGTGAATACGGATGTATTAATCAAATTCTCTTTACAACAACCATTTTCGTCGGATTATTTACGAATAAACACAACGATCTTGCATATCTGCTTTTTTATTTATTTTATTGTAAAGGAAAGGGTATTTCTTTGAATTAAGGTTAAGAAAATTTTTATCGCAATTTCTGTTACCTATCAATTTGTTTTATTAATGCATTTGTGACAGCTCCGGCTTGATTTATTGGGTTTTCGTTTATTTTGTAAAAGAGATATGGTGGCTTATTGTTGACTTGTCCAGTTACCAAGGGCCCTTAATTGATATAGAAATTTCAATCCAATCTAACGAAGGAAGTCCGTTTAAATACCGGAGTACGTGCTTTGAAGACGCTTTTTCGTCAAGTTCGAGGCCGGAGCGCGGTCCTTTGACGACGTTTATTGCCAGTTTCGAGGCAGAGTTGTTGTTTTGGAAGCCGTTTTTTATTGTATGTGTTTTTATGATTATGAATCCATAAGAATTAGATTTGGAGAGAAAATTGATTCATTTCAAATCGAGTTGTGAAAGATCATTAGAGATAATATCTACATTCATGGGTACCTACATCCCGATTATGTGTCGGGTACATTTTTTTAAATAAAATCTTATGCCTGTTATTGTTAATTGATTGCATTGTAAAATAAGGTCAGTTCACCAATTTAATATCTAATTTAGTTGGAATTACCTAAAGAAAATCTTATAAATAGAAAAAAATGTGTAGAGTGAAACGTAATCAACTAATCATATAAATTTTTGGATCAATATATCTGAATTTTGCGATCATTTGGTGTTTTGGTACATGATTGTGACCCCGGGTTTTATTTGCAAATCATTTATTTTTTATAGTTTGAAACTTGGTTTTATGTTTAATGGATGAAAATTAGGGTAGTTATAACAGAACTACGATTCTACACCAAGCATGAACACAAATTAGGCGCATTTCTATAATTTCGCCACTGTAATTATGTCAGCCTGAGTAATAACTCTTTAGTTAACTAAAGTCCACCGCTGAAACTTAACGACTTTGCGTTAAAATTTTCGCAATCGTAACAACCGCCGAACATAAAACGGCGTTTCTACTTTATTTTGAACGTTTCCCTATCTAATGTAAGTGCATTCAATGTTGGGAGGATATTCGATCGTCCTTACTTATAACTTAAATTTCATTGTGGTGTGAGGTTATGTCAGTACTTAGTCGTAAAAATATATTACTATTTAATGGTTTCTGTTTCCACCTGAACTCGCAGCTGCGATCTGCACTCCGTCTGCAGAAATTTCTAAATTAAATTCTAGATAAAATATATATTATCCGACATAAAATACTTTTTCAATAAACTATCGTAAAATTGTTTTTGCAAGTATAAATCGCATTTCGGACGGTAGTAAAGGGACATCAAATTAAAAAGGTAGACGCGTATATCTGCAAAATAGGTTCTTTGTTAAGACTTTATAGGCGATTTACCCCGTAAGCAGGGAAGCGCAAATGATCTTGTCTTACGACTTGGATGTTATCTGGATTTGTAACAAAAGCACCTACTACGTTTAGCTTTCAAATCGAGTATACCAATAGGGATGAAAGATATGTGCGCGCCCTATACTCGGCGAAGGATAAATTCATTATGCCGGTATTTTAATCATATAGCGTATAAATTCTATTGCGCCAATGTACCTTGAATATTAAAATTGAGTTTGAAGTGTATAAAGGTGCATTCAAATTATAAATATGCAATCGGTTGTCTACTTTGTAATTGCTGCAAATTGTGCTGCGCATAGGTAATTTATAATCTCAGAATGCATCTCACTATAGAAATATTACAAATTGAAACTTTAGACGCCGAAAAGCTGTCACACTAGACAATAGGAAATATGAAAGGGTTGCTTTAATGGAAACAACTGTGGAAGTGTAATATACTCGTACTTCAGAATTTATCCTCGACCTTCGAGTGACTTGTTTAATTAGTTATTGCTATGTGTGTAGGTGAGGTGCACTTCACATAAATTTCCATTGCTTCGACAAGTGCAGGGCGCCTAAGAGAACTAAAGGAAATGCTTCGTTTATGACAGAAATACAGGGTTTCGTATTAAACGAAAATAAGGTCACTCACTAGTTTCAAAGGAATATCGAGCGAGGCAATAGCGCATTAGCAAAATTTCCCATTTTACTTTTTTTACGCAATGTCAGTACTAGTAGAAAATTCTCGAGTTTATTTTGTGTAGTTGACCTGTCCGTATCGTGTACCCGATAACGAACTTGTAGTAGAGGGCTGTTCTGTTCGCTATAGTTCGTAACGAGAAATGAACTGTGACATCATTAAAAATTCAAGTTCCTGATGTCACTAATGATTGAGATATTAAACTCGACTCGTTTTCTTCTTATCCATTTCTCCTTCACTTTCCCCGGTCGTAATTATGTAGGTTGGCGGTCCGTGGTAGCGGGGTAATTAATGACGAGCTCTTCCAGGGCAAGGAGTAAACTGCATTCACTGGGACATACGCATTTTGAGTAGATCTTGTAGTTTTGTGTAAGTATGGTTTAAAAAAAATTGGGAAGACAATCTTAAACGTACAAAGTCCAACCTCACCTCAGCCGCTCAACAATTCATCATCTTGAGAGGAAAGGGGCACCTAAAAGACGCATCCCTCCGTGGACATTTACTCTCTGTAATTGCTCGTGTAATATAAGTATGGATATTTTAAAATTCTTATTCTTGACGTCGATCGTTAGGTTGTGTTATCACGTTCTATTACTGTGTGTGAGAAACTTTTCATTTCGAATATTTTGGTCGTGATGATGTAAAGAATTTATCTGGTTGATTGCGGTCAATACAATATGCGTCACGGTTATATACAGGGTGAGAATTTGAAAACTTACCACCCCCCATATCTTAGTAAATAAACGAGATATTTAAAAAAATCAAAATCCGTTTCGGTAATTCGGAGGGGGAATCACAATGACATAGTTGGCGACGCACCCGCTCACACCCCCCTGCGCCCTAGCCACCACAACTTTTAAATCTTAAACAGTGCCCCCCACTTCTTATCGCAAAGGACCAGATGTGACCTTTTATCAAATACACGCACCTGACGATATGTCTGACTTAAAACAACCTATCTAAATTGAACCTTAGCGTATCTTTACTAGCTTATAGTTTCACTAACTGTCGATCGTTCGGGCACCTATCTCGCCGATGGAACATCGTAGCGCCTTCGTTTTTGAACATTAGATTTATACTTGTCAGTTGTTCTAGTATCGCCTAGTTGAAAGCTACCGCCAACGTATATTTCGAGCAAAAGATCTCAAGGTCGTTATGTATCATCAATTTTGTTAGAAAAATATCCGAATGCAATGAACTTTAACTACCACAAAAATATTTGAAAACAAACCATCTCCCTAGTGGCGATTTTAGACAATTTTCAATGTAAGTATGTGAACATTCCTATTTTCTAGTACCAAAAAAGTTAATGCAAATTGTTTAACTCCCTGCTCAAAGTTCAGAGATTGTACTTGTATTTGATTTTCCATTTACATTCTATTTAAACACTTTGTGATAGAAAGTTTAGTAATTATCGTTTTCAATTATAGATATGCACACACGTGTCGGTATTTAATTGCAAATAAGGTCAAGCAAGTAATTTATTTACATAATTAAAATGCATGTGTACTTTTTTCCTATACGATTTTATGATCGAATGTCATCACAGATCTTGTCTTTCATAGATACTATATAAATCGCGGGTATCAACGATTCTTCATATACCAGGACCTTATTACGTTGAGTGAATAATCACTCGACGATTATTAGCAATTTTGGAAACTTGAAAGAGCTAGAAGAGATAAGTGATCATAAATTGTAATCCATTATTGTGAACTTAGCTCCTCATTTACTTCTATTAGAACACTGCGTAAGAGATAAAAATTGAGTTGAGAAGTAACATGTGGCAAGGTCTCTGGTAGATTTTTACCACCCACACCTTAGTAAGGGAGGTATTGCATTGGGGTAAAAAATGACCTCCTCCCTTTTTTTGACGGAAATACACGTTTTGAAACCCGAAACAGAAAACCGAATCAAACAAAATCTGGATAGTATCGGTCGGTTTGTCTGTGCTCTCATTTCCGGCTAAACGACTCAACCGAATGGAACCAAATTCAATACACATATTCTTCAACATAAAAGGAGGAACAGGTTAGATTAGAATTGCGCATGCGCAAAAGTGTCAAAGGAACAAAAATCTGTTTTCAATATTATTGGCTAAACGACTGCAGGTAGGTATCTGTGAATTTTGTTTGTGTTCAGAACTTAAAAATATAAGAAGCTTAGAATTAATGATTTTGTTTATATAACTCTAATTTTGAATGATTTTTGGATCTATGTCTGTTGTTCACTCTAGAATTTTATTAAGTGAATATGCATTTTGTTTTTGGCTTTGCGAAAACGGTATGGTCTGTTGATAATGGCGCCAATGTGGAGAATGCAAGTGGAAGCAAGACGATCGTCTGATGTAATTATATATTGTACGCGAATTTGTTAAATGTTTTGAAACGACAAAAATTTATGTAAATGCACATTATAACTGAAAGATGAGTTTATTAGCTCGCAGAACCATATACTAGCATTTCCATAAATACCTCAAAATGCACTCCTATGGAAAATGCAATACTATCTTCTTTCATTGTAGGAATATCACCGTAAAACGTGTAAGTACTTCCTTGAATTTTTTATTGACCTACTTTCTAAGGTCGGATTTACGCGAAGCTTGAAACACGATTAACCTCACCCTCTTTACCCACGAGAGACTGTTCTCTTTTATTTTTATAGCTTTATGAACTGAGCGAGTTTGAATCACTAAATTAAGAATTTCTACGTATCTATTTTGCGTGATTGTAGGCAAATGGAACAGCACCCACGGGGAAAGTAAGCTACTATTCTGATTAAATTGTACCGAATGAACTGCCATCGGGGAAGGAGATATTGATTTTGCTGCACTTAAAAAACTTCTAATCTTTTCTTATTGACTCAACTTTTAAGCGTATACATAGCTATATGAAAATAGAACCAAAAGTGCACCATCGTGTAGATCATCTTTTGAAACTTCGCAGAATCGGAAACGGATATTTTTTTTCAAAAACGAACGACCCAGCGTGTACTGTATTGGGTTTTGTATTGTAATATCCTGGCGTTTTTAACGTTGATATCCCTCAGCGATCGTGGTTACAACAATCTCAAACCCCAGAAACATCTAACTGCCCATGGGCGTTCCCGCAGGATTCTATCATCGGACCAGTATTATTCCTCATCATTCTAAATAATCTGCTTCGCGTAATATGTATATTGTAATGACAGTGGGTGAAATGTTACATATTGCCGGCGGTAGATGTAAATGATGCGATGAAACAGGGGGCAGATTATGTCAGAATTCACTACGCGACAAATCTATTCTCAACCTTTGGTTCAAACGGCTTATTATAAACCTAAATCCACGGACGCAAAGGGGGGAGGGGAGGGGGTTGCATTATCATGTATCAAACATCGCAAATGATTATCCGCGGACATGTTTACCCTTAGAAGTAATCAAGTGGTAGTGTCAAAGTCAGTGAATTATAAGTTGAATAATAGTGATCAATGAGTTAGTGGCAGATAATAAATGGCGCAACGGTTTCTCCCGTGGTCAACAATATAAGGAATCTTTATGGAACAGAATGTGGCGCTTAAAAAGCAACTTGAAGTACAAAACCAGCTTGTCAGCGTCTAATCCTCCAGATCCAAGTAAAAGAATCGCCGGATTAATGAAGCTTGTCAATTCCCTTCTACCAAAACACGAGAAGCCTCCATTCGTTGACGAAGCTATTCCCCGTCGTCCAAAAACTACCATCAAGAAGGCCACACGTCCACACAATCCGAAGTTTTCTGAAGTGGACATGGACGACTCCGACTCCACACCGGACGATCTCCTTCGGTCTCCGTGCAATTTTCATCAAGCGGCGACTACCGTAAAGGTTCCTCCGCCCTTGCCAAAACGTAGGGGTGGAATTTAATACTTACTTTCTCAGAGGTACACCTGGTGGAAACGCCATGTTGGATCTTTACAGACCTAGGCCACAAGGTACTAAAAGTTACAAGAATGTGTGCTAGTTCAGGACGAGGAAGACGTCCATGGTTATGATGCAGGTCGAGAAGTCGATCCATGCAAGAGAATTGTTTCAACTGCCAATTCCTGGATCACCTTCAAGTTTGTGTAGAAGCGCCCCGCAGAAGGCCATATAGGGCGGTGCCACTATTGCCAAAGATTCGGCCACGCTGCGAGCGGTTGTCCCGCCAGACCCAGATGCGTTAAATGTGCAGGACTGCACCCCCAAGGGGACCTGTTCCAAGCAAAAGACGCGCGTTGTGCTGTAACTGCGGTGGCGGGAGGATAAAAGTATACTAAGTCGCCTTGGAGCTCAAGTAAAAACCGCAATTAGGAATCACTGGAACGTCAAATGGAGGGAAAACTCGAATCGTTTTACCCTCAAGACGGCTCGCTCTGGAGACTGTCCAAAAATATTAAAAGAGAGCTCTCTGGATGCTCTCTCTGCACGGTTTAAACGGCGTCGACGCAACAGTGCGTTATCGCCGCTCCCGGATAAAGGTGTCGCCATCCTGGTAGTAATTCTTAATGTCTCTTGGGTAGGAAATGTTATCCTGGTGCGCGGCATCCTCGCTCGTCTACAGGCGGAAGTGAAAAATCTGAACATCCTATCCAGCAGTTTGGTTTTAAAGCGCTGTTCACCGCCGGCGTTCCGCAAGGTTCTGTGTTGTCGCCTATACTTTTCAATGTCTACGTTGTCGATCTACCCCAGACCGAAGGAGCAATCCTGGCTACCAGTGCTAGCCCTGCTGGCTACCAGTTCTAGCCCGCTCAAAACACGCCCCCATGGTGGAATTCCGACCCAGAGAGCCGCCAACGAGGTAGCAACGTGGTACATCGGCATAAACTCCGAGAAAATCTCGGCGACCTTCTTCACTAGAAGCTGTAGAAAACGTAACACTTTCTGATACGGATTTGGAATGGCGCGACTCCGTTAAGTATCTGTGGTGGTTCTAGATCGTCAGCGACTCTGGAGAGAACACCTGGCGTCCGCGTTCATAGGCAGACTTTACCCGCTTATTGGCCGAAACAGCGTTTCCAGATAGTGCAAAATCGGTTTCTATTCTTAGCGGTCAACGCCTCGTGGTACCCGCAATACACGCAGACTTGAACGTCCAAACAGAGTCCGATATCATGAAGGACGCCGCAGTTACGTTTCTTGAAACCACCGCGAGCCACCCAAACCCAGAAGTCGCGAGAACCTGGGACAACGACTGCACAACGCTGCGAAGGCACAGGCGGCCCAAGCACTCCCTGCAGCACTAACTAAAATCAACACATGGACGCGAAGTGCGATGATCCGGTCACCGATTACGATGAAATTTTGCAGGATCGCTTAACAAATTTGTAGATCGGAGTTCCTGAATTGTCTATGTTGACAAAAAAATCAGGAAGGTCCTTTTAAATTTCCGTTAGGTATGAACTGAATTGCATAAAATTCTAAATGTGCATTAGTCGTATAATACGCAATGCCATACCCAGGAGCTCGTTTGCTATATTTGTTTACACATTTACTATAATTTGTGCGCTTGAAATCTTAATTTTTTTGTAACTCGCTTAGGATTGCGAGCAATCAGAGCAAACACTACTATACGCTTGTTGCATTTTGATCATTGATTAGCCAGATCTCAAACATAAAACCTGCTCAGTTTTAGTGATCATTTTGGGTCAGAGAGACTCAAAATTTTGATCTCAACCCCCAATTGACAGACGAAACGGTTAGATAAAGAAAATTGGCTCTGTTGTAACCCTTGGTTATTACTTTGCGCCATTATTTCATGTGTATGTCTTAAAAAAATGGACTGCGATGTGCAGATTCAAATTTCTTATTAATGGATTTTTTTGACATTTTGAAAGGATGTGCATACCAACAAACTCACAAAAAATCGTACACTAAATAACGCAGGCCGCCTATAAAAGTGAATTGAAAGCACATATCAAACCAGTATATTAAGAGACAAGTGCTTAATGAAGCCTTTAAAGCACGCAGAATGAGTTGTAAGTGCTTTAAGGACCAATTATACACGTGTTTCTTATACAATATAATGTAAAAATAAGGGATATAAAATAAAATCATATTGATATTATACTCGAATACAATTAAGTGGGCTGTTTATTCATAATTCCATGACCCATGCTGATCATGATGTCACATGACATTTGATTATAGAAAGCACCGTCTTTATAAATAAAATTACTTCGGTTGAAAAAGATAATGCATCGTCCATTCAATGGCTTGTTGCAAAAGCAGGAGAAAAGTTGGTATGGAACAGATTTGACAGCATACCCTAAATTAATTACACGCTGATGCGAAAGCTTCAAGCCTTCAACTAAGGAAGAAGGAAAAAGATTTTTTATTTCAGTCTCAGATGACAATTTCATAACTTAGCAACCTTTAAAGCACTTGTATTTAAAAGGCTCGATTTCGCACGCAACAAAAATGCTATAAGGCAACAGCGTTCCGCGAAGAAAAGATTTCCGTGGGAAGTTCGAACCCTTTGAACTTTTAGAGGCTCTTGTAAAGGATAACGATCAAAGTACTTTGTACTACAAAACTATTTATTCGGGCACAAATTTTCACACAAAATCGCACATTTCAGTAGGGTTTTTTTTTTGCAAAAAATGTATGGTACCTTTCATCTAGCTCTGTTTGCTAAACGTCAACGTGCTATTTAAGCTCGACGCAACTACGCAGCATTTTAAAGTCGAAAGACAAAAAGCATTATTCATTAAAACAGACTTTTCAGATATTTATGTCAATAAAGAATGCAGCGAGCGTGCAAAAATCTCACGAAATTGAATTATTCAGCTTGTCAGCGGCAGAAAGATGCCACAATTCCGATTTGCGATCATGAGAGTACACGTATACAAACAAATCAATTACCTCCGTTCATTAACACGCGCCCAAGCTTCTGTATTCGCGTGTAACGCCATTTTGGCGTTAACTCACGCGTTAGAATCGCGAAAATCAAATTTAAAGGAATAGTTTTAACTTATACAAGTAACACAATTATAATTGCTGTTAATGCTCTAATTAAATTAAAAAGGGTCGGCTTTTCACACAGTGCGGAGTATAATTGTACTGAGGTCTGTGTTACACTTTTAAAAGTACACTAAGAAGTGATGTAATTAGTTTAATTTTCTAAACGGTTACAACTACTTTCGAAAATAATGAACATTTTCATTCACATATTGTACTTATATAAACGCAATCGGCAACGTTTACATATTTAAGTATAAGTAATATAAAAAATGTGCGGTAGTTGAGCAAGATTTCGCTTTGCCCTGTTAACTTCCGTAATTATGTACCTACGTGTTAACTGTATACATCAAGAAAGAAGCAATAATTAAAACTACAGTAGGTACATATGCATTGTTAGATTTAGATCCTTCGAAGTTGTTTGCGGATTACACGTTAGGGGCAGTTGTATGGCTTGAATGAGACTTTTTCACTTTACCTACTAGTGGTGAAATTAGTAAACGCATTATCCTCGGCATTATCGGTCTTTGTTGGTAGGTACACTCACGTCTCAGTGGCGTAACTTCATGTAAGAGGACCGTTTTCAAAAATATTTGGAGGCCCTTACGCATAGTAATTTAACCGCTTAGATTTCTAATGACAACCATCTCGACTCTGACCTTTTAAAAAACTCGATGGTCAGGGCTAGCTGCAGAAATGGCTTGTGAAGGCTTCAGGAGTTGATCAATTTTAGCAAATTTATTTCGCTGTTCAGCGTTTTTTTTTTGCTTTTCTCTTTGAGGTTCCACGTTGGTATTTTCGTCCACGCTGAGATGTCTGATTTCTAAATTTTAAATACCGTTCGCATATATACAGAGACACCGCTGGAGATACATTAACCTTTAAATACAATGCTGTCATTCTACATATATGTGTTAATTCTTGCATCAGCAATTTTTAAACAATGATAGTTTGTTTATGTCTCTTGATTTAGCTTTGCTGATATTGCATTTTGAAGTTCATACAGCTCCATTGCAAAATTTAGCGCCACTTTGCTTTCTGTGTTCAGTCAGAGACGAGTTTATTTTGTTCGAACTTTGTCTAGTTTTGTGCAATGTTTATGCCATAAAAAAGGTAATGTACTTAATTTTAATTGTAATTCTTCGTTTTATTGAGAATTGTATTGCCTTCAGCTACTTGTAACTGGGGATAGGTTAACACTTGAATTTCTTTGATATTTGCTTGTTTCGTTAAATGTTATCCTTATTTTGATTTGTTTAAGATTGACCAGTTGTTAATGTTCCTTCGTTTAGTGTGTTTGCCGACTTCAGTTCTGTGTGTATGAATCTGTCTTTAATTGTTTCGTTCGTGCAGTGGTAAATGCTGGAGTGTTAAAATGTCGATAATCAGCTCGAAATACAACACTTCATTCTAAGGGTACCGTATCCAGGACCTTCACGTACTTTCTGGACTGGAGGTTCCGCTACTTAACAAAGTATTTCATGTACTTTATGTAAGAGAATTGGGAATATTATTTTTCACAAATGAGAAAGGAGGGGAGTTGCTTTTAAATCTATTTGAGCTGGCTACTTTTGAGTGCATCAAATGTTGTATTAGATTGAAGTTAGATTTAAATTCTTCAAATTCAAGAGTATTTCCTCGGATTGTTATGTTTTCTATATTGTAGATATTGCTCCAGATTTTTCACCTATATTTACCCTCTGTGAACGATGATTCGGAATTTTTTTCGGCTCGATTTTCGTCCGTTGAGTTCTAGGAGTCACGACCCTTTCTGCATTTCGATTCATTTTCGACTTTTGAATAAATTATTCAATAAACTTTCTTTTGCTATTCAAATTCACTAAAGCCTAATTTATATTTGGCAAGTTTACTAGCGGATAGGAGTTTCGAACGGGATATTGAAAAAATGTCAATTTAGTGAACTCCGCCACCGTTTGTTGTAAAGCTATCCGACACAAAGGACCAAAATTAGTTTCACATCTAATGCATTTATTTGACTTTAATAACAAACATAACAAATTACTTGAAAAATGTATAGCATTCATGCATTTGATGTCCATTGCGAGGAAGATAGGGAACGACGACATACTTTATTTTATAACGTGTATCCCTCCAACCGCTGAAGCTTAAGTGATAGTTGACGTTGAAATTCCATAAAATGCAATAATTTACTAATTAAACTAGCGACACTTGAGTGAAGAATAAGCTACTAATTTATCAATTTCTATTTTCCTTAATAGAGAAGTGGTTACTTTATATTTATAAATATAATAAATGGAGTACATTTTCATGTAAAATAATTGTGTTTATGTGTCAATTAAGTTGGGGATAGAAACAGAAGAGGCGTATAAATTAAGTTATAATTTTATGAAACTTCATTGTCCTGCATCTCAAAAATGTGCTACACCAGTTACAGGATCAATATATCATAATAATATCAGTGAAAAATAACAACTGGTAATCGGAATTAAAATTTCCTCAATAATCGTGCTGTCATGTACAGGGTGTCACAGGTCATATCTATGAAATCGTTCATTGCACAGCATGGGAAAAAAGATTTTATGAAGAAGAAGAGGGAAGTAAGTAATTTTGTTATACAACTGTACAAAATACCGAACATTCTTGGTTCTTCGACGATATTTCTCCTTTACTCGTGATAATTTAATTTTGGTTGACTGTTCTTGTTTTAGTTCTAGTCACAAAACCACTCTTTAAATTCTGAGAAATATCGTGATCAATACACTGCAAGGAAGAGACAGAAAGTCTCCTCTCACACTTCCGCTAGTATAGTCTGTGATTTTTACGAAAATCACGATCGCGCGCATTTATATCAGAACGTAGGTCAAACTGAAAAAAATGTGTAGAAGATAAATTGTAGAGAACCAAATTTCCCATATAAAGCTCCGACGACATTAGTCTATCGTCAACAGTATAAGAAACATTATATATTTCTGTTTCCAATGTGATTTGAAATAAACGCACGCGATTGTGATTTATGTGAGAAAACTCTTAAGCACTGGAAGGAAGTGAGCTCTTGCATTTCAGCATAAACACGTATGATCGTTTTAAGTAATTTTAATGAACTACCAAATATTCCTCGCAACGTAGAAATACAGCAGTTTTAACATTACACACTTTCCTATATACATTCGTTTCTTTTGATTACAGGGCAAAGCACGGATCTCTTAGAAGACTGCCAAAAACTCCTAGAAAGGTTTAAATATCCATGGGAAATGATGCCATTAATGTACGCAATCCTAAAGGACGCCAGAGCGGATTTGGAGGAGGCTTCGAGGCGTATAGACGAAGGTGAGCAAATTTTTTCATACTTATTTGGATATTACTCCGATAAATTCGGAAATTTTAATGTGTAATCTATATACAGGAAAACGGGTCGTAAACGAATACTCGAGAATGCACAACCTGAACATGTACGACGGTGTTGAACTGCGAAATTCTACACGTCAGTATGGATGATTAAAAATTTAACTATAAAGTAACATTGCTCATTTTGTCAAAGGTTTTTTCTTTTTTTTATCACTGAACTTAAAATTTCATTTTTTGCTTTAAATTTAGAGATTTTTCTTTTTAATTAATTAATTCATGTTATTTATTTTCGCCATCAGATAACAAGAACCAAGAAAGAAGATACTTCACCGATTCAAATTTCAAGTCTGTCAATCTTCAGTTTAAATGCAATGTGTTGTTTTAAAGACAGTTTTCCAAATATCCAACTATTTATTTGTTTTAACAATTACTCAAGAATTAATTTATGCACATTAGAGTTATCGGTTTAAAACTATACAATATTATCGAATGTGAATCAAAGGACTTTATCCACAAATTACACTGCTATAAATTACCAAATTATATCAAAAGAAGAGATTGCACCATGTATTTTTGCTAAGATCAGGTAAGTTATAGCTATAATGAATTGACCACCCAAGTGTCTTCAATTCTATAAATGCAAAGGCAATTAAACGGTAATTTATGACTATATTAATTGAAATACTGCATACATTTGTTTAATAACGATCTTTGTTGTTATGATAAGGAGGTTCTATAATAATTAATCTTTGTCTTCTTTTCAATAGCTTACTATGTCTTCCTTTTTTCTTTATTTATATGACAACTTTACTGTAGCAATACAATAATAGTGGTCATTATGGAAGGTAAAAAATAATATTAATTGAGCGTCTGCTTAAAGATAACCTTTCCACTCGTGACACTAAACTCACAAAGCTCCGCGGTTTTTATTGTACCGATTTTTGTTCTTATTTTAATCTATTGATGATCCATGCCATGCCTGAATCCTGATTTCGCGTTTGCCGGCACCAGGATTAGGTGCATCGGTTAGTGCTGAAAATTTTGATTCTTATTGGCTCGCCACTCGTTAGGTCTCGGTGAATTTAACCGAAGGTTACAAACTTGCACGTCGTATGAATCGAGAATCCAAGCAAACTGGCTCCAATTTTACGAAAGTAATCGTGATTATGTACAGGAATAATAAGCCAATGCTCCGTTGTGTTGATATTAATTTTACCCAATTAATAACTAGGTCTTGTGAATGCACAAAATGTTCCTTCGCGTATATTTTACCACTATTAATAAATGACTGTTCTACCAATCAATTTGATCCGGAATTTACTGTAATCCGTTCATTCACACACATAAAATTGCAGGTAACTCCCAATTTGTCATAAATCCGAATTTGTTTAAAGGTTTATCTACGACATACCGAAATTTAGGAGTTCTCGCTACTTAAAATGTTTTTACCCGAAGTTAAACTGCTGATTGTTTACTACTATTCGGATACTTTTCACTCACTAATTGTATGTTCCGGTATAACGTGAGGTTTAGGTTGGCGCTGCTTTAATTCAAACCCGACGCATAAACAGCCAACTAGCTCAGGGTTAGAAAGTAAAATAAAAGTTTGAAATCTTCCGTAGCGGTAGTTTGTTTTGGGTATTCAATCTTCTATACTTTGTCATAACTTACCAATGGGGTTGAGCACCACTCAATTTTTATCTTAATTCTTCCCATATAATCCAGGCGTCGGAGGTTTTTAAGACACACCAATTCCTATTGAAACTTTTTCTTTCTATGCCTTCTTATAGGTCTAAAGACACAGATATTGAAAATGCACACCTGAAATCGGTCGGCAACGTATTGTTTAAACAAGTAAAAAGTAGGATTTTCACGTTTTTTTTTTAAATTTTTATTTATTTACAATTAATTAACAATACATTTATAACACCCAAATATTGTTTATAACTCACATTAACGCAATGTATAACAGTGGAAACTATTCATTACTTCGGTGTTGAAATTGGAATTTTCCTGAAACGCAATTCGATTTACTTAAGTAGCCAACTCGAGTGCTCCCGAATGGTCTTGAACATTCTAGAACAAAACACGTCACATTTCCCAGAAAGATTACATCACATCCGCCTTTGTTCTTTATCGCCGATTACTAATTTTTCATGGCGCGTGGATATCTATCGGGATTTCTGGAATATTCGCTACATAATTTCTTACTATATTAGGATATTTTTCAATTTATGTTATATCGTGATCGTTTGATCTTAAAAATAGAAAACGCCGTCGGTATCTTACATCCGTGATTCGGCAGCCATTAAATTTCAGTAATTTTGCGCCCCTTGTGTGCCCCGTAAGCGGAGGGTTACCCCGCTTATGCCTAAAGCTGGCCCTGGTAAAATGCAACCAAGTCCCATTGACAGTTTTGTACTAAAATCATTAGTCGGCGATTCAGATTAAAACCAAGAAATTAGTATATAATTTAATCGTAGACAACTAAATAACAATTGCGTTTAATGGTAATACGAAGTAATTGTTTTAAATTTGATAATACGCCCTGGCTTTAATTCTATTAGCACTATTACCTACTTCTTTAATCTATTTAAATTTGCAAAATTGTTTTCTCTTAAGGAGAGCTTGAAGCTTTTATAGTGTACAAAGTTGCATAGTGAATTGACGAATATTGTACGAGGGGACATTTTTATGTAATCTACCCATAAATAGATGCGAAAGAAAAGGAATTTAAGACAAAACAAATTTTAGTTTCCACATATGTACATTCAATATCTACTCACTTACCTTTTCTACAATAAGCAGATAGGTACTTATAAATTAACATTCTTTTAAGTAGCTCTTGTAAAAAATCACCAGCATCAACTTTTGGATCATCATCAGAAGCTAGAGAGCGGATGAATTACCTTTGTGTTTTTTTAAAGTCTTATGCATCCTGCTAGTGTAGGGGCACCTCTAAAAAGTAATATGCGGGCCACTTTGTAATAGCACGCAAGTCTATTGAGGGCCCAGAACAAGAGAGGGATAATAAATAAATAAATGAGTAATATTTGTTTGGTGGAATGTTCTTGAAACTTAGAAATTTTTCTTCCGCATAATTCAGCGGGAAAATTTTCAAAAATTGAAAGCAAATAAATGCTCTCGTTACAACTGGTTCTCCTACATTTTGTAGGGATCTTACTTCAGTTAGAAACCTACCGTGAAAGTTTCTTAAACACTGTTGTCTTTAGAAATTCGTTGTAATTGAATGATTGATTACAATTGACTATTGATTAGCGTTGGCCAAAAAAATCGATTAATCGATTATAATCAAATGATAATCGATAATCTATTCTTTTAAATTAATCGATTATTTGATTAATCGATTGTTTGATTAATAGATTGTTTGAGTAATCGATAATTTGATTAATCAAGTACTTGATTAATAGATTATTTGAAATCTTATCGATTATTCAAACCTGTAATCGCTCACCTCTTATCGTCAGAATGTGTTTTTAGCAAAGAGTACTCTTTGTTTTTAGTAAGGGCGCGGAGGCTCTATTGTAACTGATAATAGGGCTGGCCTTACTTCAGATCATGCAGAACAATTAATTTTTATCGCATGTAATTCATTTTACGTTACATAAATTGCCTAATAATAAGTGTATATGTTATTCAATGAACAATATATTTCTATGGTATAAACAAAATGAGCTTTTTATTTTACCAAATCGTAGTCGTAAGACAAGAATGCCAAGACGAATGCAATAAGTGCATAATTGTGGGTATTACATATAAGAAAAACTAAAAAAAATTAACTAAAACAAATAAAAAGTCATCATCATTATAAACAGTGACAGATGTAGACAATTTACTGTTTAGTCACAATGAATAAATAAAAAATTATTTAAAGCACTAGAAGTGTATTGAACTCAAGGTACACACTACGCAAACTAACTTAAGTTTCGACAAATAAATCAAACTTTCAAGTAATTTCATTAATACCTATTCATCAAAACTAACCCACACCTAAACGTAAAGTAAGCTGCCTAATGATTTACTGTTAGGTGATTATTGATTAATCGATTTGCCTATTTGGACTATTTGATGAAGAGAATTATTAGGTAATGAACGTATTAAAGAGAACAAACAGATATTTCATTACTCCTTGTATGTGACAATTAATCATACGGTTAATCTTAATCGCTTATTTGGCAATAGAATATTTGATTAATCGATTATTTAATTAACCGATCATTTGATTAATCAATTTTTTGATTAATCAAGTGCTTGATTAATCGATTATTTGAATAATCCATTAATTAAAAATAATCGATTATTCAAACCTGTAATCGCCCACCCCCTACTATTGATAATTACGCTTTTATTGTCGTATCGCTTTTTAATTTGATCCTAAGCAACATTCTAATTTCCCTTGCAAACAAGATCTTAGATAATGTAACTTTTGAACGTTGATAGCTAATTAATGGGTCTAATTAATGGGCTTATTAATGATCTAATTGATGGGTCACAGAGGAAATTTTAGAACTAATGCACGAAAGGAGAATATATATAAAAACGCATCCATGTTAGGGATAAATATAAAAAATTAAAAAACAAGGTAGATAGGGATTGTATAGGTTAGCAAAAGAACAGTGGCTAGAGGGGAAATGCGAAGCAATAGAGGCCTAGTTCAATAGGTAGGACGGACGTAGGATATAGGAAATTTATAGAGTAGTAAGGCAAGGCCAAAGTCCGACGTTCTGCAAGGCGCAGACGGAGAAGACCTCATAGAACCTAGGGACAGAGCAGAGAGATGGAAAGAGTACGTTGAACAATTATATAGGCGACAGAACCGCTAGCAGCATTAGAGCAATCAAACATTATACAGGAAGAACTAGGGTTTAGCATACTTAGGTCAGATTTCGACAAAGCCATAAAGGACCTTAAAGTAGGAAAAGCAACAGAAGCAGATGCAGTATCAGCAGAATTAATAAAATACTCAGGAACAAAGGTGCAGGATAGACTCTTTAAACTAACAAAATAGGATATACGACACAGGGCAGATGCCGAGTGACTGTAACAAAAAGTAGGCTGATTATTATGATCCCGAAGAAAGCAGGCTCAGAAAAATAACATTTCAGGACAATTAGCTTACTGGCGCACGCATAAATAATACTAGCTAAAATATTTTATAGGAGAATAGAGGAGAAGATCGATGGGGGGTTGGTGGATGGCCAGTTCGGGTTTAGGAAAAATAGTGGCGCGCGCGAAGCTATATTAACGCTTAAGACAATTGTAGAGGAGAGCTTAAGAGTAGGAAAAACAACTTAGATCTGGCGGTCATAGGTGCTAATGAATTTAAATATTGTTACTTTGGCTTCACAGAAAATAAACTCTTGCGCTTCTTAAACTATTACCGGTACCGTACTAATTGACAATATCAACGTTTTCATCAGTTGAATACATCATACCCGAACGAGAATAAAATACGGAATCCAAAACTACAATATTCAAATTAATTAATATGACAGCCAGATATTTATTTGTTTTGAGAAGTTATTGTGGTTGCATAAAGTTAGGCACCCTTCAGAAGAGATTTTGTCATTAAAAAGTAGACATAGGGAAAAACAATATATGTAAATCCCTATGTCTACTTCTTAATAAATAGCACTGTATATCACTGTAAGAACCCTTAAATTGTGGTAATTGTAGAACATTTAACTACCTTAAAATGTTCGTTTTCAAACGTTTCGCGCTCAGAATGTTAGTTTGAATTCCATTGAAAGTAATCCACCCAATTTCAATTTTTTACAACCTCTTTTCTAATTCTATTACGGTGCCAGTACTTGTATTAAATGAATTTAAAACGGTTTGGAAGCGCGTTAGCTGCCCTTTTTTAATTCATGGCAACGCACAATATTATAACAAAGGCATGCAATGAAATTTATTGTCTTAACAGCAAAACACGCCAATAGAAACATTACAATGAATGTACATACGTACAATAATAAACGCTAAATGAGAGAAAAAATAGCAAACCATTATTAAAAGTAATAATAATTATCCAGACTAATAAGTAATAATAGTAAATCCTAAAAAAAATTAAGGTAACATAAAAAACGCAGAAAAGATAGAATAACCATGTATAGCAAAACAAATAGACATACAATTTAAACTATATTCTTATTAGTAATATATTTATTTGATTGGCGGTGGCTGGCTTGATATGCTGTTGATAAATCCTGCTCAAAGGACCATATGTTAAATCACGGCGACTAGATTTGTTCTTGAGATGCGATGATCCGCTGATATTACTCGATTAATTGACTCGTTATTTAAAAAAAATGTGATAAATAACAAAATTGCATACGTGTTACATAGAACGAGATGTTGATCATTTGACACCAAAAACAAATCTGTCTAAAAAGGCAAAATGTTAAGTTTATAAACACTAAACAGATAGTAGGTAGAAATATACGCCTAAATAACAAGTTCCCTGAGGTTTGGTTTAAAACAAAAATACATTTAAAATTCAAGGATTTCTAGGTACTGACTGTATGTACAATTTTACCAAAATATTGGTTGACATGGTAAACTTACAAACTAACATAATCACTAAGACTATGACCGTAGCTTTAAGATTTGTAGTAGTCTCTTTATCAACATCGTTGTTAAGCGTAGTGCCCTTTTTCATGTACTCAATCAACAAAATCTCCTCACAGTCTCAGAAATCCGTTTTCTCGCCAAACAGTGGGTTTTCTCTTTTTTAGTAGTGGGAATCCTTTATGCACCCACGCATTGGTCCTCGATTAATAATTTTTGGAAAAATATCGATACCTTGTTTAAAGCATCCAAATTTGTATGACAAATATCTTGCTTGTCACTTCTTGTTGTGATGCGAGGAGCCTAGGAATCCCGGACACTTTGTTCATATCAAAATTTTCGTGTACAATTTTCCAATATTCCTGTACTTCTTTCACACTAACTGATATCTTAATTCTTCGATCTGCGCCAAGAGGCTTATTATCTTGTATCGATTCTCGAGAAGTATTTTGCTTGATAATATTGATCAATTATGGGTCTGATGTCTTATTTACCCTCAATGCAAATAAGCGAGTGGAAAATATACACTTTACCAGTCAATTAATCTATATTTATTAGCGAAATGATTGATGACCTCTTCAAAAACTTGTAGCGTATAAATAAACACGAAAGCTCTCTTGATAAGTGTAGTGTAATCAATAAAATCAATATAGATATGCATAGTCTTTATACAATTTTTCCATGACGAGTATATTTACATAAATTCTACAGTATATACTATATAAAAATTGAATTATAAATTATAATAGACTATTTCTGTGTGCATAAAATTACTCGTCTCGCACGGAAAAAAAGTGCAGGAAATTTATGTGAGTGTATAAACCTGAATAAAAAGCCAAACAATGTTATTATTTATTGGGTAGTAAAGAGTTTAGTATGCGTTTAGTCGGATTATTAAATACGTTCCAAAATAAGGATTAGTTTATCAACTTTGGTGCCAATAATTTCTTGATGCATAAATAATTTATACTCTATATTTATAAGTGTCACTGGTTTGAAGAATGGTACATTGGATTCAGACATCTGCTTCACAAGAGCTAAATTTTATAGTATTGCTTATTGGTTTTCCATTTACTTTGTAATTAAATTATATAATGATAAAAGATAAAAATTTGTTTGCGTGTAATCAGCACGGCCGGCGGTTGGTAGCTAATTTTGCTTCGACTCGAAAGTGTCCGTTTCCAAAGCTTTCTTTGAAATCTGTTAGAACCTATGGCTGCGTGGCCTAGTGATGCTTTTCTTACTCCACGTGGCATCTTGGGACTTTCGCCAGATCATGTGTCGCAGCTATCGAAAATAGCTGTTTGATCATTTCATACAGACGTGAACCTAGCAGCCAATTTTCTGGAACTGGGCGGTCTGTTTTCAAATTTACAATGTGTATCTCTAATTAAATATCGCTCATAATTTTACCGTAATTATATAAGAAGAAAATTGATATATGCAAATCTTTGTGTAAATCTTGAAATTTTATTCGGGTAAAAAGCTTCTTTTACGTATTGTAAAATTCCCTTGAAGGTTTTCTTGGTTGATATTTCTTAATCGAATTTGACGTCAAACGTTTTTAAAGATATTTTATACAGTGATATTAATTTAGAAATAGACATGGGGATTTCCTCTATGTCTACTTTTAAACCACAAAAACTCTTCTATAAGACGCCTAATTTTATGCATCATTGCAACATGCGCATTCTCGATTTTAATAAAAGCGACTTATGTCTACTTCTAAATGAATATCACTGTATAATCGTTAATGATAATATTTTAGCAAACTGCTGGGATAGGTACCTCGATTTTCATTTATGTTGTGTCATTTCCAGCCCGCTATTCCCTCAACATTAAAGGGTGACTTCCCATTATCAAAACAATTGTACTTGTTCACTAATTATGCCATACACAATTTAGTGTTCACTTTCACATCGATTACCTACACAACTTTATGCATGGCACATTTTTCCTCCTACAACTGCAGTTTATGGTATTGCATGTTTTGCCTTAATTCTGGACAGGTCGTAGGGATGGGGTTCAGCGTCATGAGAAGTGGGGACTGCGTACAGAAGCAACAATTTTTGTTCTTTTCATTTTAGTTGAAACGAACTTTGTCGGGAAGTTCGCCACAAACGGTTGCTTTAAAATACCAAAAATTGACGGAATATTAAAAAAATGGAATTTAATTACGGCAAAAAATATGAAAAACAAGTATACATTGACAATTAATTATTAACAAACTAAAGAGTTTGGAGCAAACGGCGGGGCGGCGGACTAACTCGAGCGCCACCAAAGGGTTGCGGAAGCGGAACCTCTGGTTAGGTACGGTGCGGTGGTTCAGCAGTTCGGCAGTCCAGCAATTAACTGCGGCCTCTGGCGAATAAAATCTAAAAGAAAAATTAAGCATCACACACGGCCAAATGGCGATGATCACGTGTTAATTAATTTGAAAGCAAAACTAAAAGCACACGACTGGATTAGCGGTTTTTACGGAAGGTTAAATACGGAAAAGTGAAATAATCATTACCCCCTTTAAAATTACCAGAATGCTTACCTACGAAAATTAATGGAGCGAAACAAAAACAAAGCACGGTGCAAGAAAATTAGTTGCAGAAAAAAACCGCGGCCAAAACAAAATTAGACAGGACGTTAAAGCAAAGCTCGCAACTAAAGCGGTAACTCGTTACAATACAAATGATGCAAAAACAGAGAAACTAATTATAAAAGTAAAAGAACGGAACTGATCAAAATGACGGTACTTATAAAACGTACTTGCGAAAGTAAAGATGCAAGAAGATCCTAACCAAATCAAGGGTTTACCTTAGAAAGAAAGCCGGCATTTTGAGAAGTGGTATATGGAAAATCCAATTTTTCGCAATATCAATACGAAAGTCCAAACTAATTCTGTTTTTAATCAAATCCACTCCATGTAATTAACGGAAAATTGAGGTGGATACCATTCTTCTCTCCAATCATGCGCACATCTTTAGAGACTATTTTGAACGTTATCCGAGGGATTTTCTCCAACTTATTAAAACGACAGTCATTAATTATGCTTACCCAATTAGGCACCTTCAAATTTAAATATGCGTTAGTCCAATTAACGCCTATGCCTAATCGAAATTCAGTTTCAACCCGCGATATCGCTCTTCTCTCAACTTGCCGGCGAACTGTTTTCACGGCGAATATTCGTTTCTGTCCTGGTTTTCACTTACTATTGGAAACTAAAATGGTTAACAATTAATTAATGGCGCTGAACACAAAAACAAATTAATGGTCTCTCTTCTTCCCGGTTACGCCAGCTTTCAGAAGCTGCAACCAAAATCTCTCTACGAGCACAACTAGAAAACGAATTAATTGCAAACAGCCACTGTCTCCTTATCAGCGGAAAACGGCTGTTGGAATCAAATCTTTGTTCTTTATTCTGTTTCCTAACTTCTGGAACAAACACCAATATTTTTGACGGGTTTTTCATGTGACGAAGCGCCTGTATGTACCGGACGTTCATGATGCACAGAGTGGTCAATAAAAACCTGTCACTACCAGGCGGAAAACCCAGATCTCAGATCTTGTAGAGAAACCGATACCGATCAAGCACAAACTTTCTAGTAATTAGATTCATAACTCAACTCTATTAATGAAGCATGTCTGGACTAATTTGGGAGGGCCCATTGACAAATTAATCTTGCAGTTGTATTCATACAATTTATATCTACCAAAGAAGAACGAAGACCAAAGAGGAAAAAATATAACAGTAACAACCACGGCAAAACCGATTTTACTACCGCAAGCGCAGTGATTCTTCAGAATCCCAGAATTAGTAACACTGCAGTGATATATTACCGGCCCGTGTGGCGTAGTTCAGGTGAAGCTAGATTGCGGTAGTAAGAGCCCCTGGTTCGAATCCGGGTGCGGGCATGGATATTTGTAAATGTATAATTGGTTGGGTTGGTAGAGTATAGCCTTAGCTGAAACCCCGCCCACTCAAATATAAATGCAAAAATAAATAAATATTGCAGGACAATTGTACTCTCGCACGAGGACGCATCATGACCAATTGACACTAATGCTCACAGTTTCAAGACATGTAACGGTAGCTCCAAGTTTGGATTTATTTTTTCGAATTTTATACAGATGGGCAAAGTTGAAATTTTATTTTTTGAGATTTCCAGGGTTAGAGCAAATTAGGCGTTACATCTCAGAAAATTAACAGGGCGTCGAAATTTAGAGAACCGATTTTCCAATAAATTATGTTGCTAGTGGAATGTCAAGAGCAAATTTGTAAGCATTTTATGGAATAGAAGATTGTCCTATCTGTGCCTTTTAATTTATGTAAACCCATTTAAACGTATTTTGTTTTTCTTTTCTCTTAACGCCTAAAAGATCTACTTATTCTTGTAAATGTGAATTCTTACAACACTTTCGCCATCTTGGTAAATTACGGTTCGCAATCATGCATTAAAGCGTGTGGGAGGAAATCAGTTAAAATGTTGCCCACAAGTTCAGTATGCGATTTTGAGTAGGAGCCAAATCGGTAATTAATAACCATGGCTGGGCAACATTTTTATTTGCAAAGGTATGTTGAATCGACGAGAAAGCATAGATTTGATTTTTGGATATTTACCGTTTTTGATGCTTCCTGAAATCGTTCAGATTCCCCGAAAGATTTGGTTACGTCTCCTGATTCAATTCCGCAGTACTTCTGATACTAACTAACCTATTCTTAAAGAATAAGTTTCCACTTTATAGCAGATTTTGAACTATACTGTAGAGTTTATCATGTTGCTATAATAAAAAGTTGTTGTTTATTTGGGTTGTTTTGTACATTGTAACCTAATAGTGTTTTATTTATATACAATACTTCCATTACAGATAATACGTTTATTTTTCATAGTGTAGCCATAATAAAAGTGTTATTAGTACCCTTTGTAAACAGGTCGAGAAGAATAAATTTAGGAATGGGAGAAAATATTTAAAAAAAATATTTGTGACCTAGTAGTGGCGTACGTTTTCCCTTATCTCCATAATTGCTCGTGATAAAGATAAATAGGAATTTACTTGTTACTTCACACTTCCAACAGTAATTACAATTCGTATCGCTACAGATATACTCGTAATACAATGCACTTTAAGTAATAAACGTGTATAGGCAAAATGTACAAAATTAATTAAACTTTACCATAAAATTGCACAAAATCGACTATCCAACCGTAATGGCATCTAATGGGTGTAACTATCAAAGTACACAGGTGTACGTCAACTGAAAACGATTACATACAAGCGAAATAATTCAATTTCACAGTTCTTTTAAGACGAGTACACAATTACTAGAAAATTAAAATCGCAAGATCGTTATTCAATCGATTGTGTGTGTGTGATACCACCAATCGCAGTACGAAAGACAAATTGCAATAGATTATAAAACTGGAAAGCTAATTAATTAATGGTAATTTCCATCAGCGTTGCAAAAGGTAAGATGTTAATGAAGCGAATGAGAACTTGCCCATAAATTTATTTCTAATTATGATCTGAGTTGCTATTGCTTTATTAACAATTTGTGGTATCATTTCTGCTTTATTCTTTATATATGGTCGATTTACCTTAGATAATGGGTTAACCATTTCCCATTATTGTTGTGTTTGTTCTTTATGGCGTGCGGTTTTTTGAAACTGTATTGTTCGTTTTTTAGTTATAACCATTATAGACATTCCAATGGTCGGATGATGTTCGAGTTTTGAACATTCAGTACCAGTTTATTACTTAATTGTTGAGTCGTTTGTACTTTGTACAATTTTCTGAGCAGACTTTAAATGCTATAGAGCAGCACCAGATACGCTTTTGAAAGCTACTCTCTCTCTGTTCTGCTGTACATTTTCCCGATGTTTTTATTAATTCTTCTTCTTTAATTACTGGTCCAAATGTCAACACTCAAGTCAAATAACTTTGGTTTGTTTTATTGCTGCAGAAGATATTCCTTTCTAACGGGATTCTTTCTTGAAACGTGGCCGAAGATATCGATGAAACTGAAAGTAGTGCAAAGATACATTTACTGAAAGGGATAAAAGAAGAGGTATTGAAGTAATGAACTGTCATTACTGACAATAAATTTCCTCCTTCCATAATACAATTTTCTTAAAAAAAAAAAGATTATAACGGGTAGGTAAAGTTGACGCTGCTTTCCTCAAACTCGACCCCATAAACGGCCAACTAGCTGAGGGTAAACCGCAAAATAAGCACTTGAGTCCTAGGTAAAATGATCTTCTTATCTTTGTTGAACTTATCAAGAGTTGAGCTCCACTCAATTTCTAACTTAACTCTCCACATGAAATTGACAAGATACGGGGGTATTACAAAGAGTACAAATCAATTTAAGTAGCAAAATAAATGCTGGTTTATTGTCATTAAATGGCAAAATCAAAATTGTCTCCCCAATGGGATAGCGTAACATGCAACTATTCAAATGTCAAAATTTTAGGTTACGTCACACACAAAAATCTTAATAACTTGACTTGAAAATTGAAATATACCAATCAATGATGATCGATTAAATTGATTACTTGATCTTAAAACAAGTTTCCACAAAGAAATTGATATTAAAAAGGTAACGCTTACCTTAAATGTAACTTAGATGTGATCCAGAGAAGTGAGCTCAGTTGTTGGATCCCTAAACCTGTAAACAAATGAAAACTTTCAAGCCCCATATCTCGGAATGCAATGAATTGAAGGGCCTCGCCTTACTTGTAGTAAGCTTCTATCACAAGTACAATATTTAATCGAACCGCTTCCGAAGGAAGTGGAGGGTTGTCAATAGCATACGCTAATTCGATCATCACCTAACAGAGATCTCAAGATAAAAAATAGATTGATATTGACGTTAACAAAATTACTTGAAAGGTTATATAACTATATGGGATATCCCGGAAGGCGCAAAAATAGTTATTGATTACTACGATAAAAGGTTACTGAAGTTGTTTCTTGGTTAACGATCGAATCCGTTATATCAGATCTGATGCATGACCCCGTGACCCAATTTCAGCAAATGGCGGCTCCTTAGCAATGGAAATTCTGTCAAAAGGTATTGGCACGCGCGCATCGATGGTAAATTTACTCGCAAGTTGCTCACACGCATATGTAAAACGTATCCGAAATTATACTTTGAAGATTGAATTGGAACTGGTCCTTAAAGTGGTACCATAAATTAAAACTGGTAATTAAAATCCGAAAAGTCCCTCTTCGTTAATAACCTTAAAATTGAGAATGAACATACCTCTTTAAATAAGAGGGCTAATCAACAATCATCGATGGATATAGCAAATATTAGCCAACCTAAAGAAAAATACACTTCAAGTACATGTAAATGCAAATGGCGTACTTACACAGAAGAAGCCAAAAAAACGCAACGATATCCTTCATACTATTAGGGAGAATCCGTTAAAATTACATATGGGTGGCGGCCATTAAAATCCCATGCGTTTTCAAAATTAAATCTGCACTCGGTCACAGCTTGCAATCGAAAGAGGAAAATTAATGTTGACCATCGATAACGACTAATCGCAGCGCCACAAAAATTACGACTGTTACGAGGATTATTGAACAAGTAAATATTGGCTGAATTAAAATATGCTGTCCCTTCTTAGTGTTCTCGGTTCGACTCCAAAACTCGTTTTTTGCTGGCTTTCCACTATTCAAAAAAACCAAAAAAAGATGTTGTAAGTAACCAAATCGTCTGATCTTATCGCGCTGATTTTCTTACACAGATTACTACCTGAATGGTTCGTCTTTGATATTTCATAAACAATTGTTTAATACCGAAATAATTTTTTTACGAAAAAAAGAACAACCATGTTTTTTTGCGTGTCCTACAGAACAATAGAAATAGCCCAGTAAATCGGGTTTGGTATGCCACAAAGCTGAAAATTTCGGGATCAGCTCTTTATGACAAGTAAAACAAAACCTGAAAAGCCTCATAACTTCGCATATCAGCTTCCATGCAAAATGACGAATCAAAGATGGCTGCTAAGCATTATTTACCTTGTTTGCTTTTTTTTGTGAGATATTTCTGATACTTGTTTCACAGAAAAATGCCCGATTGCTATCAGCAGATATTAAGATAAGCTAAGGGCGTCGGTATCCGCCCGTAACGGTGAGTTTAACTCAAGGTTACAAAACTGGTATGTCCAACAAGACATGTAACGTAAAACGTTATGGAACTTGAATCCTAAAAGAAATTAAAGGTAACCCCCCCTTCTATGATGACATAAAATTTACTTACCTCTTAGATAAGAGGGCTAATCGTAGATGCAGCAATGATTGTTGATGGAAATTATATTTCAACAAATTGCAGCCGAAACCTAAAGAAGGTACACGATAAATACGCGAAATGCAACATGGGGGTACTTACGTCAAACGGATATGTAACACCTCCACTGAGAGCACAGGCGAATCCGGCCCATACCAATCACTTCGTAATTCCCAAATGATGTATTCAATCGCCAGAGATCAATATATATTCTGAAGATGGCAATTAGAACTCCATGCGTTCTACTTTACGCTTTCCGTTCATTCACGAACCATACCCAATCTGTTCGATGAAGGTGGTTCGCCAGCCCCCGTTGTACTCGAAGGGAATTGTGAGAAGCCATGCACTATTTTTGTGGAAGAATGGCCAGGTTAAATGTTGAAGAGAGGGTTTTAGTTAGGGCCGTCGTGTGGGTGGGGCGACCGAGGAGGTCGCCTCCATGGGCGTCGCGATCTGGAGGCTGCCGCCATGGTAAAAAAAGACATACTTTATTTTATAGCATATGCGCACAAATTCTCTCTATGATTCAGCTGGGTCCATAGGTGGTGGAGGTGGATAATGGAGTGGTTCTAAACAGGTGCAGCATCATCCCCTGGAACTGGGACTGGAAATTACGAGTTTTCGAGTTTTACCGGAGTAGGGGGGGGGTTAAGCCTGGCCTTGTGCGCCTTCATACCTCGCGACGGCCCTACTGACTGGTCATCTTTGATTCTTCGTTTTGGATGGAAGCTTACATGAGAAGTTATGAGACTTTTCAGGGTTTGTTTAACTTGTCATAAAGAGTTGATTCTCAAATTTTTTGTTCATTATGAATTAGTGGGTTATCGACCCACTTTTCTTCCTAAAAGTCTTGGGCTAAAACATTTTTCGAGATTTTTTTAAGCAAACTTCGGTCAATAACACAAATAATCGATGATCTAATAATAAGTACTTAGTGCACATTTGATTTTGTTAAACTAAGTTTTTAGATATTTGTTCACCAAAAAAATTGCGTTGGAACAAATGGCAAATTAACACTTATTTATTCTCACAGGTAGAGCGTCAGAAGTACTATTGGAATTCTGCATTAAGTTAAAGGATAAATTTCATTTCTCCTGGAAAATGATCTCATTGGTGGATGTAATTCTCAAATACGCAAGAGATGACCAGGATGAAGCATGGAAGCAGATTGATGAAGGTAAGATGAAGATGTAATTGTAAAGCTTTGTTGATGCATCAGTGAGTAAACATTTTTTCCCGAAATCGTCATGAGACCTTCATTTATATGCCAGGAAATTTTAGTTTGTATGGCATCTACTGCCTGTCACTTTACCAGATTCCGCTTTGAATGTCTCATTGGTAATGTCTAATGACTCTTGTCTTCACTGACATATTGATATTAAAAGTTCTATATGAAAATTGAAATTTTATATTAAAAAAGACGATTTCTGGAAAAATTTAATACGAAAGTCGTCGGTAAAATGGCCCTACTTGACGCGGAATTTAAAGTACTCGGTCCCTGGGGCCTCGTACCTCAATATTTTCTCACCAGTAATGTCATTTTTCTTACCTTTATGTAAACAACTATTAAATAGTGAAAATTTGTTTGTTGTTAAATTTCTTTTAAATATCTCAATAATAATATCAATTCATTTCGTCCACTCACCCGCAGCTTTCTACTAAATCTGAGTGCTGAAAAACCTTCAACTCGACGGACTTAGTAATGCCAACTTTGGTCTCTTATTCAACAACGCTGCTTCCATGCAGTGGAAAACCACATGATAGCTGATCTACTTTTAAAGCCTCACTTTCGGGCGACTATTTTTAATTCTCCCTCTTTTATCTCGGGTTCGTGGCGTGGTTCTATGTTTAAAATTCTACTATCAAACTTCGTCTTTTTCTTCATTTTCCCTTGGATCTACCCTTTACGTTTACTTCCCAAGCTGGCTGAAATAAAAACAGAGGTTACGATTTACGAAAAGGAAAGAATTTAATTGATTTAAAAAAAAAATCATATCCCTGCTCGCCAGATAATTGAACCTATCTTAGTAAATAATGCAACGAGTAATTCTAAATTATTAAACAAAACGTTCATACTAAGTACGCACGAAGAAGTTTTGCGCGATTTAGTCGAAAGCACCGATAATTCCTTGGGATGACGCCCATGTTGATACTAAGTTGCGTCATTCGTTAGGGTAGTAGCTAGTAGCTGATGACGGAGGCAGACAGGTTTCGATGGCAACGCTGACTTCTTCTAATCAACTTTCTTATTTCTTATGGATGCCATATTGGATTTTTACGTCATTCGCTGAGACAAAACCAGTGATGCACCTGAAATTCTCGCAACTTTATTATCACTTTGTTTATCGCCGATTTAATATGGCACTCTACTAATTTTACGTACACGCGCACCTTTTAAACATCTACACTTATCGATTGCTCCTAAAATAAAGAACGCGATGAACTTCATTTCTCTTTGCGCACCGCACTTGCCCCGATTTAAGCTACATCTTATCTCACATTCCAAGATAAAAATTAATTTGCGAATTTCGACCAACATAATACCTCACGATAAATTAGCACGTTAACGATACAATATGATCCTTTTGCATATTGCGTAAATTTACCTAGTTTAATTAATTTTTAATACATAGTTTGAGTGAATGAAAGTTGGTATGAATGTGAATGGGGGATATCATTTTTGCTTTTGTCGTTAAAATCAGAGGTACCGACTTTTCGAAAGAGTTTGTTGTTATTTTAATTATTGGTCTTGCATGTCCACTCCTGTACGCTTAAGAAATAATCATAAGGATTGAACTATTTTAAATCGGTTTTGTCCAGACAATAATAACGTACGAAGTTTATGTCGAAACGCAGGTAATGAAGGCACTTTGAGGTTCTGTGGCAAATCATTCCACCATTTCGCTACATTGTAAGTAAAACGACATCGACCGAGTTCAGTGGTTAACCGTGGTATGGTAATGTGGCCCCTAAACCTCAAATTTAAGTTATGTACATCTGTTCTGAATGTAATTTTGTGATATAAGAACTGAATAGTGCATATAACGTCTGTTTAACATATTTACCCAATTAATATCCTTCAGTTTATGTGAAATTCTATCAAATTTCCGATGTTGAACTGTGAGGTGTAAAATCTACAGCCATCCAGTAAAAATGATCTAAACGTATTTACGTGAATTTGGGATTGCTGATATCTTTTCAAGGTAAAGTTATTTTCATAAGATTCCTTATTTGCTTAACACGTTTATTTCTAGGTTATGCAATATGTTTTAATTTAATTACATATCTTTCTTTGATCTATGTCACAATCCGAAACCCATTTATTAATGAGGTACATATGTTTATATTAATTAGATCAGTGTTTTTCAACCTTTTTTTACTGGTGGCCTGCTTGTGAATGTTATTTATCTCTGTGGCCCCCCTCCGCGTTAGACCGGGGGGGGGGGGGGTATGGGTTTTGGGGCATACCCTGATGGGAAATTTTTGAAATTTTCGTAGCTGTGTGTTTTAGACTCATTTACGTCTTTCTTAGACTACACAAAAATGTATACTCGTTTAATAGACCATTAAATGTGGCATTTCAATATTTTAAACACTTTAAAATTAGATCAGAATTAATTTGAGATATTTTTTAGCTATCAAGAAACCATTTTCAATTAAGTAATTAAGTTAGTTAATTTGTTTATCTTTCCGGCTGTAAATGAGATTAGATTAAGTTATACTTTATAAGTAATCAGATCTGCTGAGAATTTTGCATTTAGTTAAGTTTATCCTTGCGCAGACAGTTTTATGCAATTAAATTTTATTTGTGTATATGTATCGTTCTTTGCTAAGACAGGAGAAGTTTTTTTTATACCCGCCAGTGCTTAAGGATTCACAAAGCTAGTATTCTTATTTTATTTTTAGTTTATATTTTTTATTTACTTTTTGGCGTGACTTGTTCACGCCTGGTGCCCGAAATTATATGAGCTTTGGCAAACTTCGGTGGTTGTTTCATTGCAAGACCCGATTCCCTTGACTGGTCGTGGCCAATTCCCTTTTCCTTCTCGAGGTTCATTGCAAAGTGGAAAATGAGCATGAAAAAGAGAGGGAAGAAGACCATATCAGCAATCTCACGATCTTTCACTTTTCGGTCATCTATCACGATTAAAAAAACTTTCATATTTTCCGAAGTGACTGCTCCATTACGCCTACCAGAGCGTTCCGCATCATTTGTATCCGTGCGACCGCCTTTAAAATGTGGATACCACCTGTAATGTGTCTAGATAACATTTTTCAATCCATTTCTGAGCTGGTCCTGTATTTTGGTCCATTAAATAGCAATGTTTGATTAAACATTTATTAAATGCACAAGTTGCGTTGCTTTCACCAGAGTAGTTGTTTAGCCGTTTATGGTCCGATTGACGCGAAAATCAGCAACATGTAATTTGCAGGTTAGTTGTTTTCAAAAACCAGTCGATTTGATATTACTAACGCCATTTGTGGATACTAACTCGGGACTATCCGGGACTTATTAATTGAACGATGTATTATAAGGTAGTGTTTTTTTTTACAAGAGGGAATTTATTTATATATTATAATCATGATGACCCTTAACTTAAGAACAACTTGCACCAATAACGTAAATACAATTTACAATTTACATTAATAATTACACTCTTAGGTTATAGGAAAATGGTCTGTGATTTTTAATGGACAGTTGAAACACATTCGTTTCCATATAGAATAGCAATAGCTTCCGATCCAAGTTAGACTTAATAGTAATTTATTTATTTATTTTTTTATTGTCCCTCTTATGTTCTGGATCCTCAACAGTCAACAGGCTTGTGCCAAATTACAATGCTTTTTAGAGGTGCCCCTGCAGAAGGTCTTAAGTTGTTCTATACTACTTCGGTATTCACCTTACAAATTAGGAAAACCTAATTCGGAGTAGCCGGCAGAATGCTCCAAACTGAACTAAGGAAAATCCCATCTCTGCCACAGATGAAAAATTATTACCTCGGCCCAGGTTCGAACACGCGACCTTCCGGCTATGTAGCCCAACTGAGAAACATAGCCAGAATAATATGATCCTATTTGGTATTGGTGTTGGTTTAAACGTTAAATTTTCTTCCACAACTGGAACATCATGGACCAAATTGGATAGTTTTATCGCACTAAAACTCGCACGCGCACTATGCTTTTGATAATAATGATAATAATAATAAAATATAAACACACAGTTTCACATTCTTGATTGTCATTTTTGATGTGTGCAATATTCATTTGCACTTAACTGTAAGTTTTCTAGTAATAAATCAACCGAACTCTGCCTTACCCGGATTGACTTTCCCGTCCGACGCAAAATAAATCAATGCGGTAAGTACCGATATTACAAAACTAAAATCGATATAAAGTAACAGTGTGAATGAATTTTTATCAAATGTCGCACTCCCATCCAATGCCGTGTAATGTTTTAAAACAACTGCACAGAATCGTTAAAGTATAATTTATGATCCCCATAAATGCAAAGGTTATAATATTTTTAGTATGTACATATGCGTGCCTTTATTGCCAAAGCTTGCTGGGGTAAATTAGCCCTTAGTGCAAATATTTTTAACGTATAATTTGGTTAATAGGGAACAACCAACGTCAACAATGGAGATTGTGTAATTTTGCAGATTTTGTGTGCACTTAGAGTAATGCAATAATACTTGGTGTTATTAAGTTCACAGTTTCTGTTTTGATTACTCTCGCGAAACTATATTAGTTAATAAATTGACGACGTGAGAAAGATGGCGCTCGCTTTGTGTTATTTATCAAAGTAATGCCATGTTTAATGTTTGCACTTTTGTAATGGCCACCTGGACTTGTTAAGTTTCTTGTTCTAACGACTCAACTTCCGTTCGTAAGTCTGTAAAAATTCGCATTATATTTAGCGCATTGTGAAATAGAAATGAAATCGTAAATCTTTTTAGTTTTCGTAATGTACGTGTGTTTCCCTTGATTTAAAACGTACACATCGTATAACTTTTGGTATTGGTTAAATTAACGTGCCAACTTTATCCTTTAATATTTTAGAAATCAATTCGCAAAGTCCGATTCCTCGAAATCTGCGTGAAGGTTTTTTCGCTGATTAAGTTCAATTTAAATGCCAATGAGATAGCTTCCTGTTTTTAATTAATATGCAACTGCACCACAAATATTTACATTGAAATTGCTACAAAAGATTTGCTACGAATAAATAATCCGTAAAGGTGCACACAAGTACACGTGAGAATCCGGTTACCGACGTGCTACTTATACATTGTTTATTCGAAGATATAATGTCAATCCGCCTAAAGTCCCGTTTGATATTTCGATCATCATTAGCGAAAATCAGGGATTTGAATAATAGTGGAATTTTTATGTTGTCATAGTGTCAGTTGTCGTTGATAATAAGCGTTAAACTGCCGCAATGTTAGAAAGCCAAAGAAACCTTATGGTTGGTACTAGCAGAATGTAACTTCGAACTATCCAGAATTTTATAAAATACAACCAAGTACATAATTGTCTGCTTTGGACAATGAAACAAACACTCGGCAAGGGAAACAGACATTGTTTTAGAATAGTAATAATTCTAAAACAAACATTACTCACTGGTTTCAATTGTTAAGGAGAATGTCAAATCTAGCCGGTATATATAATATCAACGTGCAAGTTGTAATGTCAGTTAGCAAGATACGCTAAAAGACCAAACCGTATTAACTGACATCTTGGAAGAAACGGCACCAGCGATTACTACACTCGCAAGCACAAACGTTGCTGGTAGCTCTTCGATCGAAGATATAATGCAACATGTGAATATGTTCAACAAGTCAGTAGAAGAACTATCAACACACGTCCGTAGTAGAAGAAGAGAAGTGGGAGAGACTCAACAGGTTTTCCGAACGCGTTTCTCCCGCTCCAAATATAATAATTAATTTTGCCTTACAATTTCTACACCAAGTATTTGCTGGGAGCTGTAAGCAATTATGGTAGAGACACTAGGATACAATTTTGGTTGACACAACAGCTGCAATGACAAACGGTCAATAAGCCACCCACAACACACCACCCAACAAACAAACGATTAAACAAAACAAAGTCTTAATTACTTAGTGTTAATAATCCATCATTTTCTTATCAGATGCACAATAATAATCAACACAAGCATTAAAGTAACACTGCTTTTAAAGTTCTGCTTCTTATCACCACACCAATCTTGATTGTAACGAACTCTCTAAATACTGTTTGAATTTAAATGGTAAAGTGGTCTTTTTGTAATTTTACTTATACATGTGACTTTTTGGTGGTGCATAACTTCACTTTCGCGAGTTCTTAGAATGTAACGGATGTTACAATTTATTCTTCTCCATCCTACCTTTGGTTAATTTTCATACATCTTAATTAAATTGGGCGTGATTCTTGTTATGTAATTACATACAGGGTGACAATTTGAAAACTTACCACCCCCCATATCTTAGTAAATAAACGAGATATTTAAAAAAATCAAAATCCGTTTCGGTAATTCGGAGGGGGAATCACAATGACATAGTTGGCGACGCACCCCCTCCAACCCCCTGCGCCCCAGCCACCCCAACTTTTAAATCTTAAATAGTGACCCCCCATGTGTGATACGTCGTTGGAAAGCTCTGAAAAAATGCTTTCCAACCATACCAAATAGCATTACATTTAGGTTAGTAATTATCGTGCAAATCAAAAAATAAACATGGAAAATCGTATTTAACTTGAACTTCCAAAGCCGACTCGACAGCAACTCATTTTTGATCGCCAGTTATAATCTATTCTCAAACTCTTGTCGAACCTTTTCAAATGTTGGTTTTGCAATATTTCGACATTCTTGAATTATTCTCTGTCTTAGTTCGTCTAATGTTCGCCGGTTGCGTTTTAAATACGACAGATTTCAAATGTATCATATTAGTTTATTTTTTGATTTGCACGATAATTACTAACCTAAATGTAATGCTATTTGGTATGGTTGGAAAGCATTTTTTCAGAGCTTTCCAACGACGTATCACACATGGGGGGTCACTATTTAAGATTTAAAAGTTGGGGTGCAGGGGGTTGGAGGGGGTGCGTCGCCAACTATGTCATTGTGATTCCCCCTCCGAATTACCGAAACGGATTTTGATTTTTTTTAATATCTCGTTTATTTACTAAGATATGGGGGGTGGTAAGTTTTCAAATTGTCACCCTGTATATGAATAAATGTGCTCCGGCTAGCTGTCAGTCGGTAATCCTTCCTCTTCTCGCCTCTAAGGGAATAGGATAACGGAATAAATGATAAGACGTTCTTAAGTATGAAACGGTTCTTATTTTCTTTAAGGTATATCTTTACTGCAATAGAATATTAGTAAATGGGGATTGCAATTTCGCAAAAAATACACTTCGCATTGATAGGAAATATTTAAATTTATTTATAAAATGAAGCAAACACAATGTATAATCGTCAGGTGCTAAAAGAAAGTTAATTTTATTTTTATCAATACCCTGTATAATAAAAACAAATCGAACTGCACTATGTTAATATATTAAGAATTTTCAGGCGCAGGTCTACATTCTACTGTACTCGGTGTTCACAAACACTAACTTGCTGCAAAGTTACAAGTAGGTGGTTATAGCGCCTTTACACAAGTATAATTAAATAGCGCTTGAGCATAAAATTCTCTTCAATAAGTTTGTAATTAAAGCAATACACTACGGCGCTAGTTCAAATACGTGAGTATATCAACAACAAATGGTAACATGACGGATGACGCTAATATTACAACGCGATAGAACAATTGTTCATAAATACCCTTAATAATTCTGCATCAGGAGTTTAAAATACGATCAGAATGAAATTAGTCCTCGATCCAGCTTTGCTATGCATGGACCAGCTATAGAGTCCGCTGAGACCGTTGTATTCGTGTTGAAACGTTGCTGAACTCCACTCCGCAGTCGTCTGGTAACAGCTGCGTTACGACGTGAATGTTTTTAACTTTCTTGTTTTCTTTCTTGGAAATCGTTACGGTGGCTTGATGGAGATGATGGCTCGCTCTTGACTTAATTTCTTTCTTCGCAATCTACCTAGTGGACGGTCTAAACTTAAAAATTCACAACTCGCTCAGCGCAAACGACTAGCGCAGATTCAGCAGCATCTACGCTCGCTTAACGAATGCTGCTTTCTCACTATTTTTACCGAGGGGTTGTTACATTGAAGTTTCGTTGTACAAATGAATTCCGATGGCAATGATTTCCTATGAATACCGACTGAATACCGATGACTTCCTATATGAATACCTGCGATTTCCCATTGAATTCCGATAACTGGCGGCGACTTCCTGTTAAGTTCTGTGAATACCTACAGCTTTAAAATGGATTTGTATATTGTCCAATTAAAAGTTTCATTAAGAGTTTTTTTTTTTTAAATTGTATTTATAGGTACTACCTCGGGTACTACATTAATATGACACCAACAATTAAGGTTTGGATTTAGAGAATATAGGCAACTGGTGATGCACATGTAATTCAATGGGGCGTGCATTGCCTCAGAACTTCATTCACCATTCCATAAGCAAGGGGTGTATATGATCGGAAAAATATGCATTAGGTAGATAGATGTACAGAGCATAGTTTCCATACAATATAAACTGATATTTTGTCCATTAATATATGTTTAAAAAATCTAGAAAACATGCGTCAAAAGAGTTCATAGTTTAGGAATTAATTGCAAAAATTAGGGAGCATTTTAAGCAATACGAATGTATGGGATCGGTAGCGTGAATACTTATCTATATTTTGGCAATTTATGTGAAGCTCAAAAGTTTTCATAAAAAAAGTGGTGAATGAAGTTCTGAAAAATGGGCATGTAAACTGGAGAAATGGAAATAAACTACGCAGCTGTGACTAATATCGCGGTCAACAGTGTAGCTTCTTTCTCACAGAGGGTGCCACCAAGAGTTTCATGAAGTCGGTAAAAAATACGATAAAGATATGAAATAGGTACCTAAGCGCTTTTATCTTGCGATGGAGTTGTTCTTACTTTTTAACTAGGCTAGTACCGTTGAGCTAGTACTGTGTAATGGGGATAACAAAAGACAAAAATTTACGAGCAAAAAAAAAACTAGCAGGCTATGTAAGTTGCCTATGTTAAATCATTTAGCGATTCTCTTTCAAGGTTAAACAGAGCCTGCTTGTAAAAGAATTTGCTGACAGCAAGAAAAAGATCGTTCACTTGCTTCGAAATTTATTTGGTTTCTCTTTCCTATTCATTGCAAAAGGTAACCTCCTCTACCTATCGTTTTATGAAATAAATAATAGAAATGGGGAGGTAACATTCCTTTATAACAAATATCAAAATTTTACGTTATTTTTAGAACAAAGGGCTGTTGTATATTGTTGTTGATGTCTGGCAAGTTGCGACCTTGTGTGGGTGTTTATTAAGGATCCTCAGATCCTTTATAGTTTTGTATTGTCGTCCGTCCGTCCGTCCGTCCGTCCGTGTGCGCTCTAACTCTTTTTAAAAGTGGCCGATTGTGTTGAAATTTGGTATACGGGTACGTTGGACATTAAGAACGGACGCTATTGATTTTCAGGAAGCTGGTTCAACAGGAACAAAAGTTATACGACTTCGAGTGAATCGGGAACAGGAAAAACTGCGAACTCAATATAATAAAAATTAACATATTTCATTCCCTAGGTCATGTATCGAGTTCGGACTTTCGCTAGATTATTCCCTATGACTCTTAGATGTGTAACAATTCAATATAACTCTTCTCTGTGGTCTCGGTCAAAAGTTTTAGAGCAAAATGTACCCAAAATTATTCTTTACACATGAATTTAGAGTTGTAAAAGCTTTCAAACGCATTATCTTGATGCTGAAAGAGTTGATAACATGCACGTTTGATAACCGCATGTGTGTGATTCAAAAATGTTAAATTATTTTTCTGAGGCCACATGGATTTTGATCAAAATATGTCAAAATCGTTAATTATGCACCAAAATCGTTGGGAAAAAGACTACGCGCATTATCTCAATGCCCAAGACATGAATTTGATGCATTTTTGGCGACCACGTGGATTTTGATCAAAACATGTCAAAATCGTTATTTATGCACCAAGAGCGCGTTGGGAAAAAGACTAAGCGCATTATCTCAATGCCCAAGACATGAATTTGATGCATTTTTGGCGACCACGTGGATTTTGATCAAAACATGTCAAAATCGTTATTTATGCACCAAGAGCGTTGGGAAAAAGATTACGCGCATTATCTCAATGCCCAAGACATAAATTTGATGCATTTTTGGCGACCACGTGGATTTTGATCAAAACATGTCAAAATCGTTATTTATGCACCAAGATCGTTGGGAAAAAGACTACGCGCATTATCTCAATGCCCAAGACATGAATTTGATGCATTTTTGGCGACCACGTGGATTTTGATCAAAACATGTCAAAATCGTTATTTATGCACCAAGAGCGTTGGGAAAAGACTAAGCGCATTATCTCAATGCCCAAGACATGAATTTGATGCATTTTTGGCGACCACGTGGATTTTGATCAAAACATGTCAAAATCGTTATTTATGCACCAAGATCATTGGGAAAAAGACTAGGCGCATTATCTCAATGCCCAAGACATGAATTTGATGAATTTTTGGCGAAAACGTGGATTTTGATCAAAACATGTCAAAATCGTTATTTATGCACCAAGATCGTTGGGAAAAAGATCAAGAGCATTATCTCAATGATCTAAACATGAATTTGATCTATTTTTATGGACCACATGGATTTTGATCAAAACATGTCAAAATCGTTATTTATGCACCAAGATCGTGGGGAAAAAAACCAAGAGCATTATCTCAAAGCCCAAGACATGAATTTGATGCATTTTTGTTAACTATAAAATGTATTTTGTAAGATTAAAATAAATTGTCGTTAAAAGTGATTGTAATACTGAGGATCCTTCGATATTTCGTTGTATCGGTTTATTAGAGTACAATGTAACTGAGCTTCACCTATTATTCTTCCGCTTCACTAAGTTTGGTTTACTACCGCATGTAGCTGTAAAGTTAGCCATAGAAGTTATGTCTCCCGCATGAGTTGAATTTTTGTATGCACGTGCTGAGATTAAAAGATATCCCTCTTAATTAATAAACTTGGCAGGCCTCTGGAGAATCAAAGCGGATGAAAAACAGACTTATACTGACTAGGCACACAGGAACGGCTAAACTTTTAATGTAATCAATTGTCCTCTCTTAGACGAAAGAGTTCGAATCATTCTTTTCAGGATGTGAGCTTGGGTTTCCTCATTTCATTAACATTTTTCGCTATTTCGATACACCTTGGTGCATTGTTTTTGTAGTAGAAGGGCGGAAATCGCCCTACGAAAGTAGGTTAAACTTGCACAGTAGTTCTGAATTCATCTCAATTCAAAGATCGAGCGGAATGGAATTAATCGCAAAAAGCAACATGGAATGCCCCACCGAGGGTATAGGTAGACCAGGTTGTTTCCAAACACACGCTGCAGATGTTCTGTGTTCAATGAACTGTTGGTAGGGGTTGTTTGGTGGTAGGGAGAATCGATCCACAGTTGTAGGAGAGACCCACTTTTACGTAGGCGTCTGTCTAAGGGGATGTCGGTAGCGTGACATTACTGTCCATAAGGTTGCAAATTGATCCCTTCATTCCAATTAATTACTCAGTAACGACAGTTGGGAAACTAGTACTAATGGAAACTCTTTTAGGAAAAGTTCTTCTAGAGGCATTTCAAACAATAGTTAAAAAGCGATTCGCACAACAAGTGGTCGCGCCCACGTACGTCCTTGTAAATTTCTCGTGATATAGGTCACTTGCCCTTTTAATAAGGGCGCATTCTGTAGGAAACTACTTTTATTTGTTCCGTTTGAAATATTTATTTTACGTTCGAGTTGACTTATGTCGATACCATTTACTAATCTGTTTACTGTTACGGTGTAGTAAATAACACATACGGGTAATTGGTCTGTCGAAGGGACGTAAGGTAATATAAGTGCAGCCTGTCAAAGAAAAATATATAGCGTATATTTCAACTTCAATTGCGACAGACAAATTAAAGAGAATTGAGAACAGGGCTGTCTAAATGAATCATTGTTTCAATTGAAGACGATTTCACATATCTTAATTCAGGTATTTTTCCCTTCCTAATTTAAAATGGATAATGAGTTTTATTTTTGTAAAAATCGATTTAAGACATTGGGTCACGTTTCCAATCTGTACTACTTACTCTCAGATGTCTAGCAAATGAACGCATTCGTTTGTGTTACGCAATAGAAAAATCAATGGTCTGATTTAGGTAATTTCGAATCCTACTGTAAACTATTTTTTAAATCTTAACGAAACAGGTAATGAAACTTTTATTAATTTAATGCGTTTTAATCACTAGACCAACGAGTGCGTGAGTCCCTGTTGGGCGCCAAACATTAAATATACGGTCATCCTAACGTGCTATTTGTGCGCACCAGAAAATTAGAACAAGTGTACCTAATCTAAAAAACGAATTTTTCAGGCCTTTCGTTTCAGTATCACTTTCCAGTCAAAATGTTTTGCCGAGCAGGGGTCATTATTACAAGTTATTGTCAAAATTTCAGATCAATAGCACTTTCTCCAAAAAAGTAGCCGAGAACATGGACCATATAATTATGTAGATCATGCTGTTTGCAATGGTATGCGGTCACTATACCAGCCAACAGACTCGTACCTACCTAGATGGCTAAAATCACACAGTTTAGTTTAGTTTAGCTTTCTTTTTAAAATTTTCCAGAGCACGACTGGTTTCCGACACAACAATAAAATCCTATCATTGACTTAAAACTCTTATAAACTCGATAGAGTCGATGGCCTCAATCAAATTCCTTTTAAATTTCAATGAAATCACTACTCAAATTTTGAATTGGAAATAACATTCGGATAAACAGAAATTAGAAATATAAAATTCTACCGGGATTTTTAATTGGGAATTGACAAGAAGAAATTACAAGAATGTATTTCTAACACACGCCATAAAAAGAAAATCAAGTACAACGAATCCTGTAAGAAAAAGGTAAGGCGTTCAGTGTCTTTTGAATACAAAACACCCCGTTTGCAAAACGGTCGATCGAAAAACAATTTAAGAGATCTCTAAAAGTACTCACAGTTAATTATGATCCAAATAAATTGCTCAGGACAAAAATATGTGATGATCTGCAAAACACGCACACGATATTGACAGATTCTTCTTAAAAAAACAAACCTCACGTCAAAACTGGATCGAAGACAAAAAACACTAAAATTAATGACTGCTCGGATTATAAGACTTCCCTTGTATTATAAGAATTCTTCATTCTTGGTAACACAACTTTTTAAACTCGAAATTTCATAAGTAGAAACATCTTCACAGAAGAAAGCGATTGTTGCGGCGTTATTTTGTTAACAAGAAGACCACGTTGTTCTTCCTTTAAATATATGGCCGACTAGACACAACGGTACAAATTAACGTCACAGACTTTACGCCATCTTTCAAAATAACTCGAAACAGTCGCGTTTATTTTTCGTTCTTCCAATAATAAATTGAACATCGTTGTTCCCCGGCGACACTCGAAATTCCGCTCCGTCGCCCGAATTGATCGACACCTGCGTTGCTTATCTCGCACGTGGCATTACGTAACCAATTAATTTTTGTCCGATATCTTTTTACTAACATCTGACCAGAAAAAACGTTTAACCTTACGACTAAATGTTCCCTTATTTTTGAGATTTAAATTTATCATAAAAACTAGAATTAAATAAATTAAATAATTACCGACTAAATTTACAATAGCAAGAGTAACATTAAAAATGACAATAGTTTTTCCATTCTGTGTCCATTTGAAATAAAAAAATTCCTAGGTTTTATGAAATAACTTGAATTACGCCATATACAGGATGTCCCGACTATTATTCCCGATATTTGGACCGAAATTACGTTAACAACACGTATGTTTATCTCTTCACGGTACTATTGTACTCCTTCGTTAAAAAATGTACGATACGATGCGATACGTTGTATGGGTTAAAAGGCACGGTATTTTACACATTCATAATTTGTGCCTAATGCCACAATACCCATCTAATTTATGAAAGTGAGTGTCGACTTCCGGTACCTATAATTGAAACGGTAAACGCTCTAGACTACACTGGTTTTCGGGTAGATATACCATTTTCGGCTTTACAAAAGTACAAGATACCTCGATTCTACAATCAAACAAAATTCTCTCTTAAATTCACTTGAATTCATGAATACAACGATATACGACACACGTAAAAAAAAGTTTGAAACTGTTGGTTTCAACAGGATAGCGCACCCTCGCAAAACACCCTAATCGTGCGAAAATAGCTATCGGACAAATTTTCCATTTTCCCGGAAATTTGCCCGATAGGTATTCCCACAAGATTTGGATGTTGTGCGCGGATGCAACATCCTGTTGGAACCAACAGAGTTACCAACTTTTGATTTTTTTTATATCGTATATCCGAGCGTATATCATTGTATTTGTAATAAAACATGCCACTCAACACAGTATGTACTTTTTTTACGGCACATATAACAAAATTAAGGTGATGATGGAGACAAAACGAAACGATGTATTGAAAATCAACGGTGTCTTGTAGAACTCAATAAGTGGCAATGAGAAAGTGTTTGTCGGAGGAAAGTACTCCCAAAAGCAAAATGAATCGAATAGACAAGACATATCTATTGGTCTATTAGTCGAAGCAGATACCTTGGCTACGAAATGTCGGAAGAGAGTACGTGGAACGTTAGGACGAGACATGCCTATTGGTGATGTCAAAGCTTTGTGCAAATATCTGCAGAATGGGTTGAGAAGGATTTTGAATGTATGCCAGCCAGGCGGCCTTTAGATGTTTATGTGTAAAGGGCCTCCTACGGTAGGAGTCCTACCCCATTAATTACCTACCAAGAAAGTAAACATCGATAGAGGGTTATAACTTATAAGCTTTTAGCCCTTTTACTAAGCTATTTCGGTTTAAAGAATTGCGCTTTATCTGCACAAGAGTTGTGTACAATTTATACTTGTTTTTATTTCTTAAAAAATGCGCTAAAAATACATTTCAACCCCTTTCTCTATATTTTTTAGTGGCCTACAGATATTTTGCAGCTATTGTGTTCACTGCAATTAAAATCGCGTAGTCCGATGGTAACATTCATGCAGACTTGTGGAAAATCTGCTATGGTTGGAAGCCGTTTTCCCACACAAACATTGAATATTTGTCATCTTATACGCCCTTCATAAAATTATCACGGTTGCGGCCAGTCTCTCTCCTTTTTGCCTTCGCCTTCGTTTTATTGTGGTTCTTTTGATATTTCTGTTTCAGTTGTGGTTATTTCAACGGTTACAAGGGTTCCAATGCGTCCATGTATATGAAAGCAATGATAAAGATCCGCTCAGTAACCGTATAAATAGTGCCTCAAAAGATCATTTCGTCTCGTTTTTCGATCATGTCAATTCTCAAACGTGGACGTGAACATTTTAATTACTTTGCCTTTTGATCTGTGTGATGTTAAATTCGCTGAACTGTAAAACACCGTATAAACACACTTTGGCCTACATGGCGTTATAACTTTCACGTGGATATAATTTCTTTTGGGTAAATCAAAAAGGTAAACGTTTTACTTTGATTAATTTTCCTAAACTCATTGAAATGAGAAAACCTATTTTTTGGTTCTAATATTTCCGACGCTCGCCAAGTTCTGAATAACTGACGAATTTCGTATTTATTTGAGCAAAACTGATTTCACTTTGATAAAATCTTATTGTGGGCAAATTTATTTTCTCGGTCCCTCTTGCGCTCTAAATGGCAGACAAGCAGGCGAAAATGTAGTCCAAACCTTTAAAAGTGACCTACAAATCACAAGGCATAACGATAAAGCGCAAGAACGTAGACACTCGTCTCTTTATGGCCCTTGCAATTTCGCAAAGCTATAAAGCGAATGGTTCGAAAAATGTAATAGCAAGACCCCACCATTTACATGTATCTTCTTCTCTATCGAGCCTTTACAAATGTTTACTTATCTCAACTAGCCCCAGAAATGCCTCAGGATTATAGTTTGTGTATGCATACGTTTTTCTAAGTGTCCATATGGAGACAGAGGCTGTGTATAAAAAGTTATATTGTCAGGAAATTTGCAATTTTTCTTTGTGAATATAAGGAATGCAAAGAACAAATTTAAGGAAATATCATCCAAAAAAACGACATCTTTCAAACAATACTTTTTATGTGTCTGTGTTTGGTCATGTTTCCCTGAAAATATTGATTACCATTCTTATGAAATATTCACATTCCTCGAAGTCTGTTATCTACTGAATAATCAGAAGGGTAGTGGCTCATTATAATTTTGATTCTTTGTTCTTTGGTTATTAGAATAGTAATCGAGCGCTTTTCATTTTAGCTTACTTTTTGATCAATTGCAGTTCGATTTCCGTGTTAATGTTGCGCAACTATTATACCTTAGCTTCCTTCTTTAATTTCCACAGACTCCCAGGCTACCAATCATATGTCTGGGAGGTAAGATTTTTGTACAAAAACCTAATCAAAGGTGAATCAACTATCGCTTTAGGTTTATCGTTGCTGTAAAATATAGTAATTTAGAAAATCTCTCGTTAGGGGCCCTTCTTGCATATTATGGTTACGTATGGTATTTATGTTTAGCTATAGACTGACTACCGTTTTTCATCAATCACAACGTAGTCTCTTAGTCTCTTCAAAAAACAGAATATTCAAATGGCGCAATATAATGTGTCTAGGTACCAGACTGTAATCTATTTTTGAAGTAGGTTTTACGTCGCTTTGTTTTGTTGTGTAGTTACGAAGAACGCAGTTACGTGCCAACAGGAGATCAATCAATAATACCCCGAGGGTTCAGATTTATCAAATTAACAATTTGCAAACCGGTCACGCCTTCGATAAAGCAATCGTGAATGAACAATGTTAATAACTTTCATTCCGCTTTCATTGAATCCAAATCCAGATTTCACCTCGAGGAGATATATAGGTAATCCGATTACCACGCCACATGAAAAGTAACCGAGACGAGAATTTCTCCGAACGAATACGTGTTGGAATATCCGAATTCAATACACATTCTGGGAAATATTCACCACATTTCGGGGTAGCAATTTGTATTTTTGTTCAATGGTTTTACGGAGGCAAAAAAATTTATACCGCAAATAGAAATATCTTCCTACATTTCCTATCCTGCCCTACCATCATATCGCGCACGAATTCAATTTTCTATCTTTTCTTTTGTAGAACTATACCCTTAATTTAATGAAATGTTTTATTTTGTGCTTTAAATCTATAGAAACAATCAGCTATTCTATTTCAATCAGTTCTTACTCATATCACCCACCAAAATTTGTTTATGAGAGTATGATAGGTGCAGTGTAAGTAAATGGCGGGTTCTAATTTCACCCTCAAAATATTTATTGCAAGCAAGCAAAATTTTTAATTACCAAAGGAGTGTAATGCTAGTTGTTCTTTAATAGTTCGAAACGTCTTTTGTATTACCGTACTAGGAGAAATTCCCACCACGCAAAATCGTACACTTTACTTTTATGAAGGTTTTTTCAACACGTGTATACTTAAAATCAGTTTGTTTTTGTTACGAATTCTAACTAGGAAGTTCAATTTTTGTAGCATTCGCACCGGAGGACTAATCCTTTGTGATGAAAAATACGACACAGTTGTCTTTATCTATTTCCACAATTAAACACGCAAATTCAGTTTAAAAGCCCTTTCTTTTTTTTATTAGAAATATGTTACTAAGAAAGAAACTTTTTGCGGCAACCGAACGTGGTTCTCTTCTGTAGTCTTAATTAGACAGACACTTCCGGAAACCATTATGAAAACAGTACTCCAGAGAACAGATAAAAGATCGCTAATCACCATCAGTCGTTTGGAAAATATGACCTTCTAATTTTGACACCCTGTAGACTTTCTCTGATATGTAACACCTAAACTGTTAAAAAATACGAAAAAATAAATCCAAATTTAGAGCCACCGTTACATTTGCAAAACATGTACATTTACGTGATTGAGGCAATAAAATATGCATAACTTTTTCTTAGTTTTGGATTCCTTATTTCTATGTTGAAAATTACTTTTGCATTCGCTAGAATTGTCACGCGCATCCAGTGAAAAATCGTCAATAGAAACTTTGATAATTTTTATTTGACCAAAGTCACATTTTTTATGTTACCTTAAACTTCCTTTAAACATAAGTTTTTTCAGAAATATCAGAACAACATTCATTCTTTCAGAAAGGTTTCATTCATTAAAATTGCAAGAATGACGTTAGTGTTATACCTACCAGCATTGATTCATAAATGCAATCTTTTTGTAGAAATAATTCAACCTTTAGTCATTTTTAATGGGGAAACTTTTCTTGTTTCCTAAGTACATAATGTCGCTTCATGTTATGAATTCATTAAAAATTCTGCTTGGAGCTAGGGATTTTAAATAATTAAAATTCATGTAGGGCTGACTGAGATGAAATGAAACTGTGATTCGGTTTCACGTACAATCTTACAGCTACCCCAGTTTCGATTTACCTTAACGTTTGTAATTAATAATTAACTAAGAATAATTGCCGTAGTCTCCTTTAGTCGATTTACAAATTTCCTTTTCCAAATTTATGAACCTCCTGAAACTACTGAACCGACCATAACATACATATTTATACAACTGCTGAGGCAATTAGAAAAATTGGTTTGTTTACTAAAAATTAATGTCCGTTATTATAGTGCTGTAATAAAACGAATTAGGGTTAATGGATTTTCCCTTAGAAATCCACCTATAAAAGCGTCTCTGTAGTATCCGTCGTCTATATTCGCTCCTAATTCTTTTGATTGTTGAGGAAGTGAGTGCAATTTCTAGTTCTAGTGTCGATGTAAAACATTTATGAAAAGAAATGGAATGGGTTTTGATCTCAAACTATGGGGTTACATATATACTGCATTGAATAAAGAATGGAAACACCCATTAGCCGGCCAGGGATTTTATTGAAATATTCACAACATGTTCATCTTCATCCAATTAATGGACACTAGCAACAACAACAGCCAATCCCGCCTACGTTCCTAGGTCCCTTGTTCCTCCTTAACATATCCAAATTTTGACGCGGAATTCTCATATCTCAAGTATCATTTTTCTACGAAAAAAACACAGTCTTTGCCCATTAAAATGCATTCTTATCGCTAATAAATTGCATCAACCTTTAAAAAAAGTAAATAAAACGCCCATAAATTAAAACTGAACTGTCACTTAAATGAAATCATACATATATTTGATCGTGTCTGAAATGTATTTTTGTTTGTATGTCACTGAATACTGAAGCAGCGGCTTTTAATTTACAGGTGCGACAGGTGGAACGCTATTAGGCGTCGTCGCTGGTTTTGGAGCTCTCCTTCTAGTTTTCTTGCTTTATATCAACAAAAAATGGTTATGGGGAGCAGTGGGCGGTATCAGCTGTTGCGAAGATGCATGCCCTCCAGTGTCGGCACGCCAAGTTCCATCCCCGGCGCCGTCAACGTCGGCTCCTGCTCACAAGCACAAACTTGGTAAGATATTTTCACAGTATTTATGAACTGCTATTATATTTACCTGCCGCAATCTCTTTTTATTAGCTCCGTATTTTTTTATTGTAGAGGTCGCTCACATGTTTCCTATAACCAAAGTTTTAAAAATGACGATACATGGGAAGCTAAACAAATCAATATTTATGTATTGCTTAACGAAATGGTTCTCATTTTCTTAAAGGCCCGCCCAACGAGAATTACAAGTTAGTAAATGGGGAAGAGGCAATAGCTAAAATAGATAACTGGAGGACACATTCGTTCACACTAAAATAAATTTAATTTGATTGGATATGAATGTTTAAAGTGTTTCTACAACATAAAATTTAGGTGCATGAAATATGTTGAGTTGTCTTAATAGAAAGCGATGGTTATACAAAAAACAAATAAATGGTAAAATGCGGCTCCGCTATTTATTCGTATGACTACGACCTTGGCCTTTGCAACAATTAAATAAACCAGGTGTCAAATTCTTGACAGAATAGCTTCCTAGCTGAAACCAAAAATTGCCAACATCTGTACGCACTGCTTTTATTAGAGGGGCCTACCATCCAATTTTCGTTAAAATTGCTCCATAAATAAGAAAGTTGGATCTTGCACATGCGCAACTCGATTTTTTGCGCATGCATTTTGTTTTCTTTTATTAGGAGGACCTACCATCCAAATTTCGTTTTAATTGTTCCATAAATAAGAAAATTGCATTTCTGCGCATGCGGAACACGATTTTTGCGCATGAATGTTGTTTGCTTTTATTAAAGGGACTTACCATAGAAATTTCGTTTAAATTGCTTCAGAAACAAGATCGTTGGGTTTTGCACATATGCAACACAATTTTTTGACTTTGACAATTTTTTTCTCCGTTTTTTGATAATATAACCCGGCCAAATTTTTTGTAGGTTGTACACAGGAAAATAAGGTCTTCCAAATAATAGAATAAAAATTTTAGGTTGCTATTTGAAAAAAAAAGTTCGATGCCGTTACGGCGCTCCAAAATTTTTTTTCAAAAATCCGGCCCGTTATTTTTCTGTTCGGTATGCCTAAAACATATATACAAAATTTCAACAAAATCCGTCGAGCCGTTTTCTCAGAAAATTGCCAACAAACGTAACATACAGACGGAAAAAAATTTTATTCTTTAAAAGTTGCTTAAAATGGTCTAAAACGTCGACATTTGATGAAATTTTGAAATGTTCAAAAAACGGCTATCGCAATAGCTACCTAGCACATGCTAGGAAGCTAAAAATATTTAGAAACAAGTGTGAATGATTCCTGGTTGAATCTTCTTTGTAGCAACACACTTTTATTGGTTACCTTGTTAGTTTGATCAATTCTTGTAGAACAACGATAGCTCTTATAGCTTTATTCCTTATGGTTTACATTTTTTTGTCCACTCTTTCCTGAATCGTTCGCGGTTTTTACCCCTTCATTTAGATACATATTTTGTTTGATTTTTACGCTTAGCATACTACGCTGAATAGTTTCCTTTGCGTATACAAGTTAATGGTCTCTTTGTTCGGAAAATTACAACCCTTCCGATACAAATTCTTTATATTTATAAGATTTTTGAGTGTTTTATATGTAAAGCATATCTAAGATAGTCTTAATATTCCAGTCAGTATGAGATAAACAAGGCATTTGCTCTACAAAAGGTGGTGTAGTAGTAATTTTTTAATATCTTGTTGTGGCCTTGAAACAAAAATCATGTTTTCGATCTTGGGGGAAGACCGCTCACGCCGTCATCTTGGATCAAAGGTAGAAAAAACGTTTTTTTCAAAATAACCTCGCAGCGGTTTATCTTACGAAAAAAGTGAAAGTTAGAGAAGACAAAACTCCTACATTTTTTGTAATACCTTAAACCAAGCTAGCTCCTAGGACACATCCGAATCCCAGGACAATGAAAAATTTTAATCTCGACTTCACAATCTAAATTCTAAGGCATAGCCGCGATCAAATTCTTTAAATTCCAAAAGGATTATTTACACAAATTTTGTAGATATCAGAAACAAACTTTGGGTACTGATCAGCAAAATGAATCATAATTGAGCATGAGACATTTATCTGTATCATTAAAGGGTTCGAGTAAACACACGACTTACATGAATTCACACAAACAAAATTTACTTTTAACACACAAATTGAATTAATCATAAGATACCAACAATAAAAATTGACTATAACATGGTCCAATTAAACACTTCGCATAAGCGTTCGAGTAATTGTTTTTGTAGATTGGGTGGGAGATTTTTAAGGAAGATGCCAGGGATGTCGTCAGGTTCTGCTGTCGAGTTTTAGATCAATTTAAGGCTGTTTCTAACTTTCTTTTTTAAATTTGTATGTACACTTCCTCCACTACAATTCTACTCGGTAGCAGCCAATCTAATAGGGCCACTTGGAAATAGGCCAAAATCTCTATTTCAATTACATTACTTATTGTTGTTCTCGATTTTCCAATAAACGCGGTTGTATTAGCACGTACCCTGGCTTTTAATCTTCGAAAATATCTTCAGGATATTTCTCTTGATACATGCTAACCAAGGCAAAGGTATTTTTTCCTTGCTAAAATATACATTTCCTACATATCAACTTTGAGTAAAATTATGCATTTTTCTATTAAATTGAGCTTATACAGTATTCACACAACAATAATAATTCAATACAACAAGTGACAATTGGATGCGCATTCCGACAAAAAATACGTAACATGATTCATATACGGATAATAATTTCGAATATTTTTCACTTTTACTTAAGTATATACCTAGCAAAAAAACAATACCACCTGAACACCGACAAAAGTTTAAAGCCCAAGTAATCAGAACTAGTAAAATTGCGAATTGAAACACGCAAACTTATTAGGAAGTAGGTAGCTAGCATAATCTACTCTATATGTATATGTAGTTTCGACTCTCCAAACAATATACTTTACAGACGTGATTTGTTACCTATATCTCACAGCAATTCGCAGTTTATTGCGAATTAAATTCTTTGAGAGTTAATTCGCTATCTTTATTTGTTTCGCACAAAATTGACTCGCTTGAAAGCAAAAAACTCACAATCGGGTCGTAATTCAACTTCTTCAGAGTTCATTTCAAGTCTGTCTCTCATTTAAACTTCCGCTTTACCAAATTACGGAACGTCTGTTGAAAGTTAATTTAGCTCAAATGATTACACGTAAAAATTCAAAAGCTCTCATTACGAATGAATCACAAAGAAAATTTTTGTTTAATGCAAATTAATTAACAACAAATTAAGAAATAAATGTTTTCAAGTTGCGCCGGAAGGAAGTTTTTAACGTCGTTATGAATGAAATCTCATTTCATTACAGATGTATTTGTACAAAAGAATAATAAGATTTAATTAAGAATATGAAAGATGTTGGTGTTTTTCGAAGAATTTTCGAATGTGGCGACGGAAAAGTCTTATATAATTTAGAGGAGAAAAGAGGCGAATCGATCAGACTTTCAGGAAAGACGCGACGGTGTGAAGGCGTTCAAAAAACAAGAAGATATATTAATACTCACCCAATCATGTTAGAACCACAACACTATTAAAGCTCTAAACTGTTACAAAAAAGGTACACACTTTTCCTTTATCAACCTAGTAAAATCAAGTAAAAAACGTAGTCACTCGCAATCGACGAAAATCGCACAGAAACAATTGTAACTGGGGAAAGAAGTGACTAATCCAAGAAAATATTTTGTCGCTTTGGCCTCGGGACTGTGGTACACTGTATAAGAAAGAAACCACAACGAAAAAGCTTAAACTGGAGGACTAGGACTATTTGGTACAGACGGACAGACGGACAAAGTGCGGAAAATAGCGTTCAATTTCCTTTTGGAAAATGCGCTAAAAACGTAGGATTGAGAGACACTTTACACAAAAGAGGGCTATATTGGGCAACTAATCATAATCCATTTATTATTTTTTAAGTCCATTTATTTATTATTTCGTACTTACACTTAACTTTCTATGCCTATCAGACCATTTTTGTTCTTTAATTCCACGTACTTTACTACTTAATTTAACTATTTAACTAATTTTTTAATGGATAGACGACAGAAATCGTCACTGTAAAGGCGGAATAAAACGTATATTTCTATAAGGGGCAATATTTACACTAAGTACTGTACCGTACTACTATAAGTACCTAGAGAGAATGGATATTTTTTAAACCATGTTGAAGAAATATGTTTAGTAAGAAGTGCGCTTACAACAACTTCGAAACTTAAGAAAAGTTGTGTAATTTTACAGTTAGTATCATGCTTGAAATAAAACCAGAAAATTCCGGTTATTTCCTAAGATATGCTAGAAAATCCGAAATTTTCAGATTTCGTGTTTATTTTTTCTGATGTTAGGTATATGAGTAGATACAGAAAAATAATAAAAATAAAAAACACAATAAAAACACTTCTCATTGCCACTTTTTGAGTTCTACAAGACACAATTAACAGATTTTCAATACAACGGTTCGTTCCGGAGAAATCATCAACTTTATTTTTTATATGGGTCGTAAAGAAAGTACACACTGCATTGAGTAGCATTTTTTATTACGAATACAACGATAACAGCACACAAAAAAAACAAAAATAATGTTGGTTTCAACAGGACGGTGCACCCGGGCACAATTTCTCCGACAGCTAGTTTTCCTGAATTAGCTAGTCTAGTTAATTTTTAAAGAAAACGTAGTAAGAATTCTACTATGGGTAGCATTGCATGTGACACAAGTTAATTGGGAATGAACTATATAAATTTCCGCTGAATAAAAACATAACAAAAATTAACTTACAATACATATAGCTGCGCCGGAACCCCTACAAAGCGTGATAACTTGACATGTGGTTAAACACCGATTAGGATTGTGTTAATCAATGCTTATTAGCCTGTATGATAGCACCATTTATCGGCACTTTGCTGAGTAAAAAAGCGAGAGTGTTAAAAATGTGTACGTGTTTAAAGCGAATTTGGTATTTGATGTTGGGAAAGCAGCACTTAGCGCCCCCCGTACAAACGTTGTCAGGTATTTATTGTACATAAAACAACATTGCCGTGGATCTGTAAACATTTTGCTAAATCGGATATCAAACTAGGCCGAATCCGAATGACTGCCAATGTTTCTCAATTACAAAATCAAATTAAGGCTTTCATTAACAAGATTGTTTGGAGTAGGTAACTTTGAATCATATTGATCAATTATGCAGAGGTTTAGCACGTACTTTTTTCAAACATTAGATGTAAGTACCAGTAAATAAGTAATAATTACTTATTCAATGGTGGCACTTCGTTTGATCAATTTACGAGCTTCCTGTTAGTGTGAGATTTGCAGGTATGTTAAACTCCCTTACCCTCTTTTTAAAAATGGAAATTTGTACCTATCATTTGGAGCTACTAGCAATACTACTACGACTACCACTGAATACAGAACAGATATATAATAAACCAATACAACGAAATATGGAAGGATCCTCAGTATTACAATCACTTTTGACGACAATTTATTTTAATCTTACAAAATACATTTTATAGTTAACAAAAATGCATCAAATTCATGTCTTGGGCATTGAGATAATGCTCTTGGTTTTTTTCCCAACGATCTTGGTGCATAAATAACGATTTTGACATGTTTTGATCAAAATCCACGTGGTCGCCAAAAATGCATCAAATTCATGTCTTGGGCATTGAGATAATGCCCCTAGTCTTTTTCCCAACGATCTTGGTGCATAAATAACGATTTTGACATGTTTTGATCAAAATCCATGTGGTCGCCAAAAATAGATCAAATTCATGTTTTGGTCATTGATATAATGCTCTGGTCTTTTTCTCAACCATCTTGGTGCATAAATAACGATTTTGACATATTTTGATCAAAATCCATGTGGCCTCAGAAAAATAATTTAACATTTTTGAATCACACACATGCGGTTATCAAACGTGCACGTTATCAACTCTTTCAGCATCAAGCTTTTACAACTCTAAATTCATGTGTACAAAATAATTTTGGGTACATACTCTAAAACTTTTGACCTAGACTACAGAGAAGAGTTATATTGAATTGTTACAGTTCTAAGAGTCATAGGGAATAATCTGGCGGAAGTCCGAACTCGATACATGACCTAGGGAATGAAATATGTTGATTTCTATTATATTGAGTTCGCAGTTTTTCCTGTTCCCGATTCACTCGAAGTCCTATAACTTTTGTTCCTGTTGAACCAGCTTCCTGAAAATCAATAGCGTCCGTCCTTAATGTCCAACGTACCCGTACACCAAATTTCAACACAATCGGACACTTTTAAAAAGAGTTAGAGCGCACGCGGACGGACGGGCGGACGGACGACAATACAAAACTATAAAGGATCTGAGGATCCTTAATAATTAAAGTCACAAATGGTAAAGTTTCGCTAATTCTCTAAAGTATTATAATAATACACGCATTTTAAGAGTAAGGGTAGAATAGATTATATTTACAATGAAAAGTTTTGCTGCAGGGTGATGAGATTGAAGGACATGATAGGTTACCTATATAATGCAACAGTTTGCAGTAATCAAAATAATTATTATTCAACAACGTAGAGAGAAAAGCTATAACTCTCGCCAGGAAAGATTGCCGGTCACAGCACACCTTGTGTCAATTTACAATCTATGTTTTTAGCGCATTTTTGCAAATTTATTTGTAAAAAGTAGCTTTTAATCTCACTTTGGCTGGCTGGCTGGCTGGCCGGCTGGTTGGCTGGCTGGCTGGCTGGCTGGCTGGCTGCAAATGTGGGCGCGTAGAAGAACTCTTGTAGAAAGGCAACGGGTGTACGTGTATCAAGGCCGTGAAATTTGTCACCCTTAGGGACATGGCTACATGATGTGGGGTTGGCGACATCTGGGCGTCATCCTCGAGCGTAGTATACTAACGTGAAGGTTTTTCAGTTTTTTCCTATCTTCTACTACAGTTTTGGTCCGATTCTTTTCAAATTGGTGTCGTCGGAAAGATGTTGTAAACGCGCACAACGAAGTTGGGTGTGCGATTGCAGCCACTTTCTCTGTTCGTCAGTCCGAGGCTTAACTCTACTCCTAATAGATTTCAAAATATTTAGTTCCTTCTTTTTGAAAATATGCTTTTAGTAAAATCAAACGTATCGCATATTGCAAACATCAGATTAATGTGCGTATGCGTAGGATGTGCAATATCAGTTGATTTTAATTATCAAGATATCTTCTTGAAATTTTAACCACAGATGCTTCTATACTTTGTTAAAAGTGCGAGACTTGTTTATATCCGCCACCAATTACCGAAAAAATCGAAAAAATTCGCCCCTTTTTTATACGAATATTTATTTTCGTGGTGTCTTGGTAACTTTACACATTTTTTTAAAATAAACTTGTGTCGCCCATTAGCTACGTACCGTATCCCCTTTAGCAAGTTAGCTAAAAAGTGAAATTGTTTGCGATTGCTGATCGGTTGCCCCATTAGCTCGATGAAAATAGACGTAAAAATACTGATCAAATAACAACAACTCCGACAGAGCTGAATTTTGGTACACTTCGCGGGGTACACCAGTAGAAATAAAGTGCCAAATTCGCTATAGATCCCACATGTGAATCACCATTCTTAAGATATCGCCGTTCTAAGGGTTGAAGGATTTACATTCCCCATAATATGAAACAAATGCAAATAATAAGATAATAAGAATATGTTATAATTAGAGAGAAAAATTAAAAAAGAAACACCGTCAAGTCGAATATCGCATAATTCTTCGATACCGATTACTGATATTAAAACAATGCCGAGTTGAGGACGCGGCGTGAATGATACAAAGAATATTCTGTGATAATTTACGCTTCCGCCCATATTCGCCACTTGAAAATTAAAGTTTTTGATCAAATGAAGGTAGTGATGAATGTTAGTTTAGTAAACAACGTCCGACAATTTGAGTTTTTTTTGCATGAAACACAAAGTCTCTTTTGTTGAAATTGGTTTTGAATCTCAACAAGTAGGGTGAGATTGGACTCGTGGAGAAATTGATCGCTCCCAGCAGTATTTAATTTAAATTTCAACCTCTTGTATGCTTACAGACACGTGTATACTTGTATTGTATAGCAGTCGTAAATTGAGCACTCTTAATAGAAAACATACGCTAAAGTTTTATTTTGCTAATATATAAAATGTTCAGAGAACAAGAAAAATGTGGACTTTATGTTTATAATCTTTTTTCTCTTGAGTATTTAAGCCAATTGCTTCTGCAGATGGTTTTGTCCAGTTTTGAATTACAGCATTTTTCACAATTTTAGATAGGTCAATATCGTGACTCCGTTCAACATGAGGATATGTTTCGATATCTTTAATATTAGTCTATGGGCCAACAGGCTAAATTTAAGGAAATGGTATAATTTGGGGGTACCAATTTTCCTTTTTACGACGGTTAGACACTTATATTAGGATGTAAAAAAACTATAATAGCCATCTCAAAACTGGTAGCTGATAGACATGGCGGCCAATCCAAGATTGCGGATGTTAAGGTTTATAAAATCAACTATACCTATCTTTAGAACTATTGGTCCGACTTTATCATTTTCTTAAATAAAAGCTTTTGTGTGTGCTACAATATTGTCATACTTAACTACTTTTTCGATAAAATCAACAATTAGTAACTAATGCATGAAGTAAACCAACGGAATTTTTTTTAACTATTAACATTTAATAAAAACTAAATCAACCTCTTCGTTACTTTCAAAAGTGCCATATACACTAAAATCTGCTACTGCTTCCTTTTCCTCAGTGACGTTTCCACAAGTTGGCAGTTTGCATGCGCTTGTACACTTTAAGTTACATTACATAATGGTAGTTGTCAAGAGCCAACTTGGTAATTCTACGTGAGGTGATATGGAACCCAAACTTAGCGTTATCTTTCATCTTTGTGCTGTTTCCGGAATAGCATCTCTTTGATTTAGACGTACAATTTTCCAATGTATTTTTTGTTTTCACATAATCTATGTCAAATTATCTGGCACAATATACACCTTTCCATCAATATTAACAAACTCTTTGCTGACTTTATGGCTAAAAGCCGTATTTGATCGTATTTATTGCAAGACAGTCAGTCTTGTCAGTTGTCAAGTTCTTGTTTAAAGTTAAGCAGAAACGTGTTTCACGTTTTACGAAGAAGTTAGTGAAAGTGCTGTGTTTATGAAGCAGGCGTCGCTTATCTGAAGCCTTTCTTTAAGGTTTCCCCAGTACTCGTTAAAGGGAGTTTTTTCACCATTAAAGAGCCAATTTTACATCTGTAATTACAACGAATCCAGTGTCGTCCAAATTGAGATACAAGTTCAATTAAAGTAGAGAAGTGAAGTTATGGAAACATAATCCGCACATACCAATTCCATCATCATTTGGTATTTGATCATGCTTCTTCAGCTATAATATATCTGTAGACGTAACTACAATGATTTTTGTATTTAGTAATTTCACGAAGTTTCTTCTCAGTCCTAAGGTGAAGAATCTGAAGTAATGGTTCCATAGATCGACTTTCCTTCATATATTTATATTGAATTCGTAGGGCTGATTTATTTTCGTTTCAAAAGTTTCTGGATTGGTCGTTATGAGATTGAACTTTCACTATCAGAAGAAGCCTTCACAGTGTACAACAGTTTATCCGATGTATCTCCTACTTTAGTAAGACGGTGAAAATTCTTATAAGGCAACGTTGTATAAAACACTGCCTAAGATTGCCTGTATTTTGGAGAGTGCAATTCAAGGTGAAATCTCGCCACATATTTTTGCATATTTTCACCATCTTCTTGATGTTTGGAAGCACTTATTTAATTTTAATTTTAATTTAATTTGTTGATCAGCTAAAGCTGTGATAACTTGTATGAAAAATGCAAATGAATATCGTTTATTTTTGGTTGTACTTCTTATGAGATTTTGTGTATTTTCGGTTTGCAACATTTGCGATTAAACCAAATTTATTTTTGCATATTTTAAGATGTATTTAAATTTTTGTTAGATTTAATCGATTTTAATTTGAATTTTTAATACATTTTTGCGGATTTTTATAACGGACGCGATCATGAAACATACTGCAATAGCCGGAAGAAAGATTTGTTGATTTAATTGATGTTTAATTTCATCATTTCCAAACTATTTTATCTTTCTCTTTCTCTACGGTGTTGATGGGCGATATTATGGAAGGTTTGGAAATTGCTCCCAATAGTTTTTCGTTTTCTAATGCATTTGTTTTTTTTGTACTTTTGTTGATGTAGAGGGAAGTTTCTCTGCTTAGCGCTTATAAATTAATTCTTAGCGACAGGAGGCAATCATTTCGTGCAGAAAACTTAGAGAAACATCTTATTATTCTTATTAGAACGATTTTTTAGTTTTTGGAAACTTTTAAATTTTGCTCACACTGAAAGTATATGAGGGGCCCTTTTTTGAAAAATTGGCGTTGAAACAATAAAAAACACAGAAATTGAAGGATCATTGGGCACATACACAAGATGCGGCGGAACGGTCAACTGGGGCGCTACCAAGGGATGCTGCAACCTTGCCCCTGTTCAAGTTCGGAGTAGGAATGGTTTGGCGGATCGGTCTCTGAAGAATCGGGCAAACTCAAACGGGGTGAACGGCTGCTCCAGGAATTCTAAAGGGAAAAGGGTGGGTGGCCACTGGTGAATACTAAAACAAAATTAAAGCGCATAGGGAACAGTAATAATGGGATTCGGTAGCGGTATCTACGTGAGCGCAAATGCAGGAAAGCGAAACAGTATCCTCCCTTATAATTAATGGAACAATAAATAACAAAAAGCTTACCTACCTTGCAATAAAACGAAGCGGTAGTGCTACTGTGCAAGTAAAAGTAAAAGGGGTTGCTATCTTCGTTAAATAACAGCTTTACCGTTCATAACATTCGGCCATTTCATGGGAGGGCGGGGGGGATAAGAGCTTCCGGACGCAACAAAGATCATTGAAAATATCATATGGATCGCGACACGAAGTAGTCACTTCAAAAATCGTTTCGTTTCAACATCACTCTGCCTGGGGAGAGGTTTTCGCTGAAGAATATTGCGGATTGCTAGAAAAGTAAAATTGAACCCTTCTCAAATATTTTTAAATAATATTTTTCTCAGCACCATAGAAGTACCGTAGAAGTTTGTGGAGATGTCGGCTTTGACTACGTTTTTGGATGTAATTTTTAAAAAAACATACCCATGGCACACCTTTACAAAGTGAGATTCGGACAAAAAATTCGTGGAAATTTCCATAACCTCGCAAATTTTATAACAATTTGACAATTTTTGTTGTCGGTCCAAGGACTGCAGTTGCGATTCCTTTTCCAATTTTCAAAACATGATTATGAATTTATTCTTTTATGTTGAAAAGCACCAAGACACCAAATTTCGTGGAGTGCAGAATTTTTCTTTCGCATAATTCAGAAGGATACAGAACTTTTTAAATAATCGAAAGAGAGCATACCTGACAAACCTGGTAAGAACCTTATAACTGGTATGGGTGGTGGAAAAAATTAAAGAATTTAGACACACAAATTTTATGGCCGTTGTAGGTGTAGTTCCTAAGCATAACATTTTGAACGCTTCGCTTATTTGAAAAAAAAACTGTTTATTTAGGTATCACCCAGTTTTTTATCTCTTATACCCTGCATCCTTAAATACCGGAGACACGATCTCTTTAATAATAATTACATTCAATACCTACACGCTCGCGCTGATCTCGTGTTCTACACGGAAATTCTTTGAATTTATTTTTATCGCACTATTTAGCTGACGTCACACGTGATTTAACTTAACTGCGTTCCCTTGGAGTGACAATGCTGCTAAATTAAGAAAAAAACTCTATAATTTAGTACGACTTCAGTAGTGCAAAATCACTGGGATGGGAGAGAAAGAGGGGATTGTAAGGTGCAAAATGATGAGTTGCGAAATTGCGAATTGCAATTATAGTCTGTTCAAGCTAAAAATGTTTATTATAACGCTCTTGTTTCAGTAGGGCAGCCTATTATGATCAAACCAAAAATGTGTAGGTATACCTAAAAATTATGTTGATATAGTTTAAATGTACTATAGTTAATGCATACTTATTGATCTTGCGGAAAAAGAGTACCATTACCATATAGATAATAATCTTAAACACATCAGTTGCACTAATTTCCTTATTTTCCTATTCTAATATAACCTTTTCTAGACTCTAAAAGCTATGAGAGCTTGTCACGCAACGACGATATAAACGTAGACAAAGAGTGCGGGTAGGTTATTTTCCTTCAATCACTAATTTTTTGACCAAATAACAAAACCAGATGGGAAATTGCCGATGTACGTTTACTACCCACGTAGATATAGGTTTCATATAAACTGATTTCGAATGAAAGTAGGCACCGAAAAACATAGTGTGATATTAATAGGTAATGCCCATCTAACGATGCTGGCAAAAACAATATGAACTTGTTACATTATTAACCTGTCCTGTATTATCTTGTTTGATCAATAGAATACCTTCTACGACACGAAGGTACCAAGTTGAAAATAGAATTGTTATTCATTAAATTTAATTGCACTGCGCAATACCGGTCCCTAACATGTAATTTTATTTTTAGTGAAAGCATACTCATTCGATGTTGGCGGAGAGTCCAGTTCGGAATCGGAAATGGGTGGAAAAACACTTCCAGGTCCTTCTGGAACAGTGGGACCCTACTTTCCTCCTCGCTCTCCGCATGACCTAATCTCACTAGTTGAAAAGGGTAGAGTTGGAATTAGCAGTAACAGTTCATGCAGTTCAACAACCAGTTCCGTCGGGGAGAAGCATGGTCTTAGTTCTACAAAGGTGACGGCAGAAATTAATAGTGGCCAAAGGTAATCACTTACAACCGTAAATGCACGAAATCTCACTTACCACCTTAGATCACCTAATTCTTTACGAGAAACAAAAATAGACAATCAAAATGAAGAACAAACACAAGAAAATTATCAAAAAACTGAAACTGTTTCCAAAGTAACCCAACACAGTATCCATAGTAACAGTTCGAGAGATGTAAGGAGTTTTGAACTTTATATTTGTATTAATGACCGTCTTGTAGTGCATAGTACTGATGAATACAGAAGCAGATGGAACGGAAGTTCTTTCATGCATTGAGGCGGAAGCAGAGACTCAGCTAGTAAACAAATGTGGACATTTAGAGATAGCTCTCTTATACGATGCACCAATGAGAAAAATGACTGTACATGTATTGCAAGCCCGTGACATTCCAAGTAGAGATCGCGGTCAACCCACACACACCCAGGTAAAAAAAGTAGTCAATTATTAAATTGTGATCACGTTTTTATGCATTATCATCTATGCCACAGCGACTTTCTTGTTCATATTTTAATATCATTGTTTCACTTACAAAGGACTGGTCTCGAAATAAATTCTTTTGTCAGTGTACAGTCCACTTTGTTTTGGCGCTATAAAGATTCATAAGAAATCAATTTGCTAGGGGTTCCTGAAGACATAGAAGAACATGATTCTGAAACTAAACAATTGTAGGTGCGGTTGATATTACTACCCAGTAAAAAACAGAAGCACAAAACGAAGATTAGATCGGGAGAAAATCCACAATACATGGAAAGTTTTTTATTACATAGAGTAAATCCCGAAGATGTAAATTCGATGGGTATAAGACTGCGACTGTACGGCTGTGAAAGGATGCGTAGAGAGCGACTTATAGGAGAAGCCATAGTTAGCTTTGCCAACATAAATCTCGAATTAGAAAATAATTTTTGGTTAAACTTAGAGCCACGAGCGAACACTGCGGTATGTTCTCGTATTAGATCAAACGAAAGGATATTTGATCTTTTTTTACAGTTAGGCGGTTATACGGGAGAACTAATGAGTTTAGCTCGTTCGGACAGTACGGGATCAACGCATTCGATGCAACACGGAGGTGTACCTGAATTGTTACTTGGGTTATCTTATAATGCGACCACTGGTAGACTTAGTGTAGAAATCGTCAAGGGATCACATTTTAGGTAAATTGGGCTTATTAACCAATAAGTGCTTTTCGCACTGTCTTTTCAGGAACCTTTCCTTAAATCGAGCTCCAGATACATACGTCAAGCTACATCTGGTTAGCAGTACCGGCCAACAACTTGGTTACAGTAAAACGACAGTTAGGAGAGGCCAACCGAACCCACTTTTTAAAGAAACCTTCGTTTTCCAAGTAAGTTTCCTTTCGTTACAGATAATTTGATGTTCTTGGTGCGTTGTGAGATTTGAAGTGCGCACTATTTTGGCACCTTCGAAAAGTATGTTGATAAAGCGTAGCAGTTCATGTGAAAGGTCGTTGTACCTGTTTATTTCGACTAAACAAATCTTTCCGGATCTACCATGCGATAAACTTTGTTTGCAGATTTCATTGATGTGCTGCATATGATGTTCATTCGTTCGTGCTTTTCACGCTCTTAGGGGCAGTTTTATTTCTGCTCAATACCTTTCACCAATACGCTTACGTTTCCAGAGAATCACAATATAAAAGGCCATCATTCTAATCCATTCAAGCACTATAAATAGTACAAACAATTACGGTGGCGTTGCATGCTGGTTCACTCAACGTTCAATCGGAAATTATAATGGGATTTCCCTTCCACTCAAATTGCAAGTTCTATAAATAACATATTTATACGAGTTTACAAGAACGCAAAACTTTCTCGTCGTTGCTCTAGAATCTTTTAGAGATGTAGGACCGGTTTATAAATAAGGATACTATGGTTTTAAAATGCTCAACTTTTTCCCCGTGTCTTCAAATCTTTTAATTCCAATTCTTACATTTATCTCTTCCGAATTAATAGAAAACTGGTTTTGGTAGATGTTTTTTTGTTCTATCAATTTTCTTAAACTAGGCTTTTCCGCGTCACTTTTAACATTTGCCCGGTAGCGTGTTTTTGATTTTGAACAAATACATAGGTTCTAGATCTCATTGAAGAAGCTTCAAACTTTCACCCTGTTACGAGGCGATGTTGATTAGATTTACATGCTTAGAAAAACCACGAAAACTCTGAAACATGTTTTACGATTTTTCCAAAAAGCAATAGGTTTTTAGTATCCACCCTATTTATCTTTGTGATTTTCGCTCACATCGCTTCGCTACAATACCTTTCACACCCAGTTCCACAGATTCGTAGCGAAAGTCTCTTTTTCGGAGTTCGCCATATCGAAAAACTACCCCCATAACCGATAAACTTTGTCATAAAACGATTTTTTTTCAAGTAAGCATAAAAATGCTCCAGACATGCGCAATGTATGGAACGGCATGGACGTTTTTAGACAAAATACGAACGAACGCAGAAAAGTAGTCGGCTTTGTGTTCTCATTAAATTAACAATATTTTTACTCCTTTTTTAAGGATGGAGATTTTCGATTTCGACCATCAAACCCATACAATTTTTAGACCCTAACAAAAACTCTATTATAATAACTGTTACTGTCGAATTTTTTGTAGTCATAACTCAAAGTCTTTAGGAAAAAAATTGTCTACTTCATCGAAATCTATGGCACGGATCTCAACCGTTAAATCGATCAAAAATGCAAATTTAATAACTGGAAAATCGTTCCTTGTTGAGATATAATTTAGTTGTAAGGAACGTACATTCCACAATTTAAAATCAACACCGTTTCCTAGTGTATTCGTTCCCCCCCTACAAAAAAAACTTCTTGCAAGAGAAATTCCGAGTTGCTCATGAAATTTAACGCGGGACAATTGCTCCTCGTTCTTCAAATATATTCCCTAACTATACTATTGTGCCTTGTATTTTGTAAAGATTTACCAAAAACTGTTTGCAGGTGGCGCTTTTCCAATTAGCAGACGTAACACTAATGGCATCGGTCTACAACAGACGTGGAGTAACCAAAAAGAAGGAAATGGTCGGTTGGTTTAGCTTGGGACTGAACTCGAGCGGCGCGGAAGAACTGGCACACTGGATGGACATGAAGGAATTCCAACAGGAACAAATTTGTCGATGGCACGTCCTGGTGCAATCATAGTTTAACTTATAGGCGTCAAACTAAATCGCTAATAATTTTTTATACTTTAAAGAGAAATAACGATATTGTTACTGTTAAAATTTGGTACCAATTTCTATTTATATATAAGTTATTAGTCTGTATTTTCATTGCCTTATATTGAAATTAAAATGTGTAAATTCGTTCAAGGTAAACAAATATTTGACAAACATAACTACAACTCACTCAAACAAAATACATGAAATGTGATATTGAAATCTAATTTGAAACAACACACAACATTATGAGAGGGAGCAGAGAAATCGACAACTCTATAAACCGGCAAAAATTTTATAGGTAAAAAACTTTGTCCTACTCTTATTGTACCATTGCACAAATTAAATATAAGCTTTACTTAGTAAATTTATAAAAAAAAAGAATTATGTAGGGATGGGTACATTTGACTAAACGCTTACATTTACACACAAAAATATAGTTGTATTAAAAAGAAATGATTGTATTTATACATAAATTATTAGGTTTTATACTTTGGAGAAGATATATAAGATAAGTATATGTAACGTGTAAGTTTCAAAAATCGATCATAATAAGACAAACCCTTTGTGTCTTATTACTTTGTAGAGCGATTTTTGAAACGTATAGAGGCAATATTTATTTAAGCAGATTCGGTTGACCATTCGCACAGTTTAAGCGGGTCTAATATTTGAAGAATTGATCTTAATGACAGGGTTGCACATATAATGCCTAAATTTTACTTGAACGTTACTTATTTGTACAAAATGAATTATTAGCAAGCGTTCAAGCAGGTGCAGGGTACCATCTCTCTATCTTCCATTTAAATAAATTAAGCAAAATATGGAATCTGCACAGGTCTTTTGCAAAACGCAAGATAGAGGTTTTAAAATGTTTTTTATCAATTTTATCCTTGAACGTACCGCATATAGTGTTAAGTAAAGATAATTAGGTACGTACAATTAAGTGAAAGATTATTAATATTTTTATACAATTCAAAATATTAAACCTGCCGGTTGCTTTTCAAAAAGTACTCTTAGTAGGTACACTCCATTCCGTTATTCACTCAACTTATGTATTTTGTAAAATAGTCAATTTCATGTGTTCAATAAATATTTGGATATTCTTATGACAGTTGTTATATTAATTGTGATATAAATGTGATTGATGGACATATTGCGATACAATATGTTTTGATTGATTATAAAATGTAGACTGTAACATGTATTTATGAAGAAAATTTTCAGATATAAGTGTAATACATCAAGTGGATGGCGTGTAAATTTGTAGTACGTATTATAAGTCAAAATTGTACAATACTACGTATAATATTGTGGATTTATTGGACCATTTACAAAGTGATTTCTGGCTACATCACGTCTTATTTATTTCTTATATTAAAAGTCATACTAAGTAGTCATTAATTGCTGCGAATTATGGCAGTTTTTTAAAATGTAAATAAAATTTTAGATTTTAAAGTGTTCGCGCTACACTAATTAATATCACTAATAATAGCCTTAAATTTTAACAATTTGTCTGCATAAACTACACTCTATTAAAGAAAAATGCGGCCCTCTGTTAACTGAAAATGCGAACCAATGATTCCAAAATGTGTAAAAGCGGAGTCTTTAACAAAACTGTTTAAACGGCTGCATTGCGTAAGTTGTAGAATAGAAACTAAAGATCAAACTTAAATCAAGTACTGCTATTCCCCATCCCTACAATTTTATATGCCTTCGTAATTACTTAAGTGAATGGAAGGGGAAATACAATGTGTAGGTATTTCTAAAAACCAAACGAAAGGGGATTGTATGACATTTTTCTATAATATTGTCAGTATTAAATTTTGCATGGAAATATGTTGCACCTTAACCACAAATGCACTTTGTAATTATATTCCAACATATTTTGTACAAAATAAAAAAAATACTCATGATTTGTGTTTTTTACGATCAATATATCCATCCAAAGGGCAGCTTTAAAAATTTGCTGTGGCTAGCACAGATACCACCCGCACACCTGCGCATGCGCAATTCTTCCTTTTATGTCTAAGAATATGTGTGCAACATTTAGTTCCAATCGATTCAGTTGTTTAGCCGGAAATGAGGGTACACTGTACAAACAGACAGATCGACTGATATCATCGACAGGTTTTGTGTGATTGCGACGCATGCGCAAAACCAATTTTTCCAACTGGTGTTAGATTTGTTTTTATTCCAAATGTCTATGTATAAAATTTCATTTAAATGCTTTAATAAATAAGAAAGTTGGCATTGCGCAATGCTCATGTGCAAAACAACATTTTGAAAATGTCATTAATTTTACTTATATTTCGTAGTGTTTACATATAAAGTTTAATTTAAATCTCTTCATAAATAAAAAAAAGTTAGAATTGCACATGCGTTAAACCAAATTTTTGACACTGCGCATGTGCAAAACCAAAAAATATCGGTATGCACGGAATCTTTAGAGCAAGCCCATTCAAATGGGCCTTATATCGCCCAAATCGGTTCGGTGGTGTATAGGAGTACGTGTGACGAACGGACGGGCGGACAGACGACAGACTGCAGCCAATAGCGATTTTTCACTCCGATAAATTACACAAATTCAAATAACACACAATATAAAATCCTCTATGCGATCAATTCTCGGTGGCTGATGAGTTAAGTTCGCTCACGGCTCAACACAAACGCAATGCGCTAATTGACAGGTCCTTGGCCCATCTTCGCTCGCATTTCAACGCGCATTGCCTGACGGTTCTCCTCGAACAATCTACGCCTACCAGTCAAAACCAATTCTTCCCTCCAATCAGAACATTCGACTATACATTTACTCCACGTGCAGTGAAAATATTCCTTCATCTACTTTCCCAATTACCTTCTTTCTACCCGTATCCATTTTCATGGTTTGTTTGAGTACCCTAGTACGAGTAAAAAATAAGAGGAGAGAATATAACGGTGGTGGGAAATAGCATAACAGGCGACGGAAGTCGTCATCATATCACTTCCTTATGGCGCTGGTCAGTTACGTCGACTTGACTTCTTATCATAAAACAGCGAAGAGACGATGTCAGTTTTTGTTTTATTACACCACTGCCAATAATGACGCGTTTCTCCCCACTCTTCTCGCACTTTTATAACTTCCTTTTTTGTCAATTTCCGTCTCGTCCCCTTTTAATGCAAGGTTCTCCCCTTTTATTTTTTACTCGTAGGAGTATCCCTTGTACACCACATTTTGCCAACGTTTTAGCATTGAGTTTTAGCGTTGAGTGAAGGATCTAGATCCTTCACTCAACGGTTTTAGTCTTAAAAAAGAGACGCGGAGCATGAAATAAATTCAGAACAAAAAACAATATAGTGGAAACGCCAGAACCTAAGCTTGTTACTTTTGACATCAAATATAAATTCAGAATTTTCAGAAGTTTTATAATGAGTGCGTTCACCAGGCGGAGCGCTAACTAAAGGCGGTAAGCCCGGTAATAGACTAGCGATTTCTCGCGCGAGTTGCTGTCTGATAGCACTGGCGAGGTGTACATACTACATACCACCATAAGTGGGATTGCACAGTGATATCTACACCTCGACAGTGCTATCAGACAGCAACTCGCGCGAGACATCTTACTATAGTCTTTCCCGCCTTTAGATATCACTTCGCCTGGTGAACGGAAGCAATGATTTCTATGGCTTTTACTTTAAAATCAAGTTTTGTATTATACACAATGGCACCAGAGGAAACTAAACATCTTGTGAAAGTTGATTCACTTGATAGTTAAAGCATCCCTTTATCATCTTGTATAATAAATAAATAACTATTACGAAGCAACAAGTATTGGTGTTGGACTTGATTACCTATATAGTTATTTACTATATGTACCGAGATTGTAATTACCACATGATCAAAAATGAGTGGCGGTCGAGCCGCCTTGGGAAGTTCAAGTAAGATTTCCCATGTAAACAAAAATTCCAAAGGTGACATGACAGCAACTCGTTTTTGATCACATAGTATCCATGAAAGTATTGATAGTAAAAAAGACAATTAGTACCAACATATTTTATTTGAAAGATCAGACTATATTACTACAAATTACAAGTTTTACACTAATATCCATTTGTTTTAATGGTAGGAACGTACAAATCTTCCTTCGAACGTTCCCCTGCTTTATATTGCCGATGCCTCTCCTGTCGCATTTCGATAATACGTTGGTTTCGAATTTTTCGTGAAGCGCATTCTTGGAAGTCTTGAATGAGAGTGTCACACTTCTTTCGCCCTTTATCAACTCCGTACGCCTCTAAACAATCCATCACCTTTAATTCCATATCTGCACATTGTCCGTACCATTGGTGACTGACCATTGCGCCAGTCAAGTCGGTGAAGGGCGATCGAAGAAAAGGCGATAAAGACATTGTTCTAAAATGAAAACAGAGTTTGAGAATAGAAGTGTTATGTCATCAATATACAATTAGGTTATGAATCCTAATCACACAAGGTTACCATCTTTTTTTTAGTAAACTCGCTTTTTAATTACCTACGTTACTTACTTTGTTTACTGATTTAAAAACTTATTAAATTAAGTTCCTTTTTAACAATAAAAAATGTACAGATAAACCTTACAAATCAAGAATAGTAAACTTATAAACTACTCAGCCTCAGCTAGAACTACACTTCAGATTATGTAGGTGGCGCATTTGAACTATACAATTACATAAGAACTACGAAAGAAGAATTCACATACACAATAAAGATATCCGCTACTGCAATCCTAGATTTGTAGTAAGTGGCGCTGTGCAAAATATAAAACGGGACCAAATTCAAAAAAGAAACTCAAATGCAAAAGGTGACTTTTTGATAGTTCGACAAAGTAAAGCGACATGAGACATCCCTCAAATAATAAAAAGCGTTTTGTCAGTTGAAAATATAATTTTAATACATCATTATAATATTGATTAATGGAATTGGACAATAAAGAAAATGTAAAAAAAAGTATCTGAATTGTAGATACAGATACAAATTTTGAAAAGGATCTTATGTATCTAGATACTTTTTAAGTAGATCCAGATACTGTATCTAGATATAAGTAAAAAATTACAAGTATCTAGATACATCACAACACTGTAAAAAGCCCGTGACACACGAGAATCCACAATTTTCGTTGCTAGTCCAGTGAAAGTATGCAAACTAGGATATTTTTTTAATTCGTACTCTACTATTAGTGTGTAAGAGCTTTCTGGCTATGACTATACTAGTAAAACGGTAGCTATTCTTGATCTACTGCTACATATACTTTGTTGTAAAACAAACTCGCTTAAAAATGGCCGACTGCCGTAAAGTAGCGACGTATCGGTAATTGTTCCTCATGCGCCTCATGTTCACATTGGGCGCGTTCATAAAACACAACTGGTTTTATGAACGCGCCCAATGTGAACATGAGGCGCTTTCTTTCGGTGATGCAAACGCGTTTGGATTGTCAAATCACGTTCTTTCGAAGTGTGATCTTATAATCATGATTGCTAAAATCGTGAACAAACTGAACATAAAAGTTTTATGATCACGAATTCCTAACCTATAAATGCAAGGATATTTTTGCTCAAATGTTAGGTTAGTCCATATTTGTAACTGAAGAGGAGCATAATCGCACAAGTACTTCCACTTGAATTTAAATTATTTTCATAATCCAAACAAAAAATACGTAATTCGAATGCAAATGTGTACTACGTAAACTTAACCATACTTTGATTTAAATTCGCGCGTTCTTTCGTAAAACGTGATCCTATGAATCACGATTTTGAAATCATGATTGCGAAGTAGCCGAAAGAAAGCGCCTATGATAAACTAACCTTGCAACTTTAAAATACTACCCTGTATATACAATGATTGAAGATGTGAACGATCCTGTACATATAACCAAGAAATCGGCCGCGGGGGTCAAGGCTGCTCGTTTGAAAAGTGCGAGGTCATTACGGTAAATGAAACCTTTTTAAAAATTTCTAACACAAATGAGGAAAATTTTGTCGGTTGTCGATGTTCATTAGAAGATAAGAAAAATTTCACTCAAGGTAAGCGAGTAGGTAAAAGAAATTTTGGCTAATTTGACCATTTTATTCATAAACAATAACTTGCAATCTCATGGTATTTAGTAACCTTTCTCTTTACTGCATATTTCCAACTTCTAATAAAAGAACACAAAGCGGTTTATTGTTCCAGATTTACATTTCACTATTCACTGTGTAGACTGAAAACAAGACTGTTTATTTCATACATCATGACCAATATCAGTGCCGAAGCGCAAATTCGATATTTAATCCAATGGTTTAACGAGTGGAGTGAGCTTCAGAGATCCGATTTTCTGCCAATATTAGCGGAGAAATACTCCAATAAGGTATATGTAAATGGAATTGTTAATCACATGTCGAATGTCAATTGCCAGGAATTGTTAATCACATGTCGAATGTCAATTGCCAGGATAAACCAATGTCGTTGTTCGAGTGCCGGGTAAGCATTGACAAGATAATTACATTTTCATGTAAATAACTATTTCAGATAAAGTTATTCAAAGAATGGTTTGGCCATTGGAATCCTGCACAAAGAGACAATTTTTTAACGAAAATATCAGACATCGATGAGATTTTTGCTGCAAAGTTAAATGTGGAATTGCAGCAAGGTTTGGAGAATGGGGAAATTTTGAACGAAAATCATAATGCGACAAATGGAGAGGACCTTTTGGAAGATTAACTATATGAATAGTTTTTTTTTATTTTACCTGCATATCTACGTACCTAATTAATTCTATTTATTTCTACATACTTTAATAAGGATGTAAGTTGAATGAAAGCGTGTATATATAGCTTGCAATTTAGCTGTGTTTGATTATTTAATTTGTTTGGCAAATATGTACGTGCCAATGGTAAAGTGTAGTGTACTGACTATACGGCAGCTAAGCAATTGTTTACATTATTCCAGTTTATATTTTTAGTAGTTACAAATAAAGGTATAATCTACATCTTTTATTTTTAAGTGGACAGGCTTTCAGTCAAGGCTGCTCTACCCTTATAATAGAGAAGCAGCATAGTCTATGCCTCTATCAACAGAACCCACTGTTTTACAAATATCCATGCCTGGACACGGATACGAACCAGGGACCCTTACATTACATACAGATGTAGGTTAAAAGGGGCAAAGTTACCCCTTTTTGTAGTCAAAAAAACGCATTTAAAATTTTTGAAAAATCTTTAAAAATAACTCACCGAAAAACAGAAATGTTAAATTTTGTTTTCATTTTTCTTGCTTAAGCGGTTGGAAATGCACGATTCCCGTTAGCATCACCTTCAATATAAGGGCACCTTTTTTTTCGGAGAATATCTGAATTTGTTATCAGAATTTCCATAGCACGTTAGATGTAGAAAGATTCTCTGAAAAAGAGTGCCCATAAAATGGGGCTAAACGCAGGGCCATATTTAAGTATCTGCTGCCTAGGCAGCGAAATTGTCCCCCCCGCCCCTCTTGCCTCTATACGACACTAAATTGACGTCAAAACAAGCCATTGCCAGTTGATTAGGGCGCTAGTGTATGCCACTTTCAACTTTTCAGTGTTCAGATCTATAGATAGTAGGTATACCTAAAACCATTACTTTAAAATCCAGATTAAAAAAATTTCTTATTGAAGGCATATTTTATAATAACGAATTTAAAGACGGTAATTTATATATATCGAATTTAACATTTAACATGTTTCCTTTGACTTCTGCAAATGTTTCATTGGCACGTTAACAGAAATAAATGTTATTATTATTATTACAACCTCAAACTAGATAGACCAATTAATACCAGCCATGTGTGACCTGAAATTTGCAGTGATCTACCACTGGAGCAGTTTTTCTGTTATGGAATCAAAGTTAATGGTTATTTATTATCCAAGACGCTCTAAACGTCATTTTATATCGTGCTCCGCGTCCCATGTGAAATAAGAATGACAGTTGTTATTAGAATGCATACACCTACTCATGTGTTTTAATTCACCTACCATTGCGTTTAAACTGATCACTTTATAATATCATATATAATAATATCATGTATTGAGATGTAAAATAATACAATTGTATTGTGCTACATATATCTCAAAACCCTCACAGTTAAAGAGCGAGTTAGCCTACTCATTCAAACGTATTAACATCTGCTATAACAATAAAGATATTTTTATCAACTTTTGGACAAAATCGGCTCAAAAGTTTTAGGAGAGTGGAGTAGTGTCTCTGGGCGTTGTTGACGTTATTGCATAAGACCCAAACAATTTCTGGTAATCAACATGCTTCTTTTAGAAAAGGTTTGTTGAATCTTCAATAAGTAATCATTTTGTTGCCACAAATACAAGGTACGTATATATTAAAAAATATATGGTATAAACAATATAATTTGTTCAAATAATCACAGCAGTAATAAAAATATGCACCAAAAACAATTTCAGGTAACTTGAAATACCACATAATTCAGTCTTTTGAATGCGAAGGGAAATGTGAATGAGAATGTAAAATTTTTTGACATAATGTCTTAATGCTGGGCTGATTTAGAAACTCTGCTTCTCTAAGAATTCTCCGAATATCTCCCATCCTCTTGTGTTTCACAGCCAACAGATACGCAGTCTTCAATTGTTTAGATTCGATATAAGCCGATATCTGAAATGTACGTGAAAGCAATTGAAAAAAATTGCTATAAATGTACCTTAGCCGCACGGTCCGTAATTAATTTTATTAATCCATCTAACTGAGGGCCGGAGACATTTGTCTTGGTCAACGTCTGAACGGCGAGTATAAGCATTTCATCGCACATATCGGTTACGGCTGAATCACTAACACCACTTGAACGAATACAATTTACCAACTGGGCAATGGAATTGTATTTTTCACTTTTAGCGAGTTGCTTGCCCGCCTGGCAATACACTTTGACGGCGCTCAATTTATGATCCGTAATAATCCTGTTCAAGACAATTATTAATGTCATTAAATGCTAGTTTAATTAATTCACCTGTAAGCGATACCAAATCCATCCTCAATGTTAGTTCCACATACGATTGCTAGAACTGCTAATTGCACTCTTTCATAATACGAACCAAATAATGTTGGAATTTTTGTCTTGTGCAAACTATCAAATGAGGCATCTGCAATTAGGTTTTTACTTACCTAGTCTTATTTGTATAAAGTACGTGCTGTGATGAAGAATCTCTACACTTACCGTTAATGTAATTTAGAGAACGGCAATTTTGTTTTAATTACTTTTCAATTTTCTTATTTGCAAATAGTTGCAAACATTTCTTTGTATTTTCTAGGAATGTGTTATCAGTTGAAAAATTGATTAAATTTTAAATTAGGTCCCTTTGCCATTGTGTATGTAATTAAAGTAGAAAATGATGACATGGTTGTGTTTACGTTTCAAAAAGTTCAAAAGTTAGTTCAGCTTACCTTCAGTAACGAAAGGTAAAATTTCAGGTAAAATTTGCATGACTGGAGCGGAGGAGAATTCACAATCTGCCAAAAATTTTGCAACTTCAATTTGTCGCGAGATGGTGTTAATATGCTTGTCAACATTTCTCGTATCGATCTTCATAACCAGAGAAGGATTTGCAATACCTTTTGCCTCAAAACTATCTTGAGAGTCCATATTTGGCTTACGAACTACAACAAAAGAGTTAGGCATAGAAACTGGGGTTTTCAAAACCTCGCATGCACTTGATGTGCACTTTAGATAGAAACAAAAAAAATGATACCTGAAGCCACTTCAACCCATTGCTCTTGTTCCAGCTCCTGTTGCAGATGCTGCTGGGCCTTATGTAGGTAGTCAACTTTTCCAGTTAATTCCGTAAATGTGGCCGCATCATCCTTGTAAAATTTAATACAAGTTAATGCCGCTCTGACAAAGTCTCCCATGAATTGCTGTAACTCGTACAGAGAGTTAAGATTGGACTGCTTTTCTAAATGTCGACAAATGTGTTTTAGGTAATCCTGAAATATGACACTTAAAGCTTTTGAAGAGACTACAACACTACTACCTTCCAGATGTCTAAGGTGGAATCAATTTCTGACATTGTTTCATGGAGCTCGCTCACACAGTTTTCTTTTAAACACAGCATGTATACGTCGATGAAGTAATCCGAGTTCAATCTATGATCTAACATATACTTCAGACATTGATGATAATCTGAATGTTTCAAATAGAATTCGAGTACACTAATGTGCGACCCATACTTGGTTAGGTAGTAAACGCATTCCTCATAAAACAGTGGTTCTAGGTACGGTTTCGTTTTGCCCACTGATGACATAGACTCCGTAGTATCAGAGTAAGCGGAATAATTTCCATTCATGACGTTATTCAAATTTCTTAATTTATTTAGAATACAAACGGCCATATCGTTCTGTACAGACGTTGTGCTACTGTTTAAGCTGCAAGTCGAGGACAGCAGAGTGTTTGACATTTTTACCTCCTTTACAATCTTAGGATCGATGATGGTTGTGTATGATTCAAGGATTTGAATTATTTCGTTCAGAAGCGGAGGATTTTTTATCGGTCTGTTTTCGGAGGAGTGCAACACTTTTGAGAGATAATGTGGTAATTGTGTACTTGAATAGCTATTACTTAATTCGGTGGAGGTCTCATAGTGAGCCGTTTTATCAAAACATCTCTGAAATTTTTCTCTTGCCCTTTGAAGACTGCCTGCCTTCAAGTAACTCTTTCCCCAAGCGGCAAAAACACCTGCAATTGTTATTATTATTGTCGGTGTTTCTTGTGAGAACTCAGGTCTAGCCTGGTTAACTAATCGCACGGATTAAAATCAAGTAACGATTAGTGTCTGTGTCTGGTGAAGTTATGTAGGGAGGGTTCTAAAGAAAAATAAAAATAAAATAAATATTCACACACTCACATTGGAAATCTAGAGATAGTATGTAATTCATACTTACCAACATAGCTATTAATGGCCCCAATAGTCAACGCTATCAGAAAAGAAGAAAACAAAACAAAAATATCATTATATTATAATAATTCCTGTAATTTTATTAAATAGAGTTTATTGTGTATAAGTGTTTCTTTGGCTTTGCGTTTGGGTTGAATACGAGTGGGTTGTGATAACGTGGTGTGTTTATGTGAAGAAGGAGTTTTGTGTTTTTTAATTGTATTTATGGTGTTTCTTTGTTCCTGAGGTCGTATTTGTGAGGTTGTTTGGGTTTTTGGTGGAGATATTGCAGTATTTTGTGAGCCTGTGGTGTTGTTAAGGTTTTTGCGCTTCGGTTGTATACGAGTGGGTTGTGACAATGTGGTGTGTTTCTGTGAAGAAGGAGTTATGTGTTTTTTAAGTGTGCTAGGACGTGTAACTTTATTGGGTAGACCTGTCTTTGTAGTGCAAGTTGCGTTACTTGTATTTGTGGTGTTTCTTTGTTCTTGAGGTTGTATTTGTGTGGTTGCTTGGGTTTTTGGTGGAGATATTACAGTATGTTGTGAGCGTGTAGTTCTGTTAAGGTTTTCGCGTTTCGGTTGAATACGAGTAGGTTGTGATAACGTGGTGTGTTTATGTAAAGAAGGAGTTTTGTGTTTTTTAACTGTGCTAGGACGTGTAACTTTATTGGGTGGACCTGTCTTTGTAGTGCATGTTGCGTTACTTGTATTTATTGCGTTTGTTTGTTCAGGAAGTTGTGTTTGTGTGGTTGGTTGAGTTAAGTTTGGAAATATTACAGTATGTTGTGTGTCATGTTGTGAGTCTAAAGTGCTGTTTAGGCTTTTGCGTTTGGGTTGAATACTAATGGGTGGTGATAATGTGGTTTGCTTCAGAGGTGAATCTCTGATTGTAGAATATGTTGTATCATTTGTTGTACTTGTTTGTTCGGTAAGTTGTATTTGTGTGTTTGTCTGGGTTAGAGGTGGAGATATTACAGTATGTTGTGTACCGTGTTGTGAGGGAGTGCTGTTGTTTACATGTATACGTTGTGGATCATTTCTAGTATCTTGTGTTATGTTTAGAAATTTACGAACAATATGGCATGTGTTGATAATGACTGCTTTTTGTAAATGTTTGTATGTGTTTTTGTCCAAACCTAATAGTTGTAAATTGTGGTGTATTGTCTTTGGTATAACTCCCGTAGCACTAACAATAATGGGAACTATAACAGTAGATTTCATTCTCCATTGCGTCTTAAGCTCGATAGCTATATCGGTGTATTTGCGGTGTTTTTCTGCATGTGTTTTAGTTAAGTTGTTAATGTTGGGTATGGCAATGTCTATAATACAAATGGATTTTTGCGTTTTATCTATAAGTGTAATATCTGGTCTATTATTGTGGATAGTTTTGTCTGTGAGTAGTGTCCTGTCCCAATATAATTTGTGTGTGTTGTTTTCAAGTATGATCTGTGGCGTGTATTTGTAGTATGGTGTCTTATCTGTTATGAGATTGTGTTTAAGTGCTAATTTTTGATGTATGATTTTATTATTATTATTATTATTATTATTATTATTATTATCCCTCTCTTGTTCTGGGCCCTCAACAGGCTACAGAGTGAACCGCATAATGCTTTTTAGAGGTGCCTCTGCAGAAGGTCTTAAGTTGTTCTGTACTACTCCGGTATTTACCTTACAAATTAGGAAAACTGCAGGAAAACCTAATTTGGAGTAGCCGGTGGAATGATCAGAACTGGTCTAAGGTAATTTCCATCTCTGCCACAGATGAAAATTCACCTCAACCCAGGTTCAAACACCCGACCTCCGGATTTATAGCCCAACGCTCTACCACTGAGCCATAAAGCCTTGCTTTGTATGCAGTACATTTGAGTAATGGACATACCTGCGTTATCGAGACCAGCCTTTGTTGAGACCTCAAGTGCCAAATTCCATTGCTCTCGTTCCAATAATTTATCACGAAGACGTCTCAAAGTATTCGCATCTATATATCGAACTTGACTGGGCGTTGTAGTTGGAATTAAATGCAAGCAATCACGTTCCGCCAACAATCCCAACAGGTCTGCCTGTGACAATATTCTATCGGCGAGAGATGATCCCCATTGTAGCATACATTGAGCGGACAACATTTTTGCTGCAATCGCAAGGGACCTAAATATAAGAAGTAAAGCTGAGATACACATCAGTAGGGTATACTTTAAGGGGTTCCCTACACGACCAAAGGTACACTGTCCATCTATTGACACTTTTCAGTACTAATGAAGCAGAGATATAACAGATTTTTATAGTGGATTTGGTGTATAAAGCAAATGTTCAGTTGGATACGCTGGCTTTGCACTTAAAAATTTGGTTGAGAAAAGCAAAGTTATTTTCCTTTGACTCCAAATAGAAGCGAATGATCTTGAAGCTACGCCAACGTACGTCTGGATCCCTGGAGAACCCTCAGGATTAAAACATTAATTAAGTTTTTTAATTCACTTAAGGGAATAAGGTGTTGCTTTTCCTCCCGGAGGGATTAGAAGTTAAAGGAGGGGCGAAAAGTGACACTAAACAATAATGAACTAGCAGTCCAGGCAAAAGTCGTACTGCCTTTGGGAAATCCCGTTTTTTCCCTACTCCGTTCCCGACTCTTTTGGACTACATCTTAACGCCTTCAAAGAAATTTACGTTCTAAATGTGAAGTCTCTTTTCGACTGTAAGACAAAATCCTGTTTTCTCCTGTTCCCGTTCCCGTTGGAATTTCGGAAAGTACGTCACTCCAAAAAGACTGAACGCAAGCACCGGCGCAACGTGCCGTAACGCCGTTATCAGAGACGTCACCTCAGAGATAATACAGTCGAGCGCCAAAGATTCAAGAGATTTTCCTGAAGTGCCCTGTGACTGTCTGAATTAAACTTCAGTGAATGGGTGCCAACTGATGAGAGACTACAAACAAGCGAGATTGTTCCGTTCCCTAACCTTTTTGACTAATTATTGTGAAGAACAGGATCAAATGTAACTGCCACGACTGAATCATAGCGATACTCAACTCTCTTGTCAAGTTCAAACTCAAATAAAACCTCTCCACAGTATAAACTCATGAAAATGTATTTTGGGATTTAGGAACGCATGTTTTGTTGTTGTCTCTGCGCAATAATGCAGGTAAAGCTAAACGCTTGCACGTTTTGCGGTAGAGATCTCATGAGTCTTTGGAAAGAATAGATGCTGAACATAAAGCTATACTATACTATAGTGGCCTACATAGGTATATTTAAATTTTTTGCGGCTGGTACTGGAATTACATACATTGATCGAAATAGTATATAATACGAGATTCTCCTCCGCGACTTCGTACGCTCGATATTGACGGTATATGAACATAACACTTCGCCACGGTACGACGCAAGTGACTTGGAGCATGTATGGATCGGTACGTGAAATATCAGAGTGCGACATATACAAAAAAAAAGTTTAAAAAAATCTTATAAACTGATCAGGCCCAGTTGGGAATCTAAACCACCCGGGGACACATTATAAAACACAAAAAAATGTCATCAAAACAGTCCAGCCGTTTGGGAGAAGTTCAGTCACAAACACAAGTACAGAAGAATATACAGATATCAAGGGACTAAAGTGTGTGTTTTAATCCTGAGTGCAGATTGTTTCTCGAAACGTAGCAGAGGGCAATAAGCACCCAATTCAAAATTGTGTTTTACATATGTACTATCGCTATGCGAATGGATCTATATTATAACCTATTCGCGATTCAGATTAACAGTGAGACCTCTGGTGGCAGCACACTGTAATTACCATTGGTGGTATAAGACCGCCATTTTGTTTATTTACAATGCCCAAGTAATGAATATTGTAGTTTTTGGGTTGTAAAAGTAAATACACCTTAAATTTAAGAAATCGTCGTCTAACGCATATTCTTTGATGAATACCTTCCTATTAGCAAAACTTAAAGCGGCATATTCACATTGAAGGTGCACTTTGTGCGATTAGGTATGCCACCAACAGTAAGAAAAAATTAAATCGACATTTATTAAACACATTGAAAAATACCTATTGTTTAAAATTAATTGTGTGTAATTGTCCACGAGTAGTAAGGCCGTTTTAAAGCAAAATCGACGTAAGGGAACGTCGGTAAGTTGTACTAACAGTTGTAAGAGTGCGCTAGAAATTGAATGATATAAGATGTTTGTAATTAGAAAAATTGCAGTCTCAAGTTCTTAGGTAGGATATGATTAGGGGGTTATATTGTCTAGGCTCAAAAACGGCAGGATAAACTGAATTCATTTTCAAAACAGTAAAATTTCACTTAAAAACCTGCAAGAAAGTATATACTTAAGAAGGTACCTACTACCACAAGAGTTATGGATCGTGTTCAATTCTAATCCTGCAAGAATAACCCAATGTTTACAAACCGCTACCAACTATACACGTCATTTCTAAATTACATAAGCGCCTCAAGTGTTAATATGATCGCGAATTATGAATGAAATTTAGTATTACGAAAGGAAACCATTTTAAATATAACATGATTACCTATAAAGTGTAAATAATAAAATGGAATTATTGACATCCATATCCAGAATTATTGAACTTGCAAAACATTAATGTACCTAGTTTAGACCCTTTGAATCCCACTGAAATAAAATCACGTAATGACGCATAGAATCAGGACTTTTATTTTTACAACTTCAATCTTGGACCATCTTACATCTCCTATGAAAACTGCCTCAAGAGCAGGATAGATTTATGGTCTCAAATTCAAACACTACTTACTTGAGCATCTTTATTACCAATAGGTAGTCAATCTCTTGTAATGACTCTGAATACATTGGCTGCAACAATCGTAACATCGCGTCACACTGATCCAAGAGAAACCTACAGCAATGAACGTATAAGATAGGCAATACTGAAACGAGTACCAACTTGGGATATTCCTCATTTTTAGAATGATGCTTTAAAATGGAGAGGCAAAGAGAGACGCTTGGCGCATACTCGTATGAAAACTCTTCTCTAACAATTTCGTTATGCGTAGTGTCATCGGTAAGCAGCCAATCAACGGCTAGTGTTCTTATTGATGCTTCACTTTTAGAAGATGAGGTGCCTGCTCCGTCTTGCTGGGCCTGATCGTAACAATCTAAGCAAACTCGTACCAAAATATTTTCATAGGTTGGCACCTAAAATGCAATCAGAATGCAAAGAATTTAACCAGGACGAGACTTACATGCATGCGTTTTACAGAACATGTACCACAAACAACCCTTCCACATCTTCTGCAATGGTGACGTCTATTGAACATCGAAAATGTTGTTTGTGCACAGCACATGCACTCAGTTACCTTAAGATTGTACAACATAATTAATGTCTCGGCAAGTGGTAAGTACCTCGTAATTTTCCACCCATTCGGTTTTAGCCGGTACCATTTCAGGCATGACAAAGTACTTGGGAGCCGTTGTGAAATTAATCGAATCCAACGATTGCAACAGCTTGCTACTCTCTGGCGAGTTGATGAACTTCACTTCCGGCTGGAGCACAACACGAAATTCCAAGCTTTTCTCTGCGTACGTCCTTAGAATCTCGTCAATCTTCTCAAGGGACAATTCGCTCTCGTCAAATTCGCAATTTTCAAGATCCGGCCGAATTTTCTCGAGTACTTGACCCAACTTCTCCAACCGAGTATTCATAACCAGCATCTCTACGATTGTTGACGGTTCCGCAATTAGGCACCATAAATTCTCCTGTTCCGACTGGGTAAAACACGAAAGTATCGATAGGCTAATTTTGATGTCTTTTAAAATATTGTTATGATCAACTA